>NW_006439192.1:25627489-25665295 GCF_000325575.1 Pteropus alecto | reverse complement strand
TATATATACATATATTCTCATGCTATATATTTATTATTTTCTATTTATCTCGTCCCCCATTAAATCTAAGTTGCATGAGTGAAAGTTTTTTTATTTCATTTATAGATGTACTCCAGGAGTCTAGAATAATGTCTGACACATTAATGAACAATAGTTTTTGAGCTATATTTCTATAATTGCAGAACACATAAAGGCTGTGTTTAAAAATTTTGCATTTATAAATCTTAATATTATATTGGATTTCACAATGAGTTTTAATGTTTCAATGCGTCACACAGTTTATTCAAAATCCATTTGTGAACTTGTTTCTGGTAAATTTTTTTGACTTGTCTCATTTGTACTGACTATTGACTCACCTTTTTTTTTAGATCTTTTTCTGGATAGAGTCAGCATAATAGAATTCAAACTAGTTTTTGAATTGATTAAAATAATTCTACTTCACTATTTCTTGTGCCTATGGTTTTGTTGATCTTTACTGAGCATTGATTTTCACATTCAACTGCACTTTCTATTTGTCGTTATCGAAAACATTAGAAGACAAACTGACTAAGAGGGACATAAATCCAAATGAACAATTAAGTAGCTCTACTAATTGGATTTTTAAAGTGTCAGCAGCTTTTTCATAAAATTCTAGAGAAGGCTCGCTTGTCTCCTCACCAGCAGAAAGTGCAAAGGAACAGTATTTTATAATTGCCTATGATAGTCTTCTTTTTATAAGCTCTGAACAATTGTTAAGCCCTCAATTTCTGTGAGTAATGACTCTTGCTAAGCCTTTATTCATGAGTAAATGATTTGACTATGTAAGAAAATATATATAAAGAAATAATTTGGTAAAAAATGAGATTCACAGAAACTTCTGTATCTGATCCATTAGTAAAATTCACCTCCAATAAAGCTCTGCCAAGTGCCCTGACCAGCCATAACTGAAATGGATGCTTTACAAATAAAATTGCAGATGCAGCTTGTGTCCTCTACAGATACTATTCTGCAACAGTATAAGATATAGTATAAGATATAGATAAAAGAGAAACAAGGAAATTAGAAATACATTTGGGGCAAATTTAGGATGACTCCACTTTAGTGCATTAAGACCAGGCTCAAGATAAATGCATAAATGTGTAGTTCAAAGGAAATTTATCACATTAATTCTAAGATATTTTAGTAAAAAGAGTTCAGCTTTGACCTAACTATTCAAAAAGGAGTTTCTCATGTTCAGACTTTAGTAACTATAAGTGGAAGCCGGCAACAGTGTGAAAGACATGCAGGCTGGACTGCTATGACAGGCATATAGGATTCTTTTGGAAATTATTTCAGTGGAGGAACCAAAATTTAGAGGCCCCGGATGTATTGCTTTCTCTTTTCTCTTATCACAACGCTTTCCTTATGCCTCTACACTAGAATTTTTCAAACTGTATCAACACTATATTTTCACATTTCTATCCCCTGCACTACCATATAAGTTCCTCAAAGTAAAGGTCATGTGTCTAATTCATTTTCTTTTTTTATTATATTTATTGGGATAAAATTGTTAATAAAATCGTATAGGTTTCAATCATATGGGTTACAATTCAGTAATATGTCATATGTATATTGCATTGTTGTGTTCACAACCTAAAGTTAAATTTTTCTTCCGGCATAATATATTTGACTACCTTTATCCTTATCTACCTTCATTTTCTTTATTCTCAGAGCTTACTTCTTTGTCTACAAATATTAGGTGATCAGTAAATGTTGATGGACAGAAGTATTCTTTATACTGAAAATTAATAAACCTATTCAGTTAAATGGGCGAGGATATACTAATACACTTTGTCAAACATTCAGGAGATGTATCTAAAATTGTTTTGATGTTGACGCTATCGCATAAAATCTTATAAGTTTCGAAAAACCAAGAATAAAGAGTATCGCACTGATAAGGATAAAATGCCAACAAGATATCATTATTACAACATCATAAAGTTGCAAAATATTTACTCATTTGTTTGAGATAATATTAAATTACTTCTGGAACCTTCCGCATGCCCCAAGCACACTTGAGTCTTTCTCTCCTGCTATGCTACTTCATCATTCAATTCATTACGTCATTTGTCTTTTCAACAATAGCTCTTCTTAGCCAAGTGCCACCATCTTAAGACTGCCTGGCTTTCTGAAGTAGAGGTATGAATGTAACCAATACAGATGTCCCTTTTTCCTCTCCGCTTACACCTGAGAGCTCAGAGAATATAACCTCAGAGCAATCTTACTCTTGCCATTTAAACCATTATTTAAAACCAAACAAGCATTGCCTGTTACATAAAATGATGGCAAAGATAACTTGACAGAACAACCTGAGTTTTGACCTCAGGGTAATATAATAGAGAGATTGAAGAACTCTTTTGGTCATATAACAATACTAACCAGCTACGTCACAAAGAATTGTCCATCAAAATGAAATCAGAACCTAAATATAAATGTCGTTTGTTAATAAACCTTAAGATTTCTAACAAGTGATTACAAATGTGATTTTATTATTATTTTATGAAGACATAGGTCCATATTGTTATAATCTATCAACTAACTGATAACCAAAAGATGGAAACCACAATTTAGTAAGCGACAGCAATTTCAACTCTCTCTCTATACTAATTGATTTAAGTGTGTTAATTTAAATGTGTTGAAAATGTTTTAAATGTGTCAATTCTCCCAGCAATTCTAGGGGAAATGTAAATAATGCACTCTTTATATATATATTTGTGTGTGTGTGTGTGTGTGTGTGTGTATTTCCCATTATGACATTTCCCCATTTTCATTGCTGTTTTGTGGTTTGCATATATTATTTTAAATTCTTCACTTTATTATAGTACAAGTATTCTGAATTAACTTATTTTTAAACATACTGAATGTCCAGATGATTTTTTACATTAGGAGTAATAAAAAATTATTAGGACACTTGGTTACTAACAAGTCTAAATACAATGATAACAGAATTTCAAAAATCAATTATATGCTCCATTTGAATATGTAAAAAGATGAAAACCCGGTAGCTTTTAAATTTTTTTCTGCATGATTGTTTGTTGTAGCTATATTTTTACTTACTTAGCTGGTAAAGTACAATGGTGTTTATTTCACTCCCTATGCACATATTCAGATATGTTAGCTGTCCAGAAATATATACAATCATCTGTCTCACAAAAGTGTGTATGTAGAATACATGTCAAGTTCTTGTAGTACATTCTTTCCTGGTGGTAGTTACTAGAATGACACCAATGGTTCTTGATCTCAGGAATTTTTGGGCAGTCCTCAAGGTCTTTTTGGAGCACTTTGGGACTGCAAATATTGTTCAACTCTATTGTTAATGCTGAAATTCCTTTTTCACCCAAGTCATCTTCTTGTCTGATCAATTTATAATTTCATCATTCTCCCTTCTCTTCCAATAATTTCCTAACATAGGACAATTATTACTAAGGACCGAAGCCACAAAACAATATTCTCAAGTGCTGTCCAATTAGAAGTTTAATCATTCCTGAGAAATCTAGGAGAAAAAAGTATAAAATTTCATATGAAAAATTCAGTGCCTTGGATATTATGCAGTTCTGCAGGTGCTGAGCTCTGTCTTACACATTAAATGATAAGTGTAGAGTCAAATAATATTTCAAATAACTAACCTTGAAATTAAGTGATATATTTCTCATTTCTTTATTTTCTTAAAAAATTATTAGTTAAATGTAAATAATATTTGAACAAATTAAAGTGTACCTCTATAAGGAATACTATGCTGTTAGAATGCAATATATATGTATTCTGACAAATGCTTCCAAAGAAAAGTATAATATCATTCATTTAAAAATGCATTAACCGTTTTATGTGTATATAAAACTCTATTTGTAAATGAATAGCAAACTTTTAAAAAAGATTTTATATTATAGAAACCAGGTAACTGCCGGAAAAAATAATTGGAGACAAGTGAAAGTAAACTTTCACTTTTCACTTGATTATATTTTTTGATCATTTGAACTTTTACCAAAAAAATGTAAAAAAGATTTCAGAAAAGAGTTTATTTTATTTTTATTTTTCAGTTTGAAATTGTTTTCTCAAGCTTAGGTTCTTAAAGTTTCATTTTCCTTTGTAGTTAGTCTCAAAATAACCATAACGTATTTGCTATTTCAATATAGTTTTATAAAGGGAATTTATCCTACAAAATATCAAATGATTTCTAACTAAAAGTCCAGACTACGCTAGTCCATATGACATCAAGAAAACAGCCTCTAATGATTTCTTGCTTAGGTAAGCTATTAAAATTTATGGAGAGTCTATTACTGGACTTGATTACCTTGTGTATTAAATTGACAGATCTACAGCCGCAATGACAGTATTTCAGCTCACAAGCACCCATGGCCAATTAATCCCTTATGAACTAGACCAGAGTTAGCCAGTTATGACAGTTTTGGAAGTGTGTCAACTCTCCTTGATAAAGGACACCACAGTATTTAAACTTGCTAAGTGAGTGTTTGCAAAGTTGCCCTAACACAACTGCTTCAGGGCTATTTTAAAAGGAAGAAAGGTTAGAACTCCACAATATGGTCCAGGTCCCAGGATCAAAAGAGCAAAGCAGTCATTAAGAGTTGACCCTGGGACAAATCTCCTTTTTATTCAAAAACTTATAATTATAAACATTTTTTCCTAAAAAAATCATTAGCTGTTGAATTGTGTTAAAATTATCAATACACTTTTACATATATTCTGCTTGCACAATGTATCTAAGTTAATTCCTCTCTTTCTCTATGACAAGAACAATTGCCCTCAAATTGAGGGGGGCTACACAGCTTTATGTTTCAAGATTTCAGACTCCACTATGCAACTGATTCTTATGCCTGGAAATAATAATGTTATTTGTGGCTTTTTTACTTTCACCAAATACCCAGAGCATGATAGCAATAAAATAATTTCTCCATATTCCTGTATATCCAACAAGTAAAAGGAGGAAATTATTACACAAGAGTATTTGATAAATAATTCATGGATACGATTAATTAACAATATGATAGAACTACTGTTTGATGAAGATAAGGGAAATTCAATTATTAATCAATGAAAATTATAAAGATATCTGTTCTTCTTTTAAAACTAGTTTGGGGAAACTACATAGCCTCAAATTAATTTGCCTGCCTTAATAACTAATACACTGGAATAGAAACAATTAGCAAAAAATTTTATGCATGCATTTTATAACCAAAGAATGGCATGTAACCCTCATTTAACCTTCATAGGCAATTTGTTTTTATAGTTTAAAGTTAAACATTTAAAATTTAACTCTGGGACTAATTCAAATTTTAATAAATTCCTTACAATTTTTCTTATATTCTATGAGAATAATGAATAGAATATCCAAGACAGAAGATCCAAGTAACAGCTGCTGAGTGTACTTCCTTACAGGAATCCTCTCTAATGTAATATTTGGTACTTAATACTAAAAAACTTATTCACTGTTCATCTGAAATTCAAATTTAACTGAGGGACTTGTATTATTTGCAAAAACCTGGCAACCTGAATCATCTAGTTTAATTCAGAAAAGCACAGAAACTCAGGGTATACATGGGGAAATTTGAGTTCAAAAGTTTTCTTAAACTTTCAGATGTCAAATGTAGGTCAGAAGAGGTAGAGGGATGGTGAAGATAAGAAGATCCAATCATTAATACAGAGCTACTATTTTCACAGAGCAATGCCCTAATCATCAATTTGTATCCATTTATGTAATTAGTATAATTAAAGATAATTATTCTGTCACAGTGCTTTCATGGTCTTCATTAATTCAAATATATAATTGCATGGATCTCGGTCAGCTGGAAAAGGGGGATTTAAGAATTTGCACACAAAAAATCACTCAAACAAAGCAAATTTCTAAAACGTATATTTATGAGAGCCTTAAATATTATATCAAAATGCTCCTAGTTGATATATCATGTTGATATTTAAAATAATGCTGACCTCCTCACTAAGGACATTTTTAAATATTTACCAATCTCTAGAAAACAGATTACTTTCTTGGGGGATAAAAAGCAGTTCTTCTGCAGTGCCCATTAGATGTTATTATGTCCTGCTCTGATCTATCTGTAGAGATTATTTCATGAATGAATTGGAGATGTTTCTAACCTTTAGAACTCACTAGAGCCAGAATGTCCTTCAGCAGTTTATCCCGAAGAGACCACCTTTCCAGCTGCATATAGTCAGAACTGCATCAGTTTCTCTAACCTGTGAGAGGAAGTTCATGCCAGCACATTTTTCAGTAGACTGAACTACATAATGGAAAGTTTTTCTCAGGTGAAAGCTGATGATGTGGGTGAATGCCAAATAGATGTGGATGTCACATTGACATGAAATTCTGAAAGCCGTTGTTTTTCAGCATGGAAATTTCAGTGCCAGGATTTAATCTCAGATGTTTTCAATAATCAAAAGAATCTAACATTCAGTATGTAAATCTTGGCACTGAAATTTATTAAGTATGGAATACTGAGTCATACATATATCCCCATGAACCTCATTCTCCTCATCTGTAAGTTAGACACATTATGACCAATCCCATCATATCTGTGATCTAAATATGTCATTTCCCTTATATGCATATATGTAAGTAACTTTAATTTTTGGTTGTAGTTTATTTTCAGGTCATGGAAAACTGAAAGTATAGAGTAGAAGATATTGGAAGACAATTCCCTATGGATCTCTCACATTTATGCTTGTTTTGTGAGCAGACACTGATGTCCTCTGTATAGCAATCCGCCTTGGAAGATAGAGACAGTGTCTCCCTCCAGAGCAGTTTTTTTGCTGTCTTGCATAATAAGAAAATATTTCCCTCTGGGGCAAAGGTGGCTTGCAATCTCTTAAAAAAAACTGAGTTTCCTAGCTCAGGAATCCTTGAGTGTGATGCAAGTCCACGGTGTATGCAGCAACCCCCAGGGTGGGATTCTAGGCCGCCTTAGAGAGGGGATGGGGAACTCAGGGGGCCTGGGGAACATGAAGGTCATGCTGCTTGCTGTATAGAAGCAATAAAGCCCCTGTCTTTGACCCAGGAGTCTTGATCTTATACAAGCAAGTACACAACTGTGGCAGGTTAATATTTTAGCTTGCAAGAAGGTAAAAATCTCAGACTTTTCACAATTTTTGGCAGGTGCTAATTACGACACCTTGAATATAGTGATAGAAATTATAGTCAGAGCTCATCAATGTATTCCAAGAGGTGTTATTTCCTTACAAAAATATTATTCCTTTTCTTAGGGTAAACAATTTAAAGAGACTTCTTCAGAGGTCAGTTGTGTAATTTCTTCTTTGGATCAATACTATAAAACCTAAAAAGGTCCACTCCAACACCCATATAAGATCTAAATCATATCTACTGAATCTTCATGTTTCTTGTTTACAGGTAAGTGTTATACAACACAGCAGAGTTTAATTTCCATGAGGGAAGGTATTTTATCTGCTTTCTTCCTTCCTATATACCCAGTGCTTAGAACAGTACTATGCAGAGATTAGACACATTATGAATATGTGTTTATAGAACAGAGTGTTATGAGTCATTACCGAGTCACAAACCAATGTCTCTGATTTAAGCTATTGCAGAAACAAAATAATTTTTTTCTGTTCTATTGGTCTATGTCTGTTTTTCTGCCAATACTATTGGAAGTAGGGCAGATTGATATCTCTGTCCTTGTTCTTATTTCTCAGGATTGTTTGGCTATTCGGGGTCTTTTGTGCTTCCATACAAATCTGACTTTTTTTTTTTTTTTGGTTTTTGATAGGGATTGCATTAAATCTGTATATTGTTTTGGTAATAAGGTCATTCTAACTATGTTGGTTCTTCCAACCCATGAACATGGAATACCTTTTCATTGTGTGTCCTCAATTTCTTTTAATAATGTCTTATAATGTTCAGTGTATAGATCCTTCATGTTTCATTAGGTTTATTCCTAGATATTTTATTCTCTTTGTTGCGATTGCAAAAGGAATTATTTTTTTTGTTGTTTCTTTTTCTGAAAATTCATTGTTAATGTATAGAAATGCTATAGATTTTTGTACATTCATTTTGTATCCTGAAACTTTACTGTATTTGTTTATTGTTTCTAATAGATTTTGGTGGAGTCTTTAGGGTTTTCTATAAAAAAAATCATATCATCTGTAAAAAGTGACAATTTGACTTCTTTGTTCCCAATATGGATGGCTATACCTTCTCTTGCTCGATTGCTCTATCTAGGACTTCCAAGACTATATTGAATAAGAGTGCTGATAGCAGACAGCCTTGTCTTGTTCTTGATCCTAGAGGGAAAGTTTTTAGTTTTTCACCATTAACTATGATGTCAGCTGCGGGTTTGTCATATGTGCCCTTTATTATGTTGAGGTACTTTCCTTCTATGCTCATTTTATTAAGTGTTTTAATCATAAATGGATGTTGTATCTTGTCAAAAGCTTTTGCTGCATCTATTGATATGATCGTATTATATTTATCCTTTATTTTGTTTAGATGATGTATCACATTAATCAATTTGTATATGTTAAACCATCCTTGTGCTTCTAGAACGAAGCCCACTTGATCATGATGTATAATCTTTTTAATGTATTGTTGAATTTGATTCGCTAATATTTTGTTTAGGACTTTTACATCTGTATTTATCGGAGTTATTAATTTGTAGTTGTGTGTGTGTGTGTGTGTCTTATCCTTGTCAGGGCTTGGTATCAGGGTAATGTTGGCCTTGAAATTAATTAGGAAGTATTGCCTCTTCTTCAATTTTTTGGAAGAGCTGAAGAAGGATAAATATTAAATCTCTGAATATTTGGTAGAATTCACTAGTGAAGCCATCTGGTCCTGCACTTTCACTTTTTCCAAGGTTTCTGATGTTGTTTCAATTTCCTTATTGTTGATTGGTCTATTTAGGTTTCCAGTTCTTCACAATTGAGTCTAGAAAGGTTAAGTATTTTTAAGAATGTGTCAATTTCTTCTAGGTTATTGAATTTGGTGGCATATAGTCTTTCATAGTATTCGAGTATGATCCTTTGTATTTCTGTGATATCTGTTATAACTTCTGTTTCATTTCTGATTGTGTCTTTTTTCTTTTCCTTTAGTGAGCCTAGCCAGGGTTTTGTCAATTTTATTAATCTTTTCAAAGAACCAGCTCTCTATTGCATTAATTTCTTCTGTTATTTTTATTCTGTATTTCATTTAAGTCTACTCTAATTTTTAAGATTTCCTTCCTTCTGCTGACTTTGGGATTCATTTGTACTTCTTTTTCTACATTTTTTTTTTGCCCTCTTATATTATTAGAGTTCTCCAGAAAAAGAGAATCATTAGAAATTATATCTACGTCTATGTATATCTGTATCTATCATTTATATCTTATTTTCTATCTCTACCTATATCTATCTATGCTCTATCATCTATCTATCCCTAGCTATCTATCCATCCATCCATCCTATAAGTTTCCTATCATCAAGCAGTTATAGAGGAGGCTAAGTTCCATGATCTACCATCTGCAAGCCTGAGACCCACAAAAGCTGGTGTTGTTTCTCGTTCTTTAAGATGTAAAGTTAGGTTGTTTATTTGGAATTTTTCTTGTTTCTTAAGATAGACCTTTAATGATATAAACGCTCTTCTTATTACCACTTTTGTTGTATCCCAAAAGTTTTGATATGTTGTATTTTCACTCTCATTTGTTTCTATGTAGCCTTTGATCTTTCCTTTTATTTCTTCTTTGGCCCATTCGTTTTTTAGTAGCATGTTGCTTAATCTCCACATATCTGTGATTTTTACCACTTTCTTTTTGCAGTTGATCTTCAGCTGTAAAGCACTGTGGTAAGAGAATATGCTTGGAATAATTTCAATCTTCTACAAAACTTTGTTTTGAAAAATTGAAGATGACACAAAAAAATGGAAAGATATTCATGGATTGAAAAAAAATCAACATAGTTAAAATGACCATATTGCCCAAAGCAGTATACAGATTTAATACAATCCCCATCAAAATCCAAGGGACTTTTTTAAAGAAATAGAACAAAAATTATCAGATTTGTATGGAATCGCAAAAGCTCCAGAATAGCCAAAGCAATGCTGAGAAAAAAAGGAACAAGGCCAGAGGTATTCCACTGACTAATTTCATATTATACTACAAAAAGACAATAATCAAAACAGTATGGTATTACACCTGAGTGACAGAAGGGAAATTAACTTTGGGTCGTGAATACACAAAAAATATGACATATTATTGAATTGTACATTTGAAACTTAATTTGATTTTATTAACCAATGACACCTCAATAATTTTTAAAAAGATAAAAAAGATGCTCATTTTGTAAGTTATATAAATGTCTAATCACTATATTGTACACCTGAAACTTATATAATATCGTATGTTAATTGTAATTGAAAAAGTTTTTAATTAAAAATAAAGAAATAAATAAATTTAATAGCGTATACTTTCCTAGAAAGGCAGTTGTTTCAAAAGAAATTTCCAATATAACAGTATGAGTAGAATATAATACCTATTGGTAATTGTTTAATTTTGATATCTATGGTTATATGCCTTATTTAATACTTAATTTTGTGTATTTTTATTGTCTGTTTATCTATATTTGACCAGCTAGTTACCTATTTTGACGTTTTGTTCTTCCAAAAGAAGTATATCTTTTTTCTACACTATGAATAAATCTGTAAATTAGATTTTTAAAAAAAGTATGGTATTGGCAGAAGAGCAGACACACAGAACAATGGAGCAGAATTGAGAGCCCAGAAATAAACCCATAGATATATGGACAAAGAATTTTCGACAAAGGGGCCAAAATCATACAACGAAGAAAATAAAGCTTCCTCAATATTTAGTCTTAGGAAAATTGGAAAGCCACATGTAAAAGACTGAAACTAGGCTGCTATCTGTTACCACAGACCAAAATTGACTCAAAATGGATAAAGGAGCTAAATATAAGACCTGAAACAATAAATTACATAGATGGAAACAGTTACTAAACTTCTGGATCTTGATTTTAGAGAAGATTGTATGAATTTAATCACAAAAGCAAGGGAAGTGAAAACAAAAATAAATGATTGAGATTATATCAAACTAAAAAGCTTCTGCACAGCAAAAGAAATCATCAATAAGACAAAAAAAACCCAACCATCTAAATAGAAGATATTTGCAAACAACACCTTCAATAAGGACTAATATCTAAAATATACAGAGAACTCATACAACTTAACAGTAATATAAAAAAATCCAATTAAAAAATGGGCAGAGGATCTCAACAGACACTTCTCCCAAGAAAACATACGAATGGCCAACAGACATATGAAAAGATGCTCAACTTTACTAGCTAGTAGGGAAATGCAAATCAAAACCACAATGAAATCCCACCTCACACCTATAAGAATGGCTATCATCAATAAAACAAGTAATAACAAGTGTTGGAGAGGTTGTAGAAGAAACCGAACCCTCGTATACTGCTGGTGGGAATGTAAATTGGTACAGCCACTATGGAAAACAGTAAGGAGGTTTCTGAAAAAATTAAGAATAGAATTACCACATGACCCAGCAATCCTTCTTCTGGGTATCTACCTAAAAAATTTGAAAACATTCACCCGTAAAGATATATACACCTTGATGTATATTGCAGCATTATTCACAGTGATCAACACATGGAAACTGAAGTGCCCTTCAACAGATGACTGGATAAAGAAGATATGATACACACACACACACACACACACGCACACACACGGAATATTACTCAGTTATAAGAAAAGGTAAAATATTGCCATTTGTAATAACATGGATGGATCTTGAGATAATCATGCTAAGCAAAATAAGTCAGACAGAAAAAGCTGACAACCGTAGGATTTCACTCATATGTAGGATATAAAACTGAGAGTAACAAACAAACAAGACAAACAAAACCTCAAAGACACAGACAACAGTTTTGTGGTTACTAGACAGGAGGAGGGAAGGGGAGAAGGTAGATAACGGTAAAGGGGGCAAATATATGGTGACGGAAGGAAATTCGTTTTTGAGTGGTGAACATACAACGCAATATACATGACGTATTATTGAATTGTACACTTGAAATCTATATAATTATATTAACCAATGTCACTAATAAATTAAAAATATTTTTTGCTGTTTTCTTTCCAAATTATTAATAATAATGTTTTAACTCAGATCACACCTAAGAGTATATATTTGAAAATAAGTAATTTGAACTAATTACCTAATTATAAAATGCACCTTCACATTTTTTAAAAAATAGTGATTTTTAAAAATTATATTGACCAAAATACAATTTTATACTACCCTTCTCTGCAAGTCTCACAGGGGAAGGCAGTACACAATAAGATGTAAAAAACATAGGATCAGTTACCTATACTGTTATTTGATAGCAATGTGCTTTAGGCAAGTAATTTAACTTTACTGAGTCTCAGTTTCCTCATGTGTAAAATGGAAATAATAATCCCCATCTTACAGGTTATATAAATGAGTTAATTTATGCAAAGTAATTTAGTACAGTGCCTAATATATAATAAATGCTGAACAAGTAAAGAGGAACATTATGCAAAATCTATGAGAGCTATCATAATTTAATATAGCTAATATCAGGTTCTACAGCTAGTTGTTAGCAGCACAGTATGTTCAAAGCAAATTGAAAATATGAAAAAAATGCAGAGAAATCCTACCCAATTACTTGCTGAACTCGGTATTTCTCTGTCTTCTAAAATTTACATGCTTATTTGCTGGATAAATGAATATTCAGTTTACCGCCACCCTTTCATAAATAATAAACTATGTGAATAAGTTATCACTAGGCAAGTATATGTTAGTGGACTCTGAACAAAGATCTCTCTGTTTTCAAAAGAACAGTTGGAGAGGTATAGTGCAGAGGTCATAGGATTTGGAACTAGATAATTTTAAATTTAAATTTCATCTTTGCAATTACTATCTGTGCAACCTTACAAAATTTGCTAAACCTCTCCGATAATCAGTGTCCA
Source organism: Pteropus alecto (assembly GCF_000325575.1). NCBI lineage: Eukaryota > Metazoa > Chordata > Mammalia > Chiroptera > Pteropodidae > Pteropus > Pteropus alecto. Next base: position 25,652,301 of record NW_006439192.1, on the reverse strand, counting down.
CATTTATAAAGCAGGTATAATAACAACTAATTTGCAGTTTAATATATAGGTTAAATAAGATCATATATCTGCAGCATAATGTTAAAAATAATATCTGTAATTACTAATTTTAAAAGTTATTTAAGGTAGTTACTGATATTTCTTAAGTTTTTCAAAATGTGATTTATAATTTGTTTCCCTCTACAATCAGATAGCTCTTAAAGAAGTCTCTGAGATTATTCTGCCTGTCAAGTTCTTAGCAACACCCTGAGTTTTATAGAAGCATCTTATGCAGTTACAAGCATCTTATGCAGTTACAAGCCTATGAAATATTGTTCACTGCAACTAAACTTTGAACCAAAAAGCCACTCGGCATCTTTCCAATCTCATAGTGTCAACAAAGACCGTACTCCAGGATTGCTGAAACCAGCCACAGAACCCCTAAATCCTCACATCTGCTCACTTACAAGCATAATTGATCCACTGTCTCTTTCTTCTCCAGGCTTTTATAACCTGTAGCTCTGCACCCTGTACTGCTGTTATCTAAGAATTTCTCTTTCATCTAGATAACTAAGCACCTGATATTCTTAGCAATGTGGATATCTGCAGAGGAACACTGTGTCATAGGCCAAAGAACTTTGAAGAATAATATCCAACTCCAGTAAATATTTGCTCACCAACTACATAAGTAAGGAAAACACTAGTGAGGACCTGGAGATACACTAATACCACAGAGAAGGTATAAAGAAAACTGAGTGATTGCTTAATACCTACCCACAATAAGTAAAAGTTAAACCTTGACAGGAAAGAATTACCTGTTAGTTCCATATAACCTTAGTTTCATATACCCTCTGAAAAGAAGACTTTATATATTGAAATTAATTTGTATATTATAAATGAGTAAAAATAGAGAGTTGGAAAGAACTGGTTTCACTATAGGATAAAAAATTATATATATATAAAATTATACATTTTATAATATATAATAAAATATATAACATAATAAATTATATATAATAATATAATATATATAATAAAAGTTATATATGCACACATATTTCATAGAAAAATGTCAGATATTGAATGTAGATATAATACTAGAACTCAGAAAAACTGCAATGGATATTTGGAAAACAAGACTGATACACAATCTCAAAGTATTACCCAAGAGATTACTTCTCAAATTCAGATGGAAATCGACACCTTAAAATTACCAAATGATCACACGTATTTTCCTCCAAGATTAACTGCCTCCTTTAATGGAGTAAACAGACATAATGACTCCCTCTGTGATGCAAAAATAAGTGTAAACCCACACCGATGTAGTGTTCTTGTCGAAAGGAATCTAAAATGAATCTACACATGAAGAAACTATGAGCTACAACCAAATATGAAATATTGTACAAAGCAACTGGCTTAGACTCATCAAAAATGTCAATGTCAAGAAAGACAAACATGATGAGAATGGGAGGACACTGATTTAGATTCAAGGAGACTAAAAACGTGTAAATAAATGGGATGGTTGGCCTTTGATTAGATCCTGGTCAAATCAAGAAAAATTGAGAATTAGAAAAATGTGAATATGGACTAAAAATTAGATAATATTGAGACATCACTACCTACTTGGGTGCAGTAATCATGTTGTCGATATGTAGAAAAGTATTTTTTTCTTAAGTAATACATATTAAAATATTTAGGGATAAAGAATCACGATGTATGTAGTTTACTTTCAAATGGTTCAACAACAGAAAATGTGGCAAAATGTTGACAACTGGTGAAAAGTGCCCATTGTACTATTCTTTGAATTTTGCTAGAGCTTTAAATTATTTTCAAAACAAGATGAAAATAAAAATAATATGGAAAATGCCTAAGAAGGTGCTAGGTACATGTGAAGTACCCAAGAGTTCACATCTGGTATGATACTCAGGTCTCAAAGTTTCTGACGAGTTACTATGACTCAGCTTTCCTGCAACCCCAGTCAATGATGGCCCTACTTCACTTTGAAGACCCAGATTTGATCCCTCTCTACCTTCCCAGAGTCCAAAAAAAAGAGAAGGTTGATACATATTTAATAACTTTTATGATAGGAATATAAAAAAGAATATATTTTCCATCAAAATAATTATGTTTTGACAATTTTTCAAAGAGCAAGCCTCTCATATAAAATATTAATATATAAAGCATTTTATTTTCTCATAAGCTATAAAGATGAGGCCTATATAGACTCATAACTGGAGTCCTGAAATGTAATTTAATTCAATTGCTATGAAACTAAATAAATTCCACCCTTTATCCATTCATAGACAAGAGCAAACTATCTTCTGGCAGAGATTCCCACAGAATGGAAAGGCAGATAAGTACACAGGATGAATATATAACCCTTCCATATATTCTACAGGAAAAAAGTATTGAGCAACAATAAAGTATCAGTTGTACCTAAAACAATTAAGCAGAAGACATAAAATTACAATTTTCTAAGAGACTTAGTAAATAAATGCATTTTATGGCATGACAAAAGCTAACTGATGTGACAAGAGAAGGTATAAGGAGAAACTCTTGGTAAAGATCAGTCACCAACTTTGTTCAGTCAAAATTCTGCCCATATCTTAGCCTGCAAAAAGTAAAATCAAAGCAAAAAATATAAGAAAAATATTTAAAAGAGGCATTTAATCTTGGAGGAGATAAGATGCCAGGTGCATCAATATCATCTTCACCAATCATTTATTGATCAACTCATGTACAATATTCATATTTTTAAGAAATCCCATTAAATATGAAAAAATAAAAATTATTATAAGACTTACTTGTAGTATAGTATAACAGGGTGGTATGTAATTTTGGAGAAATGTGATTTAAAAAATATATTTATTTATTCATTTATTAGCTATTTTTCCTGAGTGATGAGCTTTTTAAGATTGAGACTATATTCCAAAATTTTAGCCCAGCATGTAACAAAATCCCTGGCTTATACAAATTAAATAAATGTTTTACCAGAAAAATAATAATAGATGGTCTATTTTGAATAACAGAATTTCATTAAGCTCAAATTGATTTAATATAAGAGAAAGTTTTACAGAGAGTAGACTAGAAAAAGAAATATTTTGAGAATATACGTTCTTTCAAAGGCCATGTTTGAAAAACCATTTGCTTAACAATAGAAAAGTTCAGAGTTATATAAATTCTATCATATGGTATTTCATTTTTAAACACTTATTTTAGTCTTCCTTCATAGTACTTTGATGCTTCCCCTGTCAATATGTTGAAACATCTTCCCAAGGTGAGGCTTTGATTTACTCTGTCCAATGGGATAATGAAATATGGCTGAAGTGACAGTGCACAAATTCTAGACAATATTTCACACTCTTAGAATTCCCCTGCAGCCACATAAGGAAGTCCAGGCTAGGTCACTGAATCATAGAATGTAACCATGTTTTTGTTTTACATATAGTTTGCTTAGTTCTAGACCAAATTAAGTTTAAATAATAAAAAAAGCTATTGTTCATCAGTCTAGAAAGTGGTTTTAGTGGACCCAGGAAAAAAGAAAAACATCATTACTAGATGATTAACGTCACATTTTCTCAACTTTACTATTAGTCACTATCAATTTGAATCAAGCCTTTTAGGAGAAGAAAGTGAATAATTTAACTAGCAAGACAGAAGACTGTGACTAAGAATGCAGGTTGAAAAGAGCATCCCAGTTGCAAGGGAATGAAAACTAAAACAATAATTCATAAAGATCTATGCACTCCAATGTTCATGGCAGCACAACTTATAATACCCAAGATATGGAAGCAACCTAAATGCCCATCAACAGATGTTTGGATAAAAAAGTTATGATTCATATTTACAATGGAATATTACTCGGACATTAAAAAAATGAAATCCTACCATTTGCAACTCCATTGATGGACCTAGATGTTATTATGCTGAGTGAAATAAGTCAGACAGAGAAAGACAAAGATCATATGATTTCACTTATATGTGGAATCTAAGAAACAAAAAGAATGAAGTAATCAAAAACAAACTCACAAATATAGAGGACAATCTGGTGATGGCCAAAGGAGAGGGGGTTTAGGGGGCTAGGAGAATGGGGTAAAGGTCAAATATGTACAAATTAGTAGTTGATGGATGGCCATGGGGATGGGGAGCACAGCATAGAGAATACAGTTAGCATTAATGTATAGACTAGGTGGAAGGCCACAGGAGAGAAAGAGCAATTAGGGAGATCAATTTATTAACTACATATATATGTCTACCAATGTACTCTATATTTGAAACTAATAAAATAAATAAAATAAAATAAAATAAAATATAAAGTAAATAGTAAATCTCAAACCCACCTCTATTTTCTAGCAGAAATATTTTAGCACTATTCTCTTTATTTTCAATGAAATGTTATTACAAATCTTAATATACATGTTATACATAAATGGAGCTACTACAGTTACAGTAGAGGAAAGGAGGTGTCAACAAGTGGTCCCTGCACATCTAACAGCCTCAGTTTGGCTCTGAGATATCTCTGCACTCCTTCTGTAAGGCACTGTGAAAACCACTGAAGATTCAAGAGCAGAGATTCTATTTAATTTATAGTTAGATCCTTCTTCACTATCAGAACAGTGCTGCATGACATAGATCTTTGGTTGATATTTGATAAGTGAATAAATGAGTAGGGAAAAGCTAGAGAACAACGTGATAGTAAGTAAAAAAGTCCAAATAGTGGAATCCCAATTTTACTTGCTATATGTAGACTTTTGTTCTGCTTTCATTTTGTATTATATGATTTCTGAAAATAAGATTGTAGTCCAATAAACAGTGTATTTTATTAAGCACCAAAACCTATATGATAGAAAAGAACAGGCAGAGAAAGAGAGTACATGATTTTTAACTATGCCTACTTATGCATTATAAGGATTTATCCCATATGGTGACATTTCTGATTTTATAAGACCCTTTTACATATGATCTTCTAATGTTCTATAAAGGAAAACGTTGAAGAAGACACTGTGTTCTTCCAATGATTGACCTATTTAACAGAATTTATTTAGACACTTTATGAAGTGCAATAATTGTTTCTACTGATTGAGCTTTCGTATAGCGCCCTATAGTGATAATGAATTGAAAGAGTTCTTCCTTTTAATTGCTTGCCTTAACATCAAAATGACTTAAGCATTCTGAGCAACAGGAAAAGAGAAACAATGTCTTTATTTAAAAATATTTCTCCAAATCTAAAATTTTGTTTTGATTATTTAAGGAAGCCTTTGTAAAAAAAAATAGTAATCATAACTTCCAGTTAAAATCATGTAGTTTTTTGGCTATAACCTCATATCACTTAGCATCCCTTCCCTATCAGGATCCAGAACCGAGCTGCTGGTAGTCACCAGTTCCCACCAAACACACACACTACTAACATCAAGAAATTCCTGAGCATGGTTTATTGTTTTTGTAACATGGCATACCCACTTGGGAGGGTAGAAATGGAACAGAACTGGACTGATCATTCATAGACTCTCACTTGGGCAACTGTTCCTGGTACTTGTCAATTCCTAATGGAGTGTTCATTTAACAGAACAAAGCCAAAAACATTTCTCACAACCAGGTGAATATCCAGAAATGTAATTGGCAGCACGATGGATTTTAAGTCTTGACATTATACACAGATGTAGATATCAGGTGCTCGGACCCTCTCTGATACATATGTGAACACACACACACACACACACACGCACGCACACCAGCCACTTGGTAGGTAGAAATAAGTCACTAAGAAAATAGCAAAGATAAATCTACCAAATAAAACAAATTCCTAATAAGGAATGAAATGTAGCAGAAAAACCTCAGGGAGCAAAGGGAAAACAGATGGAGAAAGGAATGATGATAATAATGATAATGACAAGGATGTGAATAAAAACTAATGAGAATAATAATGAATGTTCCTTTATATGATATATTTCATGTAAGGAACTCACAATGGCTTACCATACAAAAAACAGATTGCAGATAAACAATTCTTCATGTGAGAAAACTTGGTGAATAACAGTAAAAAGAAGCACAGCATATAGGACAGAAAGATGAGAAGAAAAGAACATATCTTAGAAAGGTAGAGAAAGGCAACATGGGTTGTAAGTTTGAAAGCAACATCTACATTTATTTATCAGTGCTTGGAGAAAAAAGAATTGACCATTGAAACAATTCAATAGCTCCCACTTCTTGCTGAAAAAAAAAAAATCAAATTTCCTTCCATAACCTGCAACTCAATGAGTAGGTACACATTAGCCATAATAAACTATCTGTGGTTTCCTAAACACACCAGGCTCCTTCATGGCTTCATGGCTTTGTATTCCTTCATGCTCTTTCTTCCAAAGTTCACTTGGTCAATAACCACTCTGTAGATCAGGATCAACAAAACTTTTTTGTAAAGGGCCTGATAGTAAATACTTTAGGCTTTACAGGCTACACAAACTCCTTTTCAACCACTCAACTGTGTTATATTATTGAGGCAGCTGTCAATAACACATTAAAAAAATGAGTGTGGCTGTGTTCCAATAAAACTCTATTAAGGCCACCAAAGTTTAAATTTCATGTATTTCACATGTCAAAAAACGTGAAAAACATTCTCAGGTAGTAAGCAGGTTGTAGGCCATTGTTTGCTGATTACTATTCTAAACAAATATCATTGCGTTGTGAAATTGTCTCACATTCCATGCGCAGGGACTCCTTTGCCTTCTTTCAAAGCATTTAGTTTATAATATGTCATTGTTTATATTACTTGCCTTCAAATCTACCATTTCTTCCAAACTGTAAACTCCTTGAAAAAGTCAACTACTGCAATTAAGTAGTGGTTAAGAACATAGATTTTGGAGCCAGATCTACTAGATTTGAGTCCAAGTTTCAGCAGTTAAGCTCTCTGTGCCTCAGATTTACTCATTTCTTAAAAACAAAATGAAAATAATTGTCCATGTAGCATGGAATTGTTTGGGAGCAGGTTTAAAAAATAGTTTCTATAGTTCATGATGTAAACCCAGATTTGATAAAAGAGTTCTTATTAACTGGTAGTGGCAAGTGAGAACTTTTTGAAAAATTATAGTAGGCAAATTTTTATTGTCTAATAAAGAACCTGACACAGTAAGTAGTTTTTGTATTGGATAAATGCTTTTTTAAATTTAATTATTTCATATTCTTTCCCTCAGTGGTCAGTATATTTGTGTAGCCAGGGGTAGAGAAGTAAACCCATGTACAATTTACACAGTAAGTTAAATATTATAAAGCACAAAATGCTATATGTATGGCATTTTTATGTTCTCACAAATGTTTGAGTGAGCACAGATGTCCTTTTTTTATTCACTCATTCAGGATACTTCCACTGAATCTATATTCTGTGCCAAGATGTGATGTTAAAATGAGGAATAAAATATAATATCTGCCACCAAAAAGTTCATAGTTCTGCAGTTGAAACAGGCTCACAAACTAATGGTATCAACATAATCCAAACAATGCCATATTAAAGGCAGAGGAAATGAGCATGTGCACAATATACCCGGGGAATCAACAGAACTCATCAAAACAAACAAACCACCTTTAAAAATAAACAAGTTGATAATTGAATGAAGTATTGAAGATAAATAGAATTTGTCAGACTGACAGATGAATTTTCCAGAAAGAGAAACAACTTCTACATGACTGCAAGTGCATTCAATAGCTTAGATTTTTCAGATAAAAACAAAAACAAGCAACCAAACAAAAAACAGTTTGCGAGAGAGGTCAAAATGAAGTTGAAAGTTAGTTTCTAATCATGGAATGTATGGTGTGGCATACATTGGACTGCAAATGAAAAATGAAAACATACTTTGTGAGATCAGACCTTATTGCTGTGTGACTTGGACAAGGTATGGCCATCCCTGGGCTGTTTCTTATGAAGTAGGCATTATCTTTAATTTTCTCACCTATAAAATAAAGATTCTACCTGCTTTAGGGAACCATTACAAATTAAGTGGGATAGTGTTTATAAAATGCCCACTGCCATGCCTTTTACAGAATTATTCATAATTCTTATTCTCTTTGTCCATCTTTGAGCTGGGATGGGGAGGGGTCACAACAGTAAAGACGAAGTATGGCACACACTTCCAAAGAGTTCATCATCACATTGGGATAGAAATTCTTGCAATGTAAAATTGAAAAATTCAGGACAGTAACCACACTGTTTGAAAATTCACAGACTAGGCTAAACACTGAAATGAAAAGTGATCAGCAAAGTACAATATAATTTTAAGTAAAAAGGTATAGATGCAAAAGTCTATAAAACTTATTTGTACTTTTTTACACAGAGATCAAAAAGAAATGCAATAAATATTAAGAATTATCACAGCTCACTTATGGGATTAAAGAGTAGCTTCATTTTTCCTCCACACAGTTTCTGCATTTTCTAAAGTTTCTACATCAAAACTGAAGAAATTTTACAATAAAAATTGTTAAAATTTTAAGTGCAATATGTTTTTCTCTCAGCAATAAAAAAAATAAGGAAACATAAATTAAAGTATCTATTGATAGTCATCACCTATATTTTATATATTTACATAAAATTCATATTTAATAATTTAATAAGTATATTTAATGGTATACAATATTACATATATATTACTAAATATGATATATAATTTTATATATAATATAAATATATAATATAAAATGAATTATATATATATTAGATACAAGCAGGAAGATTTAGATGTTTCTTTTGAAACTCAAGAGTAATGAGTATAATATCACAAAGTTAGGAAATTTGAAAATTAAGCCAACCAAGTTTATCTTCATAAACTAAAGTAAATTTTATGTGGCTGAAAACACACCTTTTACTTGGCCATTCAATTAAATATGGCAAAAGTCTGACTTTTGCTGTTTTAGAATTACCATACCAATATTTCAATTTTTCAGGTCACATCAAATGTGTCAACTCAAAATAAATATCTGAGTTAAATCTAATATTGTTTTTACTTCTATGAACATAATAAAAAATTGATTCATTATTGATATATGTATTTTAAATGATTCATTATGATATATAATTAAATAATATATCACTATTTAAATTTTCATTCAATAAGTTGTCTAAATATGTTTGCAATCAAATAAATTTATGAAGCAGTGACACATTCTACTCTTTTCATAAAGATAGATAGGTTCAAGAAAAACATAAACATCATATTTCATTACTTAGAGAGACAAGGCTCTTCTTATTTCAAACTAAGAATATATTAAATTATTTTTGCTGGAAAGTTTTTCATGCCAGTGGTTTCAACTAGAATCAACAGATTATTGTCATAATTGGGAATATTTTAACATCTTAATTATATAATAGTTGATTTCATATGATGTATTAATAATATTTAAAAAGTTTAATAGGACATAAATATTTGCTTAATTTTTATCCAATCTTACCAAAAAAAAATACATCCGACTTGTAATATTTCAAACACATGATGGACTTTTCTATGTACCCTAAAGTTTTTCTGGACCCTAATTTCTTGCACATTTTCCCTTGCAAGTTTTCACATGCATTATTGACTCTTATTTGCCCTCTATGCCCAGCCCTGAACATAAAACAAAGGAAAAAAACAAAATCCCTTTTTTCTTGCTTTTGGATTTCTATCAAGATTAATGATACCATTATATATCCAGATGGGAGAAGCTAAGCCACATGATCAACATTTCAAACTCTTCTGGCCACCTACTTCCTTCCATTCAGGAAACAGAGTTCACATTCTTTTCAAAAAGAGTCATGCACTTCCACTGTAACAGAAACATGTTTTAGAAAAAAACACAATGATAAAAATCAAATTACTCCTAACCTTTCTCATTTAAGGCCACAATGCATCCTTTCAACCTCTGAGCAAAGGGAGAAAACACCACTATACAAAGCCTTATGACTAACATGGTGAGAGAGGGTCCATAAATCTAGGTCAGCAGCTCCCCTTAAACAAGAAAGAAAGAGAACACTCCGCACTCAATTGCCTCAATTTCTCTAAAAATTGGATAAGAGCAAGAAAGGAAGGTAGAATTTAATAATTATTTTAAATAACTGACAGTATTAATTGAAACTGTCAACTGAAGATTAATCTCACTCTCTCCTAGATTATTCCTTCTCTTATTGTAGTCAAAGTTAAAATAGCATGACCCTAGTGAGCATATAAGCTTCATGACCATCTCCAAAGGAAAGAATATTTTCACCAATTAGTCTGCAAAACAACTACATTTTACAGGTTAACTTAAAAAGCTGGCTCAACATTTTTGCTGAAACTGTATTTTGGTCTTATAGTTGCTTTTTTTATTTAGCATTAATTTCTATATATTTTGTACAAGTTGAAAGCAAGAACTGATTGAAAACCACTTCTCATTTTCAGTCAGAGATACATGGTCCTGGAATAGGATTTCTTCACACTTTACCACAACATCTCCACATCCCATCAAAGTCTCAGATCTATTGCTATCTCCTTCATATATCCTGGCTATCTTCCATGCTCCTTTATTATTGTTCTCATTCAGATCCTCTCTTTATTTTACCTCAACTATTGCCATTGCATCCTAGATAGTTTCTCTTCCTTTTCGCATCTACTTCAACATTTACTCCTCATAATGCAGACGTACTGATTCTTCTAAGTCAGGTGAGATCACTCTCCTTCCCAGAAACCTCATTGTAGTTCATTTTCTTTAGCATGACTTACACAGACCTGTGTAATCAGCCTGCAAAGGTGGCTCTAGGTTTTTTTCTAATAGATTTCTCCCCAAACTTTCTGCTCTGGTCAACTCACAACCTACAACCCTCAAATATTCCCCTGACTCTATGTTTTTATTAGTCAAGTAACAACTCTCAAAATAGAATGTTCCCATTCTTGTTTTCTAACACTTCTCATCATTAAAATCTGAACTGAAATGCTATAACCTTCATAAAGCTATTTATAATCTTGCCAGAAGAAAGGGCACCTTCATCTTTACCCCTATGTAATGTTTAATATCATGTGTCAAATTGGATGGGAAATGGTGCCCAGATATGTGGTCAAACATTATTCTAAATGTTTCTGTGATGGTATTTTTAGATGAGAATAACATTTTTAAAAAATATCCTGACGCTTATACATTCTAATCATGTGTTCTTAGACAAGTTACTTAACTCTCATGAGCCTAAAATTCTACAAACTTGTTAGATTCTTATGAGCTTGAACTGAGATATATGTATTTAAGTGTCTAGAGTGGTCTTCATCACAAAAAAAGATTTTCAACAAATTTAATTTTCCAAGATTAACATTTAAATTGGTGAACACTGAGTAAGTAGACTGTTCTCTATAATGTGAATGGGCCTCATTCAATCAGTTGAAGGTCTTAGTAGAATAAAAGACTGACCTTCTCAAAGTAAGAGGGACTGTTGCGGCCTGACAGCCTCCAGACTTGAACTCCAGCATTGGCTCATCTCTGGGTCTCAGCCTACTGAGGCAATCTGCAGATTTTGGATTTGCCAGCCTCTATAACTGTATGAGCGAATTCCTTAAGATAAATCATATATACACACACATCCTATTGTTTTCCCCACTCCATAATATGCTGCTGCCATTTAGAACTTAGTTCATACTTCCTTCAATTAAGGTTGTCCATGCTTCGCTCCTCTACTAGATGATAAATCCAGTGGAATAGAAACCCCATTTTACTGCCTTTACGGGTATCCCCACAAAACTGATAGGAACTCACCAAGTGTTTAATTAACTGAACCAATCCATACAGTCTTCAAAAACTTTAAAAGGATATCTGTATTAAAATTAATAATATGACTATTTTCCCTTGTCTTAGAAGTCCTCATCAACTCCAGGTGTTTTGCATCACTCTGGCTATGACTCTGTGCAAAGTATTAAAAAATCACTAGATTGCATTAATTGAATCAATGATCCTCATTAGCACAAGGCAATACATGTAAGCCAACATAAATGAGTATCACTATCCTTTCAATCTCTTGTCTAATCTCTTATTATCCTTACTGTTTTGTTCCTTGATTATGACTTTAATCAGTTGATTACCTATTAAGCACTCATTTATTACCTTACATTTAGGTACTGGTTATACTAAGGACCTTTGAGGGTTTTACTCTGACAGTCTAAGAAAATCATCATTGTAGTGACTTTGACTGAAACTCCACATGAAAAAAAAATGCTTATAAGAAAAAACATTAAAAAATGTAAACAATGTTCACAATTATAATGTACTAAATTGTGAAGACAACTGCACTACAAAGATGCGAAAAAAAGTAATAGACCTCAGCTTGTTACATCTTCAGTAGGGTCCAGTGCTTCTCAAACATGACTGTATATAAATCCCCTGAAGATCTTGTTAAAATGCAGATTCTGACTAAGTTGGCTTAGGGTATGGTCTAAGATTCCACCTTTCTAATGAGCTCCCTGGTGAAGCCTTGCACTATTCCCAGACCACACTTTGAGTACCAAGGGTTGAGACTGTATAGTCTAGGACCAAAATCATTCAGTAAGGTGGCTTCTACTTCTAAGTAGTAATGTCAAGCAATTTGAGATTTCTTGTTCCACACATTTTTATTCGTAGGAAAAATTTCCTATGACCTATCACACTGAATTATTCACTTAGCCAATTATTTTCCTATGTTTTCTTCTGTGTATGACAGTGTGCTAGGTAGTGGGTCGGAATGTGTGTGTGTGAGTGTGTGCGTGTGTAGCAGAGAATAACGTTCATGAGGATGAGTATACAAAAAATATGGGCTCTGCCTTCATACTGATTATAATCAATCAGTTAAACATATCATCAAAAGACTTAACCATATAATTATGCACACAGAGAACATAAGTATCTGAAGCTAAGTAGAGAAGTATGTATGGAGTGAGTTTAGTTATATGCAAAATGAGAGAAGATTTTATATAGTTTCTGAAAGAATGAAGGAGACAGATTGTCAAATAGGCAAAATTTTGCAGTCAGAAATGGTTATTGAGTATTAGTGGAAGTGACATATACAAAATTTGAAGAATGCTGATGAGCACAGATTATCTCCATTGTGATAAAGACTGAAATAGGTGCAAATATAATTTCAACATATTAAAAAAAAAAACAGATGGTGCAGGAAGTAGGAAAAAGAATATGGACTCTTTTTCTATGGGCTTTCCCCAGGTAAATAAGTCCATCATGGAAGAACAGAAACATTATCATGTGTATACAAAATATCATTAAGAGATGCGTACAGAAAAAAGTTGAAGCATTTAAAATTTGATAGATGGTAGAACTGGAGGAGAAAGTGAACTAAGAGTTTTTTATTTAAAAAATTAATATGGTAGATTAAGGCTCACTTTATGCTTTTTAGTTTACTTTTGAAAGATAATATATAAAAGGTATCAATGGCTATACTGTTTATTTTGTCAAAATGCTGAAATAAATTAAATATCAAGTTTATAGTAACTAGTAGATTAACCTCAGAAGAGTTGATAACAATTATTTGATGTGCACACTGGAGAAAAGGTAGTGGAAGAAAATTAAATTTTTACTTTACTAAATGGTATCCAAATGTTTAGACCACTTTGGAGCAAGCCAGATGCAATCCAGCATTATGCCTATGAGGAGGAAGCTGTGTGTTCCAAGTGTGGCAAACCTCTGCAGTGAACATATTCTATATCAGATTAGGTCACTGTGAACTAAATTTAGCAAATGCTTAAGGATGTAGCATTTGAAATACATGGGAAAATGTGTCAGTGTTTTCTACACAGTTCAGGGAGAGTGTTTTAAATGTGTCATTTTAAATGACTAATGCAAACAATTCAACCAATATCCCAGCTTAATTTAAGAATATTAAATTTTCTTTTCTTAATATATTTTATAGAATTTTTTTCTCTTCTAGTAGAAAAACCAATCAAGCATTATTTATCTAGAATTAATCCATCCTGAGAATCTAGAGTTACAATAAAACTTTCATGGCTTAGACATGAATTAGAACAGTAAAATAAGAAATATAACATAGTTTCAGAAACCATAATAGTTAGCAATGTTGTAATTACAGATAGGACACGTTAATAATATTGATGACTTACATTTAATTTTCAAAGGAAACACTGGGATAACAGAGAATGTGTCAGTGTTTTCTACACAGTTCAGGGAGAAAGAAGTGTTTTGATTGTAAATAACTAATGCAAACAATTCAACCAATACCACAGCTTAATTTAAGAATAGTAAATTTTATTTTTAATATATTTTATAGAATTTTTTCCTCTTCTAGTAGAAAATCTAATCCAAGATTGTGTACTGAATTTAGTCGTCCTGTATTTTTAATCTTATATATTCTGAAATGCTTCATTAGCCTTTTAATAATTGCAATGGTACATAAGACGCATGCATATCCATGTACACAGGAAATATATATGCTAAACTATTAAGTGGGCATGCAGTTTACTTTCAAATGGTTCAGGAAAAAAGTATGCATTGTGAGGAAGAAAGAGAAGGAGGGAGATGGTGGGGGGAATAAAGCCAAATGCAGCAAAATATTGATTGAATTTGAATAAAGGATAACAAAGTTCTTTATACTTATCTTACAACTTTTCTTATGTTTGAAATTATTTCAAAATAAAAAAAATACATGGGAACAAGAAAAATTTTATAAATCTTTAGAAATCATATTAGATAATATGGATTCTTGGGGAGTTCAGGAACACAGAATTAAAGTTGAGAAGTTGACAAGTTTCTAGAGCAAGATTTCTCAAGGGAGGATGCTGGTCACTCAAGGGCTTGAATGGGTTTGATTATGTCCATGAACTTTTTAAAAATTTATGTACACATTTGTGAAAGAACTTTTTTACTTGGAGTTTTCATCACAAAGAAATATGTGGCCCCAAAAAGCTTGGAAATTACTGTATTAACTTCTGTTAATCAAAAGACACCTTAAAAAAACAAAAGATAGAAAACAAACTAGGAGAAGAAATTCTAAACATGTAAATAAAAAAAGACTAAAACTAAAAATATATAAAACCTGTAAATCAATACAAAAACAATGATCTAATAAAAAATGACAAAAGACGTCAACTTATATTTCAAAGAGGAAACACATGGCCAATAAATATTCAAAGAGCTATTACACCCTCATTAGCAATCAGAGAAGTGCAGATCAAGACGACCATATCGTTTATACGCATTTGATTAACATAAAGAAAAAAGACCAAGTATTGAAGAGGATATGGATTATAAAACTGGGAGTATATAATACTGGGAGTATAAAGTTATCTAATCATTTTTAAAAACTCATTAGCATTCTCTTATGAAGATAAGGAGTCACACAGTCCATGATCCAGCAATTCTAGACATTTATCCAAGAGAAATTCTTACATGCAGATACAAGGAAACATGTTCATGACTGTCCACACTAATACTGTCAACATCAAAAAAAACCCACAACTGAATACAACTCAAGTGCCATGTGAAATCATACTATATACATATATACACACGCCCCTCTAGTTCCTGGCACAGAGTTCCCTAAATTCTTGTAATTTCCTAAGTGACCAAGTACTAGGAACGTCTTTTTTTCCTACTATATTTGTTCTTTGATTCTGGTCCCTGACACAGAGCTCCCAAAACACTTGAATTTCCTGGGCGATAGAAGAATCTTCCATTCTAATGAGGTTACTTTTCCTGGGCTCCTGGATAGCTTCAGGTTGGGTGCTGGTCACCAGAAAGACTAAGCCATGTTCAGGAGTTTAAAACTTTCGGACCCACCACCCTCTCCTGAGAACGAATGTATGAAGTGCTGGAGACTGAGTTAGCAATTGATCATGACTACATGACAAAGCCTCCTAAAAATTCCCAAAGTATGAGATTCAGAGCTCCCAGGTTGGTGAACATGTAGAAGTGTTGTGAGAATGGCAGGATTGATGAGGGCACAGAAGCTCCATACCCCCTCCCACATACTTTGCCCTCTATGTATCTCTTCCATCTTGCTGTTTCTGAGTTACATCATTTTATAATAAAGTGGTAATCTAGTAAGTAAACTGTTTTTCTGTAAGTTGTTCCAACAAATTAATAGAATCTGAGGAGGACTGTAGAACTTCTGACTGATAGCCAGTTAGAAGCACACACAACAACCTGGACTTGTGATTGACATCAGAAGTGAAGCAAGAGGAAGTCTTGTGAGACTAAGTTCTTAACCTCTGGCATTGAATATAATATCTAGGTAGATAGTGTCAGAATTGAGTTAACTTGTAGGATATCCAGCTGGTGGTGTAGAATTACTTGACATGTGAAAAACCCACACACCTCGTATCGGAAGTGAAGTGTAGTAGAGTAGTATGAGAGCAAAGAAAACAGGAAAAAATGTGTTTTTATCCTATATGTCCCAATATCCAAGATAACTGTAATAAGAAGCTTCTAAAATGACCCACATGATCCTTGCCTCCTGGTATCCATGCCTTTAGGTAGTCTGCTCACATACTGAATTACAGTCACCTATATAACCAATAGACTATTGCTAGAGTAATGATACATGACTTCTCAGTTAGAACATTAAAAACATTACAACTTTTGCCTTGATCTCTTAGATAGCTTGCTCTAGAAAATATCAGCTACCATGTTGTAAGAGCACTCAAGTCTCTCCATTTAGAGGCCGGCATGAAGAAGAATCGATTTGCCAGCACCAACTTATCAAACACAACGAAGCTAATTTGGAAGTGAGTTAACCAATCCCAGTGAAGCCCTCAGATGAGTATAACCCAGCTGAGATTAACTCTAAAATCATGAGACCTTGAGCTTAGCTTTCCAACTGAGTTGCTCTCAAATTCTTGACCCATAAAAACAGTATATAATAAATGATTGTTTTAATCCACTAAGTTTTAGAGGTACTTGTAAGCAGAAATACTTAATACAAAATGTTTTTATAAAATTCAAAATCAACCAAAACTAAATAAAATATTGCTAAACATACATACATAGTCTATAAAACTAATTTAAAAGCAGTGGAATGAACCACAGAAAATTAAGAATAATGTTTACTTTGTGTGGACAAAGGAAAAGGGATTGAATTGTAAAGGAACATAAAAATAGATGAAAATTATTAGTGATGTTCTAATGCTCGGTTGGGTATTGTTTTCATAGATGACCATTAAATTACTAATGATTGCATTCATTTTTTTAAATACATGGACCAACAATTACAGTGTTTCCACATCACAGATTATAGTTAATTGAATTCTGTGAATCTAAGATCCACTGAGAATTTTTGAGGGACATGGTAGGGATAAAGAACCATTGCTCTAGAGCCAGAATGCCTTCCCAACTTCTGTAAGATATAATCTGTCAGAGGTTGGCTATTCATAAAAGAAAATGAACAGGAAATAATATAGTCCCTAAGTTTTTCCTGAGATAGAAATATATTGAGTCGAGAATTTAAAATGACCCATAATTTAACATCTATTTTTACTCTTCTCTAGTGTCTATTAGATCTAGAAAAAAAAGAAAAAAGAAAATGGAAACTCTTCTTGAAATAAAGAAGAGAAGCCTGGTCTTCAGCAAGGGCTATGGTGGTGAAGGGATGGAAAGAATCTAGGTCCAAGATGGAGCTACTCCTGCCCAGGATGCTATGTCAGCAAACGGAAATTTAGGTAACTTTCTTTTTACAACCATGTAACTTTCTTTTTTGCCTTTGAAGTCTTTAATTGTCACTTTTCTGTATTTGTCTTTGAAGTCTTTAATTGTCACTTTGGTTACATGAATATTTTTTGACAAACTTTCCAAAAATTAAATTCTACATGAAGTCTTCTTGATTTTGAACTAATTTTGGAATTTTCCAAAGGTCCCTGAAACATCTCAATAGATTTGTTCTCTATCCTTATAAAAAGAAAAATGGTTAACTAGCTTGGCTTATTTGATATGTTAAATTATATAAAAAGCATTGTCAAATAAAAAGTGATGTTTAACCTTCTTAGGTTATTTGTATGTGTACATGTTATTTACATAAGCATTCCAGAAATCACATAAAATTCCCAAATATCCAACATGTCCTGCTATATTATTATGAGTCATTATTCCGGTTATTTTAAAATGTTGTTTATTATAGAAATAGCCAAATTTCCTTGCTAATTCATTATAATAAACTCATTAAATCTTTAACCATTGGTTTTTACGTCTTTTGTCATTTATGAACAATTACTGTTTTCCTCTGATGCTTTTGCAAAATTGATATTAATGGAAAGGATCCTACAAAGTACTCTTGACTGCTGATGTTACTGCCAAAGTCAAGGTGTCAAACCATGGGTGCATATTTCACAACTGAAGAAGGCTTCACTTGACATCTGGTCCTGTATAAACTCAGAAAACCTTAAAATCAAATTGACTAGGAAGAAAAGTAGCTGACATCAGGGTAAACTGTTTCCTCCCAAGATGTTGGCCTCGTAACATTTCTTTCTATTCCCCCTTCACTCCCTGACCGTTCTTTTCTTAATTCTTATATCATGAAGATCTTTGCCCATATTTTGAGCTGTCCTGGCCTGAAATGGTTGCTATTGTTCTCATATCTTGGGTCACTGCAAAGGAGCATAATCTAATTTCCAACCAACTGTTGGATTTGCTATGATGCCGGCGATACCTGTAGTTCTGCCCATTGCAAACTTCTTTCCGATTTTCAGCGACAAGATTTTCTGAAACAAGCCCACTGGAGAAACATTTCTGGGAATGTGGATCACAGCCACACAAAATACATTAATAAGCCAACTTACTTAAAAATTTTCCCACTTTTTGGTATTGTTTCTAGACTTATTTGATTCTAGCTGGTTTGGGTCATGGGACCTTGGCTCAGGAGCACTCTCCAAACTATGGGCATTGTTTTGTTGCTAATAATTATTATTGTTTCCCTAATACACTGCATTCTCTCAGAAGTTTTAAATGCACATGGTCTCTTTGCTGGAATGACAAAAGAGCACAGAAAAATGTAACCAGCTCCAAGAATAGAAACTTGACATTGTCTCTTATGAATGCTACTCTGAGACATAAAGAGACAGTGGTAAATGAGAGTCTCACTAACACCAATATTTTTGATTCAAGTGCTTGAATGGTCAAGAAGATGATTAAAGTGAGGTGTGTTGAAATAACTGTATATGCCCAACATGGAGCCATTCTTACCTGGGAGTATCATGTCAGCACACTGAAACTTAGATAACTTTTGTGACCCGATAAATGTTCCACTTGACCAGAAAGGCAGTATATACCCAGTCAGATAATTCTCAAACACCAAGACAACTCTGGGGCTTCTCACCCCAAACTAGGTTGACTATGTGGCCCGAGTCAATCAGATATTTTGTTTTTCTCTTCCTTCTTTAGTTTTTATCCTCTAAAAGCTTCTTGCCTTCTACCTCATTTTGCAGTTTTCCAAAAGTTTTCCTCATAAATTGTTAAATAAAGTTTGTTTGTACCACCTAAATTGTCTGCCCTAAACATTTTTTTAACAACATTAAGAAACAGGCAGAATAAAAGGTAAGGTTTCCCAGGATTAACCTGTAAGAAAGGAGCTGGTCACAGAAACATAAGTAAAATTTAACCTTTTCTTTAATAAAAAAAAATATGAATGTAGGATAGGAGGATTGACGTTTTTTAATATGTCTAACTTGAACTTCACTTCCTAAATATTTTCATCCTCCGTTTCATTATTGAAATTAGTAGCATTGTTTTTTGTAAATTTCATTAGCTAGATTTAATTTTTATTTTGAACTAAATGGTTCTAAAACATAATTAGAAGAAGAAACATTTAGGAAAAAAAGAGCAATTCTCAAAGTTAAAGAAAATAAGTAAGCAAATTCTGTGTTGTCAAAAGGACAGAGAGAAAAAAAAAAGAAAATTTTGAAACTAAGACTTGAAGCGATTAGTTTAAACCAGCAGAATTTCTTAATCATTCCATAGATATTTACTACAGAACTAAATTAGTATATATGTCTGAACGATGAAACCAGCCCTTTGACAGCATTACCGTCATACCATATAATTAGAAAGACAACTCACTGAACTTACTGACCCTCCTTCTAACAAGTTATACTCCAAAGAAGCCTGAAACACAGATAAGAGTCTTTTCTCCTTTAAAATATCATTTCATTTTTTTATTTTGTTAAACTTCTCTCATGACCATTTATTAATAATAATTATTTGGGTTATTTTTATTTATTAATTTTTGATAACATAATATATATAGTGACTAGCTGATATATACTTGACTAATTGCCAAGAAACTTAGGTAATGAGCTTTAACAATGTCACTCTGATATTAATGTCTTCAGCAAATAACCTCACCCATCAGGGCTCAATTCTTTTATCGATAAAATTAAAAAGCTGGTTTAAATAATACTGACAATCTGGTCAGAACAAAATTTTGTAATCTAAGATCTATTACTGAGCGCTTCCTTAGTATAAGGTGATATTCTGGAATTACCAAAGATCTGCCATTTTAATTAATAAAATCAAATTTCATGAAGATAGATTTTGTATGTATATAGAAAATGTAAAGTTATGCCCACCCTACTCCCCCCCACCCCCAACAGCGTGAATGAGATGAATCATTAAGTGAGTCTCTGGAAACTTCTTTTCTGTTGTTACTGTGTGTGCGTGCGTGTGTGTGTGTGCGTGTGTGTCTTTTTGATCTATTATCCCTGTGCGTGCGTGTGTGTGTGTGCGTGTGTGCGTGTGTGTCTTTTTGATCTACTATCCTTCTAAAGTCTAATGTCTCTTTCCTCCACATTCAGAACTTAAACACTGAAAAAATATATCTCACAGAATTGTCACAGCATTTGGCATAAATAAAGTAACCATCTGGAACCACCTAAAGAAGAATCATTCCAGCACTGACAATCTGCTATAAACATCCAATCATGACCCAGACTGAGAAAAGATAAGGGTTTTTAATGAATTAGTGAGATAGTTATAGAAAGAAATTATTACCAGATATGATATCAATGAAGAGAAACAAACAACAGGAAACCTTTCACTTTGAGGAGACTACCCATAAATCTTACCCTATATCTGCTATTATTTATTATGAATTTGCCTTGATGCATTTCTCTGACCAGGCGTATTGTAGGTCTGAGAGTTTATGCCACTGATCATATCATCCATATGATTCAAAAGCCAAATGGTACCTATATTAGTCAGGATTATCTAGAAAAAGCAGAACCGAAAGAACACACAAAGATACATAAGAAGGGATTTATCATGGGAATTGCCTCAAGCAATTATGGTGTCTGAGATATGCCGTGATATGCTGTTTGCAAGCTGGAGAACCAGGAGAGCTGGTAGGGTAATTCAGAGGCTAAAGGCCTGAGAACTTTGGGAGGATGTAGGGTGTGCTGCTAGTATAAATCTGAGAGTCTGAAATTCTGAGAACCAGCAGCTCTGATGTCCAAGGGTAGAAAGAGAAGTCCCAGCTCAGGAAGAGAGAGAGTGGATTAGTCTTCCCTCTGCCTTTTTGTTCTGTTTTGGCTCACAACAGGTTGGATGATGCCCACCTACATGGGTGAAAGCAGATCTTTTACTCAATCTGCTGATTCAAATACTAATCTCTTCCAAAAATACCGATAGACACACCCAGAAATAATGTTTACCAGCTATATGGGCTTCCCTTAGCTCAGTCAAGTTAACACATAAAACTAATCATCACATTATCATATCTAGAAATAACATTATTGGAAATTTTTGTTTTATAATACTTGATATTTAAATGCTTATAATGCAGTCAATAGATAAATGTATGTGATAAACTCTATTTCTACAGAACTATTTATTCAGAATTTTATAACTTCGAACTTCTTACAAATTCATTCTTATCACATGAAATCTGGGGGCTTGTAATCACAGATAATTGAAAATAAAATAATTGAGTGAGTTTAGAAGTGATAATGAGAAAGTAAAGTACAGTCCTAAAGAAAAACAAAGTCAAAAACTAAAAACTCAGCCTTCAGGCATGTCTGGAAATGAAAAGGTATAAAATGTAAAATTTCAAAGTCAAAAACTAAAAACTCAGCCTTCGGGCATGTCTGAAAATGAAAAGGTATAAAATGTAAAATTTAAATATGGCTAAATGTTGTGCTATGTTGGTATGTTCCTATTTTAGTCAATTTCCTCAATTTTATTCAGAAGGCATTGTTCCCTATAGGGTGATGAAAAATACAGAACATAGGTCAAATGGGAACTTTTAGAGTTTATTTTTAAATCTAGGTTGTAACAAATTAAGGAATTTGAAGGATCAATCTCATTTTTTTTTCAGATTTATTGGTCAATTTCACATATGGGAATCTTAAAATAATTATCTCATAAACTGTATGTACGTATTTTATGAATTAATTTAATGTCATGTATATCAGGGAAAAATCAGTCATTTTTGTCAGTTTTTTTGTCACATTTAAAAATTAGTTTTAGATTTTGAGTAAAATAGATCTGAAGTCATATATAATTGATACCAGTTATTGAGAGATTAACTAGTAGCACCACCATTAAGAACAGTTACCTTGAGATGATATTTATAAATTTTTTAGACAAAAGAGGATGACAAGATGCATGTAAATATCGCTTTCAAAGCAAAAAACAACCTGACTTAAAATTACTTTTAAATAGAGAGAATTAATCTAGAGAGCTTCCATTATTTATGAATTTAAAAGAATATCATGAAATAGGAGGTTTTAATAGCATACAAAGCCAATCAACAGAAAGGAAATAGAAAATAAACTGTAGGCATTACTTTTGTTTTATTTGTGGTGACATCTTCCTTTAAAAAGTTTTCAAAATATATTCAATATACATTACAAATACATATTCTAAATATATATGATAAATTTAACAATATAAGCATTATAAATAAAATGAATTAAAATTTTAAGTTACAAAATATATCTTACCATTCATTCTCATGGTAGTACTTATCACTTTATTCAAATGATTTTAATTGAATCAGGTTGGGAATTTTTCTTTGCTTATAGGAAATCAAGATTAAGAGTATTCTTCATGAACTTTCATTCCAGTAACAAAATGAACCTTAAATTTTAATAAATAACTAAATTAATCTTAAAATAATCAAGGCCAGTTTATTCTAAACATATTAAGAAATATGTTGCCAATAAATCATTAAATAAGTTGTCAATAATACCCAATATTTTGTAAGAGTAAAAAACTTAATCTAGTAGTAATTGGAAAAATTTAATGTATTATGTTATTATTTGTTTTATTTGTTATTTTAAAATGTATTCTATCACTGTATAGGCAAAATAAATTTTATGGGCAAAATAACTTTTATGGGCAACTTGTAAATGGCATAGAAAATATATGCTAGTGCCTCCTTCACCACATACAACCCATAAACCCAGGTAATAGACACAAATGACAAATTGAGAAGCATTTAATAAAATATTTATCACAAAAAAAGGGTTAACGCCTTTACTTTTAAATAGTTATTACAAATAAGTGAGAAAAAAATAGAAATTATTCAGAAAAGTAGGCAAAGATATTAATATGTAACTACAAAAGAAGAAATATAAATGGTTACTAAAAATATAAAATAAGTCTTAATGAAAATGAAAAATATCAACTTAAAACAAATTGTGGTTTTTACATATCATTTTATAATGTAAAATGATGGGTTTATAATGTAAAATGATATGTAAAAATTATCATCCCAGTGCTTTATCTTGACTTGACTCTTTCTGGAAATGAATTTGTAAAGTTCACGAGTATAGACACATGAGTACAATATTTCTACAACCAGAATTTTTTCAATAAATATTATTGGACAAGTATCAGACAAAAAGCTAAGATGTATGTCCAAGGTTGATCACTGCAATGTTTTAAACAATGAAAAATTATAATCATGTTAAACATTCATTAATTAGGAATACTAAATTTTGTTTTACACAAATAATGGGATATGTTAAAGTAATCAAACAAGAGGGCTATTAGACTGAGTGGCTCTAACAACTTGGTGGTTTACATAAATCAAAACCTAAGCCAGAATTAATTTACTAAAATCTAAGAAAATACAACTTAAGAAAGACCATTCACAACCAGCCAACTACACTTTTTCAAATAAGGCAATTGCTTAAGTTATAGCTAATCAGATAATTTCCTTGATTTGCTTCTGTGTCTTCTATATAAAAACTTTCCCCCCAGCTCATGTTAGAGGAGCACCCCTAACCACTTTCAGTTTAGTGCTGCCCAATTCAAATTAATGTTCGCATAAACTCTTGAAAAATTTTAATGTACATCAGTTTACCTTTTAACAGGTATTATATATTTCGTTAACAGGATGAAAATATATACATACATATATGCACAATTTATGTACTTACACGCACTCTACAAAATATTATTGAGTAGAAATTGTTTGTAAGTTCACAGAGTGCTTTTCCTTCTAACACCAGAAATAGGAATTGTTTGAAACTGTGTATTTACGTTTTTTTCATCCTAGAGAGACTAAACCCTAAATGAGAAGAAGTGTCAGGACATGAGTAGGAAGTGAGAGGTGTAACTATAACACATTAACCTATTTATTACTTTCATGCATCATTGTTTTTTTTTCATTTCTAAAATTAAGAACATCCTTTACTAAAAAATCTAATCTCTCACTTTCCCATACTTATGGAATTTAAATATATTATTATCATTTAAAATAATTCACTTACATTTTATTCTAATGCACTTTTATTAGAGTTCAGATTATACAAATATCTGAATATAACAATTAGCAGTTATAGTTTTTTATTTAATATTTTTCCAGTGAGTTTTTTAGCTAAGCTTAACTGTGCATATAAATGCATATATATAATTTAATAAATTTAACA
>NW_006439192.1:25592633-25627413 GCF_000325575.1 Pteropus alecto | reverse complement strand
TTCATAATGTATAGAAAATGCAAAGAATAAATGATTAAATAAAACCACATAGTTGTCTTTTCCAACTACAGAGTCTGAGAGCTGGGTTTGAATGCCTACCTAAAGAATATGAAGCATTAAATATAAAGCACAGATGAGAGACCAAGGTTAAAACTTTAAAACCGCTATAAGTATTATTTCTCTCCCTCTCCTTCCCTCTCTCTCTCTCTCTCTAAATATATATCAAGATTTAAATTACACAGTATGAAGCTTAGTCATTATCAAAAATGTCCAATTGTCAATGGTTGATCTTGAAACTTTCCTAAATATTCAATGAGGTAATTATTACTGCTTTATTTCAGGTAAAATGGTTCCCACCTCCTGACTCTGAGTACTTAAAGTTTTAACCAAAAGGTTAACACAATTCTGTTTTTGCAGTATCCTGATGTTGGAGGTTTGAGTTAATTTAACCTATTTATAATACAGCCCATTTGGTATTTCTTGAGCCTTCCACTTACTTATCCCATCTCAAATAAAAAGATTTGCACAGAAATTGATTTTTTTTTTTTTGGTGTATTTCAGTTCTCTTCCTAAATAAGCATAGGATCATGGTACTCATATTTATTTTGACTTTCTCAGAATTTCTTCTATTCTCCTAAGGCTAACTGCAGAAACATCTACTCCTCATGCGCTACTTGCTTTCTGTCCTTTTTCTATTCCCACAACCCGGTTCTCATTTTAAAAATTAACTCAAAGAGAAGTGACACTAATTTTCAGATACTTAATCTGAAAATGAAAGAATATTTCTCTTTAGAGATACGTTCCTATACTTTTAACTTTATTTACCTAATTCTGAAATTATCAGATAACAGCTAAAAGATAAAATGAAGTTACTTTTTAAGTTCTCGATTCTTCCTTATTTAGTATTTAACTTCCTTAATAGTATCTGTGTCCTGTGTCCATAGAAATATGTTATTTTTTTCTCAAACTTACCTTTGGTAGATTTCACCAGACAATGGTTTTCCGTTAGAAAGTTTTGTAATATGCTGTTTAACATTTTCAATACAAAAGGGCATTTTTAAACTGTGGTTAGCATAGTGGTGGATAATAGATAATGCTTTTAAATTTTTCTCTAAAGAAACAGCATGTTTTGTGAAAGAAGTCCAATGACATATTTAAGTAAAGAACTATCTATAAGAAATTACATTTAAAATTTGAAAATATATCATTTAGAACAAAACTGTTCACTTCAAAGCAACTTATATCTCCATGGTACTGAATATAGTTCCCCACATTTGGTAATGGTGCCCATATAACTTCAGAAGATGACCATATTCCATCATGGTTCAGTTTTATGGACTGTGGCACAATATCCGTGAAAATGATACTATGTAGTAGGCAGCTGTTTTCAAATACCCAATGATTTGGGTGCTATTTTCCCTTTCTATGCAAATAAGCTATTTTAAGCCTTCTTAAGCCATTTACCACCTCAAAGTAGAAATATAGCACAATAAAAAAATAAATAAGCAAACAAACAAGCACAAAGAAAATGCTATGGAGTTTCAAAGCTAGTGTTTTTGGAATTACATATATCTAAAGAAACTCAGAGAATATGAATATGTCATAAATTAAAACGAGACTTTCCAATCCAGAAAGGAGCTAAAGATTCCCTGTTTTATAAGAGTGGTGGAAGAGTTGGAAAGGAAGTAAAAGAAATGCATAGATAAGAAGGTCTCTGATTGAAAAACAGAAAAAAACAAACCCTCCTTCACACCATGTGTGGAGGTGAGGGGGGAGAAGTAGGGAAATAGAAATGCCTGGATATCTGGTAGGTTTAGAGAATTAGAGCATTTGGGAGTTTGCAAGTTCCTTAAGAAGCATGTCTGGATGGTGTATCTAAAATGATGAATATACCAGGGCTTCCTAAGCAGGTTCCCCATAGCTCAGTGTGATCCAAGAACAACAGCATGGACTTGTGTGACTGAGAATGGCATGGGAATAGGATGCAGGTAAATATACGGTAACAAATTATGACAGCCCACATAAGTTTTCTTGGGGCAGTATGATAATGGAAGCAACAGAAAGATCTCCAAGTCTCCAAGAGCTGAGAAAAAAACAGGCCTTGCAAGTTCATTATCTGAAGGGGTGATGTATCAAACCAGAAGATATCAGCATAAGTACAGGACACTGAGATCGGCTGAATCTCAAAAATAAAATAAAATAACTTCTGGAACGCTGCAAACCTCCAGAATTTATAGACTCTCCTGAAGATAAAAACGAACCATAAGTGAAATGAGATTAGGATTTTGTCACTTACCAGAATAAGAGTTGTTAAATTGAGTTATTAAGTTGAGAAAATAGGAGATTATATTTATCATATAACTAAATTTGTATCCTGAGATGACTTACTACACTTAGCAAACTCAATGTAAATTTTATAGTCTGCAAGATAATTGTTTCTTTAGAGTCACTCTTTCATGAAAAGAGTAGCAATTGAGTCTTATTATAAATTAAAAGTAATATTTATATTCTGTATAATACCTCAGCATCAAAGATAGCTATAGTTGAGGCCTGTTCAAGCAATTCATAACAGTCATTTATTAAAAAGATATTAAATATATCAGAGAAACTTGTTTTCACAGACTAATTTGTTGTTCCAGTCAAACACTTCATTTTTTATTCTAGAAATGTTAATAGATTTTAATAAAAATACATCAAGTTTAGCAAAAGGGAAATTGTGAGTGGCAGAAAGCACTTTGTGATGCTAACTTTTGCCTAAATAATGAATATATTTTCATCAAAAATGTCTTCATTCTTTTTCCTTACCCAGGGATTGAAGGCTAAGCATTCCGTTCTTCAGGTCTTTTTAGGTCTCCGGGATAAAGCACATAATGCAGTTAAATAAGTATGTATTCCATGCTAATCACATCTTTGCTCCAGGTAATGTAGACAGTGTGAAAGAACACTGAACAAGATGTGCTGGCAGTGGGACTTTGGGTGTTAAATTCTCTAAGCTTTGGTTTCCTACCTAGTCAATTAGGAGGAAGAATATGTCCTCTATCACCCTCAGAGTAGTGTGCACGAATCATTTATGACATTTAATATAAAGAAAGAAACTTAGTTAATAGTGGAATTTTGCTGTTGCAGTTTTGCTGCTGGTGTTATTGTTGTTGATCTGGGATAATATCTATCCTAACATTTTTGCTCCTAAGTTTCTTCAATTAAAGCATAGGATGTAATAATATAAAAATGCTTAAGTAATCAAAATTTATTCTATTTGACAAACTAAAATTATTAAAAAATAACAATAACTATATATTAAAAATAGACTGTTGTAGTTGAAAATAAAATATCATATACACTATGATCATTATTATTGTTATAACCAAAAAGAGTCTCTGAGTGGTAGGATCACAGAAATTTCTTTCACTCTAATATTCTGTACATCCTATAATGTGCATTTGTTAATTATTTAATTGGAACAAATCATTATTTCACAAAATCTTTTAATTCTAACACCACATCTTTCAAATTCTGCATTATTTCTTTTCTTTAGCAGAGACTGATTCTCTTTTCTAGTTAGAGACGGTGATCAAATTCCCTCAGACACTGTCATCACACGTGTCATGTGTGCATCGCGCATCAGTAATAGGTTCATTCATTTCACCATAATGTGAGTGCTACCCTGGAGTTATCCTGGGAGGGAGGTGACCAGCTATTAAGTGGTTTTCTCTAACAAAACTAGTTCACAGGTAAAACACTTCCCCATTTTGCTTCAGACAATCTGTATTTATCTATTTAAAAGCATTTACCTAACAGAGATTTCTGGAGTTGGCCATATCACACCCATCCCCAAATCCCATCCCCAGTTTTTATTCACAATATAACTAACTTTATAGCTCAAGACAAATGTTCTATGTGCACATTACCCTGTAGTTTTGATCCAACCTTCAGCAAACTCTGTAAAAGCAGTAGGTTCCAATGAGCAATCCAAAACCACTAACAAATTAGATGTCTTCAGAACTTTTTGTTTTAAAAATTAGGCAATAATAAACATGTGGCCTGCTATGCATTAAATGATAGAGAAGGGTTACCTAAATCAATTCTAACTATACTGTTAAAATGCAAAGCACAGCTTTAAGCTCGTTATTTTGCAAAATAAAAGCGAAATGATAGAATATAAATAATGATGTAATTCATACAAAAAAAATATGGTAGTCTAGCAGGTAGGTGCTCAAGACTGTAATAAAAACAGTTGTCAATAAAGGAAAGGAAACATTGCATTAACCAAGGACATAGATTTTGCTTTTTTACCTATTGTCATCAAAATAGCAACTATGCATAGAAGCATATAATCAACACATTTCATCTATAATTTAATACTACATTTTCCATAAAATGTTATAACCAAATAACATATGGTTATAATATATATGGATATAAACATATTTTCTTAAATATTAAGATGATTTCAGTATCTCTATAGACGTACTAATTAATCTTTTTTAAAGCCATCATTTGATTCCACATGTTGCTCTTGCTGTCATCTTTTTCTAGTTCCCTTTTATAGAAAGAAATGTCTATATTGTCTCTTCATACAATCACCAATTCTATGCTCAACCCCTTCCAGTCAAGCTTTACCCTCTCCATTATGTTGACCAAAAGTAACAGTAATTTCCAAGTTGCAAAATCCAATAATCACTTTTTTGCTGCACTTTACTTGGCATGTCAGCATTTTTCAACAGAACTGACATCCCCTCTCTCTTTAAGCACTTCCTCCTTTGGCTTCCAGGATTTTCTCTTTCTCTCATTGGTCATTTTTCCATTCTCTTTGCTTATTTCTCATTTTCTCCCTCATCATGGGACATCTAAAACCTAGACTTTAGACTTTTCACTCACTAGACTCTCTTTATAGATGAGCCTCGAAGATTTGTGACTTCAAATACCTTTGGCATGTTGACAACTATCAAATATATATTTCCATCTCTGCTCTCTCAACTTTGAATTCTTGTTTCTAATATTCATTTGGCATCACTACTGAATCTCTAAAAAGCATCACAATAGAAGGAATCCAAAAGAGAATTATTTTTCTCTATACTCTCACATGCTATTATATTTATTTTAGAAAAATAATACATAGTCAATTAAATTAAAAACTGCTAGAATCTCTTTCTTTCAGTCCCAATGTTTATCAGCTAGTCTCGATGGTAGCTCCAAAACGTGCTTAAACTATTCACTTTATCTTCACTACCACCTTACCCAAAGCATTATCCTTCCTTGCAATGACTGCTAAAATAACCTGTAACTGATACCAAAATGTGACAGACATGACAGTGAGCAAATGCTGTTGAAAAAATGTCACTGATAGATTTATTTGATGCAGAATTACCACAAATCTTCCATTTGTAAAAACTCGATATTTGCAAAGTGCAAATAAAGCAAAGCACAATAAAACAAGATTTGACTGAACAGCAAATGATTCCTTTACTAATGCTGAAAATAGGGATAGAAGGATACAAATAGGTGTTTTGTATCAAAAATATTAACTAAAGACAAATCCAGGAGTATCTATATCTATATATGGATATATATACATATATCCATATATAGAGATATATATGTATTATATTCATACATATATATATACACACACACATACGTATATTCATTGACAAAGAGGACACTTTTTATGGTAATAAAAATTACCAGTCCTTTTTCTTAAAGAAAAAAAAAGTTTTGACAGTATTTCAGTGGTTGCCATCAAATTATAACATCATTTTCAGGTAAGACAGAGCAGAGAATAAATATGTTACTCAGTTCTCTGCAGCTTAAAGTGAACAGCTTTATCATTATATAAAAAAAAAATCACACATCTAAAATCTAAAACCGAAAATGGAATTGCAAGTTAAAATAAGTAATTGAAGCACACATGAGGAAAAATCACTAACAGGGAAAAACTTT
The DNA here is from genome assembly GCF_000325575.1 of Pteropus alecto. Taxonomy (NCBI): domain Eukaryota; kingdom Metazoa; phylum Chordata; class Mammalia; order Chiroptera; family Pteropodidae; genus Pteropus; species Pteropus alecto. Next base: position 25,621,473 of record NW_006439192.1, on the reverse strand, counting down.
CCTTTGCTATTGATACAACAATAAATATATTAACATTAGCAAGATGAAATAAAAGTGCAATTTGGTTGTTTAAAAACACAAGCCAAAAGAAATGATTTGATTTGTTAAAAGGCTAACATTTAAGAAGATGTTTATATTTGATCTGGTGAAGTATTTAGATGTTCAAAATCTCTCTATTTTCCTAAAGATGGTTTGTTTGTTAGTTTTAAGGAAGTCATGCAGGCATATATACGAAACATTTAATGAACCAGTCAGGAGAAAGTATATATTTCAGATCAGTTTTAACAGACCTTCATATAAATTTAGAAAAAATGCAACTTAATTGCTGAAGGTACAAAAGTAATGTCAAGAAAATTTCCGAAATAGTGACTAAAAATGAGTTTATATGATCATGACATGCCTGCATAGACAAGCACCAGTGTTAAGGAGATGCTAGCCTCTTTCAGAACAGTGTAAAATAAATAGTGAATTTTGGTAAATATAATAAAGTGTGACTTAAAACAAAGTTTTTAGTTACCTAAAATCAAGAGGGCAAGAAGTTCCAGAATTTTACTTAAATCAAAATTTGTGTGCTATTCTAAAGCAAGGTACTGCTATAAATATTTGAAGTGATGATACAGACCATGTTTCTTACGTTAATATTTTTTAAGCATGAGTATATCAGTGTGTATATTTGGCTGATATTATTTTAACCAACTGAAATTTTCAGTGCACTAAGATCAGGTTATCATACTTAAAAGCATAATGATGTCAGGAAAGATACTGATGTTTCACATTTAGATGCAGGAGGCACAGGCACGCGTGCACGCACACACACACACACGTAAATTGTTTTGAAATCTTTATTCAGTATCAAGCAGAGAGATCCTAGGCGTCAGAATTTTTTAAAATTATATATGTAAACAATATTAACTCACTTGTATGTTTGAGCCAACTAGCGTTAACATGGGAGAGCCATTGGAGAATTAAATCTGCTTAAAACCTGTCATTAATTTCTTGCATTTGGAGAAATTTTAAGAGGAATGTGAGCAGTTTATAGCTATTTTATGTGATTGAACTTTGACATAAAATTTTTCTAATGCTTCCTTTATAAATTACTAGATTAATTTAATTAGAGTATCCTAAAAATATTGTTTTAAAAGCTTTTTGAAAAGTTTTTTAAAAATGGTAGGATTCTCTGCAAATAAAATACAGAAATAAATTGGAATCTAATGTTAATAGAATAATTTTTAAAGGATAAACTTAAAACTCAATATTTTATGTTCATTAAAATGAGTTCAGTGTCTCATTTAGTGTTTTTGTCACAAATAAACATGATAAATTTATTCCAATAAAATTTTACTTACATATCTAAATCTATATATATATACATCACACTAAGGACTTTATTTAAATAAAAAAGTCATACGGCTTAAACAAATTTGAAAAGCATTCTTCCAATCCAATTGTCTTATTTGTAGGTTAAATATAAAATACACATAAACTGGATACGAGATATGAAATCATTCACCTAGTGTAATATACTCACAGATAGACACTGTGTCTTTTTATTTTTCCTACACCACACTCAAGCTTCATACTTCATCCTCCCTAAAGTAGCCAGCCACAACAAAATAAACTTTTGCTTGAAGAAATCTATTTTTTTTTTTTTTACATAAATTTCATAAAAGAGGTCAGGCAAAAGCAAGTGAAATCGCCCATCATCTCATCTCCCCCAAAAGCACAGCTCCTGAATGTTGGAGGCACTGTCCATGATCAAAATGAAGTAATAATGGATTTGAGAAACCACATATGAAGCTATCTTAATTCTCTTTCATATGAAATAGAACTTTGGGAAAATAAATGGTTTTAGTAGACCCACAAAGATAGCAGTGCTTGTCTTTCACTTGTGTATAAGCTTTGGGTTTTAAAGTAATTACAGCTCTTTTCTCCTCCATTCATCAAATGATTCTAGCAGAAAGCCATTGCAGAGGCTTTGGTCAGCTCTATATTCAAATATTAGGGTGTTTTTCTCTTATTGTTTTTACTCTACTTCATTCCAAAATGACTTGAGGTGGATACTCTTTTCTTTAAGCTGTACACTCCTGAGTTAATGGTTTAATTTTTCTTGTAGTCCACCCTATACCATGATGGCGATGACACATGCTTTATTTTATTTTTAAATCATATTCTAAACATTTATTTGTTATTTTTAGCATTTGGAAACACCTTTTGTTTTTTTCTTTTACGTTTCAATTACATTTAACATTTGATGTTATTTTATATTAGTTTCGGTTGCACAGTTTTATGCTTAGATATTCATATAATTTACGAAGTGATCCCCTTTGATTAGTCTAGTACCCACCTGACACTAAACATAGGTATTACAATATTAATGACTACATTCCCTATGCTGGTACTTTGACTATTTTACAACTACCGATTTGTACTTTTTAATCCCTTCACCTTTTCACCTAGCCCCCCACCTCCTTCCCATCTGGGAACCATCAGTTTGTTCTCTGAATCTATAAGTCTGTTTCTGTTTTGTTTCTTTATTTTGTTCTTCAGATTCTACACATAAGTGAGATTGTATGCCACACTGATACACATTTAACTTTTAACTTGTGTCTGGAAAAGATAGGTCTGCCTTGATAAAAGTAACAGAAATATAAATAATTGTTAATACATTTAAACTACAACTGTCTATGCATCGTTACATAAATCTTGCAGTTGTTTCAGAATTTTGGATATATTTATTATTGTGTTCTTGTTTGTCAGCAACATAAAAAGGCATTCTGGAATGTGACCCCGTGAAATGAATCTGGAAAGCATCTCATCTGAGTGTTTAAGCTGCTTATAGGCTTAGTTCAAAGGAATCCTTCCCATAATTCAAGACTGAATATCTTGTTTTGATAATGTCATAACTTAAATGGTTTTCAAGTATTATATAATATATACAGCACGAAACTATATAAGTGAGCTGAAATGCCATATGATTCATGTGCATTATAATTAATGGATAACTAAGATGATTCTGGAGACAGATAGTTTAAATGATTATTCTACATTTATTCTCCTATCTTCTAAGCGATTTAAGTTAACACTATTTTTATAGTTATTGCTGAGTGTCTCATTTATGTAATGAATGAGCTTCCACAATTATCAGGCATGCTTACTGAACTTTAAAAAGAGCATTACCTTTTACAAACTCTATGACACTAGCACTCAGAAAACGCCTTTGAGGATATTCCCTAATGTTCTTAAGTAATATGTCAGGCCTACATAGTACTATAAATCAAGAAATGTCTTTGAATGGCCTTGAATGCTACGTCTCACTAAATCTGAAGGGAACCTAAAATATATTGGGCTAATTGAAGTGTTAAATGCCCTTAAAGTCACAAAATATAAAATGCTTGATATATGTTCTTGGCTATGGAACACTAATGTATTGTGGATATTGAGAGAGAGCCATAATCAGCTATCTGATACCTCCAAGAGTTCAAATATGAGAAAGATTTGATTTTAATGCATAAAAGCACCCTGAGATACTGAGAAGTTATCAGTCACCCGGAAGTTTTCCCATCTAATGTACATTGCGTTGACTTTGCTGAATGCCTGTGGAGCCCCTAGCGCAGTATCCAGTACTTACTAGATGTGTCTTCCAAGAAGTGCATGTTAAATAACTTGAGGCAGTATTAAGAACTAAATACATAAACAAATAAAATAAAAAATAACTAAATACAGGAAAGGGATTTTCACTTTGAGACCAAATAGTTAATAACTTATAGAACAAAGAGAGCCATGAAAGAAACAACCAATGTTAATATCTTGTATCACATAACAAAGAAACCATATTGTGCTTTATTTTTAAAAGTCTTAGTGAACCAAACTGCCTTCTATCTCTGGAAATCATAAGCCTAAAGAGAAGAAAATGGAAGAGGCTTAAGCTCTAGAATGGGGGGCCATGTTTAAATTTCTTCTGAGCATGGCAGCAGGTAGAAGAGGGAAAGTCATAAATTCAGAGAACTACCTCCCCACTTACACAGAGCTGGAGCAGGGGTAAAACAGACGTGACTATTTTGTCTGTAGTAAGTGAACTAGATCACTCCAGATGTCCTCTCGGAGGCCCCTCAAGGGAGGCAGAACTGAACTAGATCGTACTGCAGCATCTTGCAGTCAAAGAATTAATTGACCTTATGCTTATTCTGTTATTTGGCCCTACTAAGTACAGGATTCTTAGCTCAAGAATTCAGAGAAAAGAGGATACAAGCTGGGTTTGTATTTCATGCCAGTTCAGCATATGGGAGTTATGTACTGTATATATTTTTTGGTTTACCCTTTTATCTACTAATATTTACAGCTACCACACATGGGTAGCACAGTGTATTAGGTATTCAGGAGGCAACAGGAAGACACTGTTCCCTAAGAATGAAGAATGGAGGCTTCCAAAAGAGAAAACAGAAGTCCTAAAAAGAGAAATCTGGTAGCTTTTATCAAAAAATACCTAAACTTACCACTTTGCCCAAGCCTATTGTTCTATCTGTACCAAAGTCCCCATGCCGTTTCACGGGTCAGTTAAGGTTTAATTTCCTTTTTTATCTGAGCAAGGTATTATGACTTTGACAATAATATTCTTTTACCAAACCCTGCCAATTCTATACAGACAGCAATTTGTAAGTATAATACATTAGAAATAGTTATAATTTTATTACATAAATATAATTGGTATTTTATCCTAATTCATGTTTATTATTTTTGTAATAGGTCATTGCAAAAATTACTATTCCTGACTTGGTTACTGACACTTTCTCTTTCTCTCCCTTTTCTTGTTTCTTATGTGTCAGATTTTAAAGCTTAGATTCTTCAATATGTGGTAACTGACTTTATTAACTGGAGCAATTTGCCCCAACATGAAATTCTGTCAAAAGCTTGTTCTGTTTATGGTTCAATTACTCAGTCTATAGTGGGAAAAAGGTACTCAATATCTTCATAGATTGCTTGGATTTTTCCACAGAATCATTCACTTACTGAGTAGATTATATCTCAATTTTTCTTTTTTCAGAACTTTTTATTCATTTTAGGAGCAAATAAAAGAAAAATGAAAATGAAAAATCCATTTTATAACCCTTGTGATTAGTGAAAAATAGTAAAAATAAAATCTGTTCTTATCTTATTACACTTGCGAATTCTTTGAGCAACTTGAATGATATTTTTTGCATAGAGTTCACAGCTGCCTATTTTAAAACAAAAAGAAAAGACTAGATGTATTCAGAGATGGGGGAGTAAGAATAAAAACAAGACCTTTATAAAGAAAATATCCTCCTGGCCATGTATCAGACAGTAATAAACTGCTGTGGATTCTTCAGACATTGTTGCTTTCACTTCATGTTTAAATGTCATAGTAATATCTGACTCTAGTAAGGCATTCCTCAGTTATTACTACCTGGGCAACAATTACTGCTAGCTCTACAGCAGAATAAGTATGGAAATTTGAGATATTTCTTTCTGTTCAAGCTATTATATCAGTAATAGTGCAGACAAAAAATTTCATTCAGCATAAGGTTTCTAACCAAAGGGAGTAGACAGAAAGGTGAATAATCTCTTACAATTAATGGTGATCTAGGATATTGTATGATAATGTGTGATATTATGTGTGATATTATGAAAGAAAACTGGTACTATATGTGAAAGTATATAGGAGATTCTCAAGACTTCACTTGGAGTCATTGTATGTATAAGATATTTCTATCAAAGAAAAAAAATATCAATTTAACATATTTGGCTCTGGTCCATCCTCTCCAGAAGCACTGTTGAATAAAATATAATATGAACCACATATGCAATTTTAAATTTGCTAGTATGAGATTAAAAAATGAAAAGAATCTGGCAAAAATAATTTTAATATATTTCACTTAATGCAATATGTTAAACATTTCAATCATTTAAATGTAGAAATAGTATTTTAAAAATTGACATATTTTACATTATTTTTCTTCATATCATCTTCAAAAACCCAGTGTAACTTTTATACTTCAGCATATCTTAATTCAGTCAGTCTAGTCATATTTCATATGCTCAATATCCACACATGATTCATGGCTACTGGATTGTCCAGCACAGCCCTATAGAACCCATTCAACATATTTCTACTTATTTCTGTGCTCCCATAAGGCTAGGGAACACATCATCAGAAATTTCTTAAATACTTTGAAAAATTGCGTAAAAGTGAGTGCTCTGAGTATTTAATATAGGGTGTCTCAGACTTTACCAATTAGTCAAAAAGCTCTACATTATAATAAATGGTTTCAGTTTGTCAATTTTCTCTCTTCCGTGCGTATCATATGGTTAATAGTGAAACCCAATTTTTTTGTCTATCGATATAATTAAATATATAAATAAAATATTATGAAAAGCATACAATAGTATGAATTTAGATGAACAACAATTTTCAAGACTTATTAATTTATCAGTCATCCTAAGTCACTCTACTTGAGTGTCTGGCTGTTAGACCATGAAATGAATATAAGAAATACAAGAAAAAGCTATCTGAAAATCACAGAAAAGTTTAGCAATACTGAGTTCACCAATAGAGGGAGTCTACTGATAAAAGAATTGTAGGCTCTATATAGCCTCCATACATATTCTTTTACTGACTCATTTAATTAGTAAAATATATCAATTAAAAAGTGGATGCATCTAGCAATAGAACTAAAGAGGAAAGTTTCTATTTCTCCATGTGAACATTTATTAATTCAATCCTAACACCAATATACAAATATCACAATCATTTTTTTTTTTTAATATGACTATGTCTAAACTCACTATTGACACCAGGGATTCACTTAGAAAGGTCAAATGCTGTCATTATTTCTCAAATCCACATTAAAAATTATCCATTTCATGACTTGAAGTGCTAGCCCTTCTCACACTTCAGAATGTCCTAGTTTTCCTCTTCTCTTCACAATGATCACACCAACACTTCATTACACTTTGCACACTCAGTCTCACCATAGAATGCTCCTTCATGACCTCCTGCTTTAGAGGAACCTGCCTGATACTGCATGCACTGTTCCCTTGTTCTTATTTATATGTTGATCTAATTATTATTTTCATCAACTGAGCTCTTCATATTCTCTAATGATCACTAAAGTGTGTGGCTCCTTGTTACAGTGATCTGCTTTCTTAGATTCTGTAATCATCCTGGGTGACTTCAGAATTACTGTGGATGACTCGTCTAAAAGATCCCCAATTCCTAATTTTCTTAATTTCAAAAACCTCCATATCTACTCACTCATACTAAAAGCCAAATTACGTACCTTGTCATCACTTGAAATTGCTCTATCTAAAAAAATCTTAAAATCAAGGTTTTTATTCTCAATACAATCTTTTATTTCTTGGATGCCCTAATGCCCAAAGCAAAGACTATTTGCATTTTTAAAGAACTCATTACTTTACTTACATACACTATCAAGACCATGTATAAATTGTTCCCTATATTCATATCCTACTTGTATAGTTAGAGCTAAATTTGGATTAATCTTAAAGACTCTATTCTTTGCTGTTAGATCTCCTTTAATAAATGTTCCTGCTGTTTGGGGCATGATTGATTATTAATATGTTTAACCATCTGTTGATGCTTTGAACCTATTTTCCCCTGGATCTCCATGTCCCCAAATATCTTCTACATGAACTTTTTAAATGCACAGTGGTGTTCCCCAGGACTCTATTTTACCATTGTTCTTCTTGCTCCATGGATTATCCTTGAGCAATATTTTCCTACTCTGAATTTTTAACTATGGTTTATACACTTATGAACCCCAAGTATCAGTCTGCATTCTGTTTGATCCTGTGAGCCTTAGACTCCATTGTACAAATTCATTTATAAGACCAACAAACAGCCCCAAATTAGCATGGCCCCAAACTTAAAACATTATCTTCCACCCTACATCATATTGCATCTCTTCCCATATCACCTTCCTCAGTTAATGTCAGTCATTGTCATCAGGCATTCAGCAAGTAACCTTGTGGTTATCCTGTACTACTCCCTGTCCTCCACTCTGAGCTCCGTCAAATATTTCTCCATCCTGATATCTCCTCTGTTTGGTATGTCCATAATAAGGCCCTTTAAACTGTCCTTAACCTAGTCTACCTTAAATTAATCCTTCATGGGGCCCCCAAAATTATCTGTGAAAAATATGAATCTGACCATTATATGGTCACTCAATAAATGACTAAATTTAATCATTTTAATATCTTTCAAGTACATGACATTAATACAAATGCAATATATACACATACCCATGTACACAAGCACATGTAAACATACACACATGTACACACACATATACACACACACTCATACCTGGTATATTTTTTAACCTGAATTGTTGAATATCAATAGACAAGAGAGAAGTAAGTTTGAACACTCATCTTTAAACAGAAAATATAATCTTGATGAGATATGTTAATGTAAATGAAAAATGCCAAAAAATATGAAAATTTCCACTTATTTATCTAATTACTTTTTCATTAAAGAATTTATCTACTATAAAACTTATTTTACTTATTCTTTCTATTATCTTTTGTGCTTTCTTAACTTCTCAAGTTTGATTCTATTATTTTCAGGGGCTTTTTTCCCTAATAAAAGCATGCAAGGGTAAAATTTTTTATATCGACATCTTTACCTACTCTTTTATTTTGCAAGTTTGGTTTCAGTAACAAAAAATAAAAATAGTCTTTGGTGCAAACACATTTTCATCTTTAATCCTTTTATGGATCACATCTTTATCTACTTATTTAATTAGTGCATTAGTTATTTAGAAACATATTAATATATTGAATTTCCAAACCTTTTTAAAATTTGTTTGTTATCTTATTACATTTAGTTTCATTTTCCAAGTTAATTATTTTTTTAGTCATGAAACTATTCTGTATGATACAGAATATTTTGGCATTTGTAAAAATTTGTTTTTTAGCTTAAAACTTGCCCAATTGTTGCAAGTATTTCATTAGACCTTAAAAATAATCTATATTATTCTTTCTTTTTCTTCCTTTCTTCTTTTTTCTCCTTCCTTCCTTCCTTCCTTTTGTCTCTCTCTGCAGAGTTCCATATATAACTGTTAGAATGATGTTATTAATTATATTGCATAAATCACATGGAACTTTGTTATATTTTGATAATCACGGATAACCTGTTAGTCAATATAATTTTAGTGTCTATTTATTGATAAATGAGGATTATATATTTTTATTAGAAATGGCAAAAGTAAGATTTTTTTTTTCATTTCTCTAAGTTTAGGCTGCAGAGGAATGCTACTGATTTCCATGTCATTATATTCAGAGTTAGTCACATTACAAGTCAGGTGATGACATCTAAAATCAATGTACATTCTGTCACAAAACTTCAGAAGGCATGCAAAATCTTTCAATATGAAGTTATAGCAGATAAAAAACTTTTCTAATTTTAAGAGAACTATAACAAAACTGGTATTAGAAGGAATAAAATAATGAAGAAATTATCAGAGCCTTCTGGACTAAATGGAAATCTAAATAAATATTCACGTTATTTAAAGTTAGAAAGTAGAATAATAGAAAAAAAAAAAAAACCTCTTGAAGGAGTCAGGTAAGCTATGTAAAAGTCTTATTTAACTCCCCAATAATTATGTGTCACTGGGAATATCACATTAGAGTCATATCTTCTATAGTTAAGATATCTTATTTCCAATTAGAAAAGTATGTGTGTCTGATCATTGGTATAAATGATTATCACTAATTGAAGTATTATAGAGTGGAGAAGTCAAAAATTTTTTGAAATTATATGACAGCAAAATAGCCATGGTGTTTCATTTGTAGATATTTAAGAGTGACATACTGTAATGTGTTATATAGAAATATATTACTTCACCACTAGATAAAATAGAAAAGAACTATAACTATATCCTACACATGCAGGCAATCAAAGTAAACTGGGCCTCTGTGTTCTCTGGGGTCATCCTGACTCCACTACTAGCCTTCCTCCACTGTCTTTGGGATGCTCACAATTCTGAGACATGTTACTTCAGAGTTCAAGAAACTCTGGTAGCAGAAAGATCTGGGATTGAACTTGAGGTCTACCACTTACTAGCTACATGTCCTTGGGCAAGATATTTACCTTCGCCAAAATATCTCCTGAATAAACAGCTTCATACATTTATAATGAAAAGCCCTAATCCCTTTTTAATGATACATTTTTAAAAAGTAGCTAATAGTAGTATATTTTATTCAGATCTTATAGATTATTAATTATTGAAGTTATAATCTAGCATTAGAAATACATAATGAAAATAAAATATAGTAAAAACAATAATATTAATAATCTTAGCTGTGTTGAAATAGCAAGGCCTTCTTGTGACACTATTGAGAAATAACTTCTCCAAAACTAAAGTTTAAAGGCTCAAATTTTGTTCTTTTCTCAAAAATAGTTATATTGCCATATCTAATCAAATAAATAAGTTTGCAGAGATTTTCCAAAAAATGGGCTTTTCTTAGAGCACCCCAACATTTTCTTCAGTTTCCAGGTATGGGAAGATGTTTTTATCTCTTCAGTGTTGAGCAGCTAGACATAGCCTGTGGCAGCTGAAACTTGTCATTTCCTGACTAAGCCAATCCCCTACTTTTACACTAAGGTTTCAAATAAATACTATTATTACTTCATGGTTTATGTATTAAAAAATTGGACAATGTAAATCCAAATGACGATCTGCATATTTTATTACTTACTTTCAGTAATATAAATCTAATTAAATATAGCTCCAAACTATAACTATTTTCTCCCCTTTCACTTGAAACTAGACTATATTTTAGAATTAAAGATGTCTGCGGGTTATTGCAGTTCTCTCTGCTTTTTTCAGCATCTCTCCATGATTGACGTACCGTTTACCGGTTTTTCCAGTTTATTAATGAGTGTTAAACAAGGCTGGGCACAGTACCAATCACTGAGGCCTCCTGCTAGACACCTGTTCTAATTTGATATTCCACATCTATCATTACTTAGTTTGCTGTTCTTTAGCCAATCTGCACTTGGCCTTGCAACAGAATATCTGTGATTCTTGGTAAAGCTGACTGTGTGAAAGTATTTACACTGCTGAGGCCAAAAGCCACTAATTCTTAGTCCAATGGTGGATTTCTTTATGTGTCCATTACTGGGAAATGCTTTTAGTAGAAACATTAATCACAGAATCTTAAGATTAATAATTTGTAAAAATAAAAATTACAGAATAAAACTGTTAAGTAATTCTCGTCTATTAGTTTATAGTTAAAATCTAATTTCCAATGGTTTTCTACATACTAACACACAAGAAACTGCCCAGTACTTGAGACCCAAAGCAAAGTAATTGAAATTATCCCCTACCTCCCTTGGTAAATTTATTCTTCTCCTTAAGCCCTTTATCGTGATTAATGCCACCAAGTGCCATTTACACTTCACCTCATCCTTTCCATTGCCTCCCCAAGCTTTATCTCCTGCCCCACCATCAAGTGACAGTATTAAAAAGGCTCTCTTAAGCTTGAAAGGGTCCACTGCACTGCTTGCTATGATATCCTAAAAACAGAAGTTCGGTTTGTGAGCACACATTTGAACTAATTATTAACTCTATAATCATAAGCAAGTCACTCATCTTAAAAAAATTTGGCATCCTCATCTGTAAAATAAATGGAAATAATGACTATGTTACGAGATTGTTGAGAGATCATTTTAAAATAAGGACTATTATTGAATCTTTATTACTCTGTCTGGAAAATTTAGATGTTGCATTACATTTCCCTTTTCCATACAATTCCCTGCTAGTTCTTCTTCCACTTTTTCCTTTTTCCTTCTCTGCATTCAAACCACCCTCACAATTATCTTTCTTAATAACCAATGGAGTTATGTCATTTCCTGCTCGAAAATAATTTATAGCTACTTTGTTCATGGAATATAACACCCACAGTCCAGAATGGTATTGTGTACAAATCCACTGGTACAGCCTGAAATTATAGTATACTTTCCCACTTCCTGAGACTATATCATACTTGCTCAAAGAATTTCTACTTCCTTTCCTATTAGAAATACTATTTTCTTGATTTTCAAAGTTCTAAATTTAAATATTTTTAGGTCCTAGAATTTGCCACTGTTTTTGGCACTGAGGATACAGCAGGAAATACAACATGCCATTTCTGAAATCATGGAGTTCATTTTCTAGTGGTGATGGAGAAAATAAACAGTGAATGTGTGCTGTGGCACCAGTTAAAAGTCAGGTGCTATCAAGATACCTTGAATAGTCAGGAAGGCCACTATGAATAGGTAATATTTTAACAAAGAACAGAATAAAGTAAATAAATGAGCTATGAAGAGGTTAAGAAAAGGGTTCCAGGCAAAAGGAATATCAAATAAAATGCCTAACAAAAAGAACATTCTTGATATTTTCAAGGAATAAGCAGTAGGTTATTGAGACATAAAAGGGTCCATCCAAGATACCAAGATTCATGCCCCCATTCCAGAGTGCAGAGCTGTTTCTGGAAATTGGCTGCCCATCCATGGACTATATTTCCTAGTATCCTCTATATCTAAGTATGTCCAAGTGACTAGTTCTTGAAAATAAGATGTAAGCAAAACTATAAGTGACACCTCCTGGCCAAAATGAAGAAGAAAGTGATGTGCCTAGCCTACTCTTTCTGTCCTTATTTAAAAGTAGAAAAATCTGTCTTCCTGTATTCTATTGTATATGGTTTTGGTTTTTGTTTTGTTCAGTTGTTTTTTTTGTTGTTTTTTTTTTCCGTACATTATGCTGTTTTAACATCTTAAAAAAACTTTCAGGCTAGGGAGAGACAGCCCCTATCGGGGCTAGCCAATCCTTAGAGGTATCAATGAACTTAGCAGGTACCATGTCTTCGATATGGCTCATGCACCCCAGGAGGCAATATACCTCCACCTGAATCATCCCAAGGCCTGGTACCAGGTTTCTAGGGACCACTCCTATACGCCTAGAAAATTATTCAAATTAGGCAATTCTTAACTGTTTGCCTTGCTTTACCTTGCCTTTCCTGTAAAAACACCAATAAAAAATCCTGCCTAAGTGTGCTGCTTACTTGTGTCTTCACCAACTGACCACTTCCCCAATGACTCTAGAACCTGTAAGTATAAGAAATTGTTTTCTTGGGCCTCTCCAATGTCTCGTCTTATAGCCATAATTGACTGACCTTTACAGAAAAGAACACTACACAGTTTCTAAGGATTGGTGCCAGAGCATTATATCAATTAATTGAGTCAACTACTGGAACATCGTGAACAAAGGAACTAAGGTTGGAGAAGACTCCAAAAGGTGGCCAAGAAGTGGGTCAACTGAGTAGGGGTACATAGGGCAAGGTAAGGGCTTAGGTGATGTTCTTGGTATGAAATAAAGTCCCTGGGGAGGTGAATATAAAAAAAGAATAAAATAATCTGATTTATTTTTTGAAGAATAATCTTGGAGAGAACTGACTGCCCAGGGGATGGGGTGAAACTGAATTCAGGAAGACTCGATAGATTAACACAGTAATCTACCTGAGAAATAACAGTAGCTTAGATTAGTACAGAAATGATAAAGGTGTACAGAAGTGATATTTTCCAGTGATATTCCAGTGATATTTTTACATTAGTGGTAAAACAGTGTTTGATATGGAATTGTGTGAGAAAAATGTCAATGATGACTATAAATTTTATGCATTAATATTTGGTAAACAGAGATGCCATTTACTCTGATGATATTCTTTGGTAGAGAACCCATTTGTAGGAACATGTATAAGAAACTGTACTTTGAAATACCAGTTCTGAAATGTCTATTAGATATCCAAATATAGACATTATCAATAAGGCAGTTAGATTCACTGGTCTGGAGTTGAGGAGAGAGGTTAAATAGAGATAAAAATTTGAGAGTCATCAGAGTACCTGTGTATTTATAGCCATTATACAGTGTAGTAAACACTTTTCTAATGCCAGTTCTCCATGTTGTAATAAATGTTTTGGTTTGAAGACTCGTCCACCCAGAAATACCCTGGTTTCCATCCTTCTTAAAGCATCGCTTTTTAAAAACTTTTTTCTTTGACATTTTGAGTTATTCTAATAACTTCTCAAGAGTTATCCTTAGGCTCAGGCCATCAGATTTTGGTATCCATTCCCTGTAAACCAAGATGATCTTGATTAAAGCATTTATTCATTCATATATCTATTAATTCATCTATTCTATCTTATTTACTTACATTCAGCCACGTGGCAAGGGTTGAAAATGATGAATGTATGTGAGACATTAGTGGCTGGATAGGTTAGGAGGAAGGGATTCTTAAAGTATGGTTTCTACTGATCATTTATGGCTTACAGGTCAGAAAGGCTTAGTTATAGCCATACTCCTAGAATTTATTATTGATGTTAATAAAAGCCTTAAGTGTTGGTAGCACAAATATACCCTCTGAAATAAATAGCATGTAACTAGCAATGCTTTATTTTGCCAGTTCAAACTCATTTCATTCCATTCTCTAATACTGGAGTAAGCTACCAATCTCACCACCTCTCCCCAAAACTGAGTGTGGAAAAGGAACAGTCATTGTTAACTACATGAGTCCAAGGAACTAACGCATCTCTGTCATAACTTCTTAAAGCACAAAAATATGAAATGAGAAACATTAATGCATTTAATCAAGTTGACTGTAATTTGCAAACCAGAATAAATTGTACGATATACACACAGAAAAGTTAACATTGTTCTTACTGATTCATGGAATCATACCAATATTAAACTTGTGTCCTGAGAATTCAGAATGTTACATACTGTCAGTCTCCACTGGAGCACCTCCTTCAGTTAGGTCAGTGATATTTTAATCTATTTATTACAGTTTCCCATTTTACATCACCACCCATTTATCAATTCATAGTATGCTTTCAAAAAAGATGTGTATGCTATTCCCTATTTTTCCTCTACTTCTCACAATGTTATTTAACTACCTCACGAAGCAGGTTTCTCAGTCAAGTTTTCAAATTACCTATTTTCCGCCTTTTCTGACTTTCCTTTATTATCTTTGCCTGCCACTTTGTCATTGACAGCTGCCCTGCATATCCATTTATCTGCTTTCTCTTCAGACCAATCATGCAGTAACCTCTAACATCACAATATTTTTGAAAGTCCTTTCAATCCATAGTTAGTAGCATGAATAACATCAATACCTATCTGTCTTCTTCCTGTCCCAGGCTCAAGGTTACTAGCCCACGAGGAAGCCCTGATTACTTTGGTGAGGAATAGGCTAAAGTCCTAGTTAGTGCTAAAGAGAAGCAGCGTCTTCCTCCGTTCCACTGACTCTCTCACAGAATCACTGCCAAGCAATCTGCCGTAGGCAAGAGAGAGTTCCCAAAGCAAAGGGCACAGTATGATTTCTTGTATTTTTTATATCTAAAGACTCATGTGCTTTGCACTGCAGCATAATGCAGAGGAACCAAACAACATCCTAAGATGTGTACTGCTGGCAGTATGTAAAAATTTGAATTAAACACATCACAAACAGTGGAGCATAGATGTGCTTAATAAAGTAAATGTTCAATAAAGTAGATGTTCAATAAAAAGTTGTTGATATGATTTTAATACAATTATCTTCTTGAAAATGAAGAAAAGGCTATCCATGCTTAAATAATTTTAAACACAAGAGAACTGAGTATTGATCAGAGTGATCAGGAAAGTCTTCCTGACAACTATTATATTTTAAAAGACAGGTATTACATAGAGCAATATGAAAATTTAAAAGGAAATATTTATTAACTTTAAAGACCTTATTTGAATTTGAATTAATCATATTTCAGTGGTAATAAAACAATTTTAAGAAAAATAATATACTGTTCTTGTTACAGTCAGTAAAAACCATGATGAAGACTACATTATCAAATTCTAGAAAATATTATTTCTGATGTTGCTCATTAAAATTATATATCCAGGTAACTGGGGCTAATGGGAAAGATTATCAGAATCAATGTCAATGCAGCCCACTGTCATTTCTCTAAAATGAGCCTGTCTCCTGCTCTGGGAACTATCTTCAGGCCACTTACAAGTAGAGCATGACACGTAAATTGAGGAGATGTAAATCGTATTGTCGTGTCAGGAACTATCATTTATGTCATTTAATCTTCACAGAACTTAGTTTTATCTATGAAATGAGATTAGATTAGAAAATATCTTAAATTTATTTTTTACTTTAGTCATAAGAGACTCTAAAAATGTCATATTTGTTGATGTGTCGTCGCTCTCATGCATTTACTTTTGGCAGTCAGTTATCAATTGCTGTAACAATAATTATATTCTGAGCATCTATTGCATATTAGGTATTATATCAAGAATGTTACCTTCATCTTTCTGTCATTTCTATGAAGTTACTCTTACTGTTTTCATCTTATAAAGAAATTTTATCAGAGAATATAATAGTTCTCCTGAGGTCCTACAGCAGGAAAATGGATAGCTGAATCTATTCTAACACTATAAGAATAGAGTGTAAGAAGAAAAAAAAAAAAAACAGGTTACGAAATTGGACTCTTTCAGTTTAAATATTATATGCCCAAATACCAAGCCTAAAAGATATTAAAGACCCAACTAAATACTATGCTTTCTCAGTCATCAAATGCAAACGAGGGCAAGACAAACAGAGTCTTCTACTGCATTTATAAGCACAAGTTTCAAAGAAGCTTACATGTTAAAGTAATGATAGTTTTAAAAGTCTACTATCTAGAATTTTATTAATTAAATTTTATCTTACATTCATGTAAATATTGTAATGACTCAAGGGCTCTCCGCATTGTTCTAATTTCCATTTTAGGGTCAACATTCCGAACTAGTCCTTCATTCCAGGCCTGAATCATGTGGTTTCAGGTGTTAGTATGTGCAGGGTTAATTTTTATTCATTTAGCAAAGAGATACTAAGCATCCACTTTGTGTCAGATCCTGCAGTAGACAGACTCTAGTAATACAATGATAAAAAAATGATAAGGTGGTTGCCATGGACCTTCATTAGTGGATACATAATTATGTATTACAATGAGTTCTTTAAAAATGGAGTTTCAAGGAGTAAATGGAGAACAGCAAGTGGAAAATCTTTGCATGAGTTGTTGATTCCTAAAGATATTGAAGGATAATGAAAACAAAACTAATCCAAAGGGAATGATGATTATCAAAGGGCAAAATATAAGCAAATTCTATGGTCAGGTGAAAAGATTTTTTTTTTTAAAAAAAGTAACTCACAGGACACAAGGCAGAGTCATTTAGGATGAGATAGAGAGTCAGGCAGGGGCTGCAACACGCAGTGCTTTTAGGCCTGTTGTGGTGGTTAATTTTACGTCAAGCTGACTGAGCCAAGGGGTGCTAGAATATTTGGTGTCCTGATATTTGGTTAAACATTATTTTGGGTGTGTTCGTGAAGTTGTTTCTGGATGAGACTGACATTTATATTATTAGACTGAGTAAAGTAGCTTGTCCTCCACAGTGTGGGTTGGTCTCATCCAATCCATTGAAGAAGGTAGAGTAAGAAAGAATTTGTTCTGTCTGACTGTTGTAGAACTGGAACGTCAGCTACTGCCTTCAGACTCGGACTAGAATTGGAATTTCCAGCATTGGCTTTCCTGGTTAAGACTCAGACTCAAACTGGAAGTTACACCATCAGCTCTCCTTGGTCTGAACTTCTCAGCCTCCATAATCCAATGAGCCAATTCCTTACAATAAATTTCTACACACACGCACACACACACACACATATACACACTCACACGCATGCGCACAAGCACACACACACATCTTTTGGTTCTGTTTCTCTGGAGAATTGTAATACACTTAAGCTTTTTTTTTTAATCTTTATGGAAAGAGAGAGGAAAAATCTTTGAAATTTTTAAGCCTGAGAAGTAACATGATCAAATTTGCATTTTGAAAAGATTGTTATGCTTGCAATTCATATAGCTGATTTGAAAAAGCCCAAACAAGGATAAATGAAGACCTTCAGGCAGGAAAGCCTGTTTTAGCCATCCAGGTTAGTGATGATGGCAATTTGGAAGAGGGAGTTCCCAGGGAGACCCTAAGGTTTATCTGGGACCATGCTTTTTGTCATTTATCAATTACACTTAATTTCTTCCAAGTTATCAGAATACTAATTTCCTATGTATTTCCTATGTACCTGGAGTTTTACAAGAAAAGTAGTTTAAGCCTTTTCATTTATTCAGAAGTTAAAAAGCATGACCTGCAACTATATCTCAAAACTACTGTTTGTTTGACTTAATGTCTTATAAACGGTGAAATCAAGACACTGATTAGAAGTCTACATATCTGTTGCATAAAAATTACTTAGTATCTACAAATATATCTGTATAATGTATGACATACGGGCAAGTGCTTACTATATGCCCTTTTATCATTGTCTATCCATTCATTCATGGTACACAAACACTAAATCAAACATTGTTTCTTCTAAAGTAGATTAAAAATTACTTCAGTTAGAATACTAAAAAGATAAGTTATATGTATAAGTAATAAATGTGTCTTTGCTTAGAGATACAGAGACACTTGATTACACACACACACACACACACACACACACACACACACACACAGAGCACATCCAAAATACAGGATACAGTTTTGAAAAAAACATTGACAATCAAATAATGCAGAGATGAATGAATATGCTACTTGAGAAACACTTCTAAGAATTTCAGAAATTATCATGGCTCATTTAGTACATTATTCTAATATTGCCTTATCAACTTTTAAGTCTAATCAAAATCAACATTACTTATGTTCCTATTCTAATCTTAGTTCTGTTCAAGAGAAGGTGGCCCAAACATCTCTGCTTCCCCGTACAGCTGTATCATGCCTAAAATAAGATGAATTTTAGGAAGTGAAGAAAATTATATTATTGAGGAAGTTGGTTTTGTTTATATATCAGTGGAATATATATCATGTAAATGATACATATTATTTACAAACATATGTTTTATAATTTATTTTTTGTAAGTTATATTTACACATTATATATATACACATACATATGTAATTTACATATTAATTACAAATACTTTAGGGTAAAATTGACACCATAGACGAATATTTTATTTTCTAATAATATGAGCAAATATGCGTCAAGTATTTTTTGTGCTAGATACTAAGTGCTTCAAATATATCAACTCCTATACTACTCACATCAACCCTATGAGGCTAGTATTATTATTATACCTATGTACAGTTGAGAAAACATCCTTAGTGAATTTAAATGATGTATCTAAATTTTCCAGCTACTAATTAGAAGAATGAAGATTTAAACTCCGAAATTTGGCTCTAGAGACAGCCTTGCTAGACTGCTTCTCCATGTCAAGATCTCAGTGTAGTTTTAACTGATGCAATTTTATTTTAATCTACACATTCTTGAAATGTTTGATGAATTTTCACTTAGCATATATTTATTTTTTATTCTCTTTGTTCAGATAATTTTAAAGAAGTTTCTATTGAAGAGATAAATAAGTGTGAAATGAAAAGTATTTGATGCTATTTCCATTGTTAGCTTTTAAAATGCTGTACAGGAAAACAATCTTACTGTTATTCATTGTTATATTTATTCTATGTAATTTTAGAAAGTGAATACATGAGTAGGGTAGATTCTATTATTGTTCTCAATTATTCATTTTTCTACACAAGAATAGTATTATATATTTTCCCATTGTCATGTGGTTTACAATGCTCCTGTGGTAATAGTATACTTCTATTTACTGGGAGCAGTTTTTACAATGGTATTATAATACATATAACTCCAAAAAAATAAGTTGCTGTCTTATTTTTTTCCTTTAAAAATCGTTCATCATATTAGGGGACTCCTGCCACCCAGATATTGGAATGAAGAACACACTTGCAGCAGAGATCCTCAGCTGACATGGGACAGGATTGAGAAATAAATTGTTCTAAGGTGAGTGTTTTGGGGGCATGTTTTGTTAGGTCTTGGTAAAGGAAGGGAATACTGAAATAGAGCCCACTAGACTCCCTGAGGTAAGGATATGAAATTAAGAGTTTGGGGCAAAAAAAAGGTAACTAGATTTTATAGTATAAAGTTTGAGAGAGGAGAGAACTGCAGAGAGAGAGCTATGGAAATCTGCAGAGTTCCCACTGGAGTATTTATCTAAGTGCAGGAAACTATCCAAGATTAGAAAAAGAACACCTAAAAGAATGAGAAGTTATGGTGCCCATAACTAAGCCTGGACTGAGAATAGTGCCTATTTCTGCCAGGCAGATTGGAAAAATTTATGAATCTCAGGCATCGGATAGAACACACTGAAGCGCCTTGCTTCACTAATGAGGAATAAATAGTCCTAAACTGAATACTGTTACAGATATGCCTAACAATTTGTAAAAGCAATATTGAAAGGACCAAACTATTTTCAAATAATTTAACTGCATACTAAACAAGGTCAATAATATTTATAAAATATATAAAAAAGAAACAGCACCCAAAGGGTAAATTCACAATGTCTAGAAACAAATAAAAAATTACTGACCATACAAAAGAAAAATATGACATAATGAGAAAAAATAAATGAAAAGAAACTCACTTATAATTGACAAAGATATTGGAATTTTCAGATGGAACATAAAACAGACATTTTAACTGTATTCCATATGTTCTAATATTTATGAAGAGACATGGAAGATATTTAAAAAATATCCAAAATGAGCTTTTAGAGATGAAAACTTCAGTATCCAAGATGAAAAATTCACAGCATGGTTTTAATGGCAGATTAATTATTAAAAAGAAAAGACTAACGAACTTAAAAAGATAGAGCAATAAAAACTATCTGAAATAAAATGCAGAAAATTTAATTTTTTCATTTTAGATTTAAAAAGTAAAAAGATATAACTAAGTGCTTCTTAGAATGCACTTTAAATATAAAGGCCCAGTGGTAAAAGGATGAAAAGAGACATAACAATCTAACTTAAATGAAAAGAAAACAGGGACGGCTATATTGATATCAGACAAAGTAAACTTCAGAACAGAAAAAACTTATCAGAAATAAAAGTCCATTTCATAAGAATAAAAAGGTCAGTTCTTCTGGAGACATCACAACCCTAAATATATATGCACCTAATCAGAGAGCTTCAAATTACACGAAGCAAAAATTGATGGTACTACAAGAAAAAAATAGATAAATCCACAGTTATAATCAAAGATTTCAACACTCCTCTCTCAAAAACTGATTGAACAATAAGACAAAAAGTTAGTCATTATGTAGCAGACTAGAATAAACTTGATTAATTTACATTGATGGAATGCTTTAACCATTAAAAAAAGAAAAATTATAAATCAGTTATTGCAGCTTTTATCTCAAGATATAAGAAAGAGTTCATTAAATCCAATATATAGAAAAGAAGATATAATAAAGATTAGAGCAAAAATGATATAGAAAACAATCAGTATAGAATTTTTTTAAAGCTAGATCTCTGAGATGAATAGATTAATAAGGAACAAAAAGAATGAAAACATAAAGTATAAATGTTAGGAATGAGATAGATCACATCACAACAGATTCTACAGATCTTAAAAGTAAAATTAAAAATATTATGAATAAATGTATACCAATGAATCTGACAACCTAGACGAAATCAAAAAACATACAAACTGCTAAAAATCACACGAGAAGTAAAAACCTAAGTAGCCCTATATATACTTCAAAAACTACACTGAATTTGTAGCTAAAAATCCACAGGATAACAAACAAAAACAAACAAGAAAATGAAACAAACAAACACATAAAAAAAACCCTCAGACCCATATCCCCTTCATGGTGAATTCTACCAAATACTTAAGGAAGAAAAACATAATACTAATTCTATACAAAATCTTTCAGAAAATAGAAGATAAGTTAATACTTCCCAGTTCATTCTATAATGCTAATTACTTTAATGCCCAAAACTTATAAAGGCATTCCAATAAATGAACATTGCAGATCAACATTCCTCATGGACACAGATACAAAATCTCTAATAACTTTTTATCAAAATACATCTATCCAACAACACATAAAAAGAGTAATACAATATGACCAAACTGGGTTCATCACAAGAATGCAAAGTTGAGTTAAAATTCTAAATGAATCTGTGTAATCCACCATATTAACAAAGCAAAAAAAAAAAAGGAAAATCATGTGATCAGTAGATACAAAAAAAGTATTTAATAAAATTTCTGATAAAAATCTACAGCAAACTATAAATAGAAAGGAAATTCTTCAACTTTATAAATAACATTTATATTAAATAAAAACAACAATACAACCCTAGAACTAATATCAGACTTAATGGTTAAAAAACCGAGTACTTTCTCCCTAGAATGAGAATTAGTTAAAAATGTCTGCTTTCACCATTTCTTTCTTATATTTTTCATTAAGATATAATTGACATATAACATATTAATTTCAGGTATAGAACATAATGATTTGATATTTGTATGTTGAGAAATGACCACCACAGTAGTTATCCATCACCATGCATCGTTACAATTTTTTTTCTTGTGGTGAAAATGTTTAAGACCTATTCTCTTAGTATTATTAACTATGGTCAACCATGCTATACATTACATACCTATGGCATTTATTTTATAACTGGAAGTTTGTTCCTTTTGAGTACCTTCACCCATTCCTCCATACCCTCCTCCGGCAATCACCAACCCATTCTTAGTGTTTTTGCTTGTACCACTTCTATTCAACATTGTACTCAAGGCGCTTGGTTATGATTCAGGCAACCCAAACAAATAGAGGGCACCCAGACTGGAAAAAAAAAGTAAAAATGTTTTTGTTCAAAGACAACATGATCACTGATCTAGAATATTAGAAGGTACTAGAATTAAAAAATGAGTTTAGCAAAATTGTAGGGTAAAAGGTCAATCAATATAAAACCATAATTTTCTGTAAACTAGTAACACTCGGAAAATAAAATTTAAAAATTTTATGTACACTAACCTAAAATTTCCATCTATAAAAGCCTATAAATTCTGTGATGAATATGATGGAAAATGTTAAAGACACTTTAAAATGTAAAATATTTCTCAGAAAATGAGGAGGACAAAAATAAAAACAGAGCCTTTGTCCATGGGTAGAAAATCCAAATATATTGTTAAAATAATTAGACTCCCCAAATGAGTCTATAGTTTTAATACAATATCACTTAGTAACCCAGCAGGCTTTTCCGTAAAAATTAACAAAATCATTCAAAATTCATGTTTAAATACAAAAGGCCTAAAATAACCACAACAACATTGAAAAAAAGGAACCAAATTGGAGGGCTAACACTATCTATTTCAAGCATATTATAAAGTTATGATAATCAAGATAATGTTGCATTGGGGAAAAAAAATAGACACATTGATGAATGGAACAGAACAGAAACTAGAAATAGACCAAGCATATATACATATCCCCTTCAAAGATACAAAAACATTTCCATGAAGGAAGGATAAGATTTTCAACAAATCGTGTTGGAACAACTGGGTAGTCATATACAAGAAAAAGAACTTTTATTTATCTCTCCTACTATCTGCGAATATTATTATGGCTTTCAGACCTAAATGTAAATCCTAAAACTATAAAAATTCTCAAAGAAAGCAGTGGGTTAAAACTTTGTTCGTCACTTTGGATTAGGCAAAAATTTCATAGGTATAATTTCAAAAGCATGATCCTTAGGAGAATAAATTCATAAAATGGACATTAAAAAAATTAAAAACTTCTCCTCTTTGAAAGATACCCTTAAGAAAATGCAGACACGCCACAGAATGGGAGAAAATTATTATATCACATAAAGGATTTGTATCAGGATATATAAAGGGCTCTCAAAGGTCAATTAGAAAATCAGCAATCCAATTAAAAATCTGGTAAAATATTTGAAGACAGGACACCAAGTATATATACATGGCAAATAAACACAAAGAAAGATGTTTAACATTATTAGTTATTAAATAAATGCAATTTAAAGCCATAGTTAGAGACTACTACACACGCAGCAGAATACCTAAATTAAAAAGACTAATCTTGACAATCAGTAATGAATATGTCAAAAAACTGGACATTTCATACATTACTGATTGGAATGTAAAATGGTAAATCTACCTTGCAAACAGTATGACAGGTTCTTAAAAAGTTAAATATACACCTACCATAACACCCAGCCATTTCACTTCTAGATATTTATCCAAGAGAAAATAGAAGTATATGTCAACAAAAATATATTTACACTAATTTTCACAGCAGCTTTATCTTTAATAACCAAAACTTGGAAACAATAGGTGAATGGATAAACAACCTGTAGCATATCAATAAACAGAAACTAGTGACATACACTACAAGAGGGATTAATCTCCAATAATTATGCTAAATGATTGATGCCAGACAATAAGTAGTACATACAGCATGACTCCTTTTACATAAAATTCTAGAAAATGCAAACTAATCTATCGTGACAAAAAGCAGATCGGTGATTACCTAAGACATAGATTGGGAAGGCAGGGCACAAGAAATCTCTGTGGATGATAGATAGGTTCGTTTACTATTTGGAAAAGAGTGTTGATTATTTCATGGATATATATTATATCAACTTATCAATTTTGACATTTTAAATATGTAAATTATGTTCCAATAAAGTTGCTAAAAGTTAGAACAAAACAAGGTTGAAATTGGAAATTATACAACTCCCAGTACTATCTAGGATAGAAACATTTAAAATTAAGAACATTAAAAATCATCAAAGTGGTTTTTTTCTTTATCATTTTCAAATCACTTTAACATGAAAAAAAGTAAAGTGTTTTTTTGGCTCCTTTTAATATAGGCATTGAGAAAAATATATCCTTCTAAAAAGCCCCATTTGGGGTTTCGCAAACTGACATATCCATTTGCTCTCTCCCGCATATAGACTAAAATATATCTCCTTTTGTGTTCGGAGAAACAATCTTTAACTCTTTTACAAAATTAAACATCTGGTGTTTGTTTTACTCCAAATAATTTCATATTACCTCACTGCTAAATTTCATATATAATATTCATGTAAGTTTTTCATTCAAATATTCATTCAATAACCATTTACTAAGCAGCTAAAATGCAAACACTGTACTGGTTCTGAGGTTACAATAATTAAAAATGACACAGTCTTTATTTTCAAGTAACTAGAGTCTTTTAAAGGAGAGAGTCATGTAAATAAATAATTAACATACTGCTGATGACACATGATAATTGAGAATTATAAAGACAGAATGGTTAGAAACAAAATTAATGGTTAATTTTGATTGGAGAATTGGCGGAGTGCTGGCAATGCAATGTTATGTTTCAGGGAAGGCTTCATAGAATAAGGACCAAATGAGCTGGGTAGTGAAGAGTAAGTGTTAGTAAGGCAGACAAATCTGATAAAAGGGATATTATATACAAGACATGAAGACGACTCAGAGAACTGGAAGAGATAAGAATTTGATGATAATGGCTTATGTGTAATATGACATTGCCATAGAGTCTGAGCTTTATCCTGAAAGTAGAGGAAAACTTAAAGAATTTATGCAAGAGAGTGACATGATCACATCTATGTAGAGATGAAATTAACACATTGATATTTAACCTTGGCTTCTTACAATATAAGAACAACTTTACCAAAATAGCTTATCCAAATATTTTAAAGTAATAATTTGTTGATGGCTTTGGAATCCAAATGTTTTCATTATATTATCACCTCATCAAAACAAATTACCAACCAAAGAGATGGCCATGGTATTTTACATACGAAACGTATTTTATACTTTTTGCATCTTCAAGGTAATCCATGTACAGAATATTGTTTTCCACTTGTATCTATCCTCTATGCAATTATTACCTTAGCCTATTGCTGAACATTTCCAGGCTTTAGAGGAATTCCTTACTTGGGAATCTAAGTTGAACATATCTAGGCTTTAGAGGAATTCCTTACTTGGGAATCTAAGTTGCTTGAGAAAGAAAATTATGCCCATCTTCTCTAATTTCATAATTTTTCTTTTCCTCCAATAATAAAAGCAAGATTACGTACAGGATAACCAGTTTTATTAAAGAAAAATGATGATAGTTGTGATCCTTGAAAATACACACAAGTATTTGACATAGAAGAGATTATCAGATGAATCTGTGACATTTCTTCTCTCAAGAAATAAATTTTAGCAATCTATTTGTCCCCTCAGGTTAAAGATTCCTTTGCTTTAGGTTTTTTTTCTTTTCTTTTTCTTTTTAGTTAAGGGTATTTTTGATCCCTAAATTTCTATGATCAAATTTTTAAAAGAGACTATACCTTAAAACTTCTCCAGCCAAGTCACCTCAGAAAATAAACCCAGATACTCAAATGCAATATTTCTCAAAGTGGTATACAATAATATCTCTAAATATCCGGAACATGTACAATATACATAGCCTTAAGCTTCAAGTCTATGAATCATTTGAGACATGAAAACATTGCATGAAGGTAAAAAGTACTTTATAAACTTTTAAAAGTTTGTAGTTTATAAAAGAATAAACTCAAAAATATTTCCAGTTGGTATGCCTATAGAATATTCTGATTTTTCTAAATACTAGAAAAACATTCCTAAGGGAAGCTCTAATTGTTTATATGATTGAGTAATAATCTATCAAAATAAAAATATCATTCAACAAGAATTGCTATTGGGCATACATAATCCTGAGGAAACACCTTGCCAACAGTTGCCTGAAAACATTTCTAGAATTAGTTTTTTTCATATCAATTGAACATTTTATTGACTTTTTTGTCATATCACCAGATGCCTGTAATCTTCCCTACAAACATCTTGTCTTTTTCATATTTATTCATACTTTTTTGGCAATTGTAGCTTGAATAATTGTGTTGGAGCAGGCCCAAATTTAGAAAAAATTGTAAAAATTTTTCTTTGGCTCACCTCCCACCTCTACTTTTTCATGGAGTAATAGCATTTTCTCCATCAATATCTCTCCTGGTTTCCTAGGGTATTGTTCCCAGATTTTCCTTAAATAAACTCTTTTAAGATGTTATTTCTTAAAAACATATGTTAATACTTCTGTGGTACTTTTGCTTTCTTGATAATAGGAACCACTCTGGAGAAGACCAGATACGTGCTGCTCATGGCAGCAGCCATATTCATCATTAAAAAGCCATCTTTGCTACTGAGGGTGCATAGAAAGTGTCATCCAATAATAACTTGATTATTCCCAATTAAATCAGCATTCATGTTTGAAGAAAGTAAAATGAAAGTGTGCATATGTAAATGTGTATGTGTTAGAAGCAGTTTAAAATTTTTGCCCATGGATTTCTAATCTCATCATATAATCCCAAGTTATTTTCTCTTTATAGTACACACACACACACACACACACACACACACATACATACATACACACACACACACATATTAAATGGGGAAAAGAAATAATAATAAAAGTGCTCATGTGAGTAACAATTAGGTATTTTATGAAAAAAAGACTTCTAAACACAGGTCAAGCATTGTACTTCACATCTCACCTGAAGCATGCCGGCACTCCAGTCCACCAAAGACAGTTCTCTTGGGACCTACGCTGGATGGACACACAAGGTTTCATGAGGTAAAAGGCTAGGACACTTGCTCTTTCTGACCAGGCAGTGCTGTGGCTGATTAATATCCACCCAAAGCCACAATCACCTTCTGATCTGAGGAGCAGGTGACTGGAGCTTCTGAAGTGTCTTGATAAATTATGCAGGCATATCGAGCAATACACAGAGCAGGTTAAAAAAATTCACTAAAGTGGTTTGCTTTGTCCTTTTAAGAAGTGAATCTAAATAGCTCATCATCAATCATTGACAACTCTTAGCATGACAATACTAAGAAATTAGTATTACACCAGTACCACAGAAGAGCTATTTTCTTTTCCAATAAAATGTTTGGGAAAGGAGAGAGGAAGGGAAGAAAATAAACAAGGTTGTTTTAATAGCCTTTGAAATTTTACTTTTGCCATTTTTTTCTGGCAAGCCAGAAGGCCAATTTGTTCATAATGTCCAATATCCTTTCATTACTATATCCTATTTATCTTAAGCCTTCCTTCCTCCTTGCCAACACAAATTATATCCACCTTTCAAGCATCATTTTAACCCCTATTTCAAAGGTCAAATGGTATCTGCTCCACAGCTATTTATTTTTTAACCACCACAAATTCCATTTGATTCCTCTGATACTTGTACATATACTGTCTGAACTTATATCTTGTCCAGTACAGCTACAAAATTGAAGTACATAGTTGTTGTTTTGTTGTTTTGTGTTAATCTCATCTCCTTAACTATTTAGTAATTGTTAATCAAAAGAACTTTTACCTTCCATATTTGAGCTTTTAACAAAGAGTCAGTATTTAAAAAAAATTATAGGAAAAAAATATCATCATACCACTTCATTCAAAATTCATAAAACATAAAGTTAACCTGCATTACATAAAATAAGTTCATGCATGGGAATTTTTAAAAATATATAACTTATAGTTTGTTAAACCCTATATTGTTCCATAAAAAATTTAAAACAGTAAGAAAACATAAAAATGTGCACACTTATTTTAGCAATA
The DNA here is from genome assembly GCF_000325575.1 of Pteropus alecto. Classification (NCBI taxonomy): domain Eukaryota; kingdom Metazoa; phylum Chordata; class Mammalia; order Chiroptera; family Pteropodidae; genus Pteropus; species Pteropus alecto. The sequence goes on along the minus strand of NW_006439192.1, from coordinate 25,592,876 downwards.
TATACTAAGAATAAATTAGCAAGTAATACTAAAAATAAATTAGCAAGTAAAATTAACTTCTAAAACCAATATATTAAATATGATAGTCTTTAATTTTGTCATCATAGGAAACCAGTTGTTTTTTCTGTCAACAATATTTCTAAATATTATTATAATAAATGTAAAATACATATATATGTAATATCTATATCTATATCTAATATCTATATCTATATCTAGGAGAAAAGGGAAAGTCCCTGATAG
>NW_006439192.1:25589078-25592408 GCF_000325575.1 Pteropus alecto | reverse complement strand
ATTTTGTTTGCTTTTATCCCTTTTTCTTATAAGATAGATTAACTGACATCAGACTCCCTAGCTGAGCACACAGACCTTCAGAGTGTACCCCTCTCCAGTTTCCCCCACTCCAGCCATCAAATGCCCATCACCACTATTCACACAGATGTGGTGCATGTTCACAGAGGTCTGAGCGGTCCTACTATGTATCCTTTCTTGGGAAATCCCTACCTTTACTGCATTTGGCTAATTCACTCTTCCGCCAGCATCCAGCTTTGATATAACTTCCTAGGAGTCTCCATTTTTAATTTTCCCAGTTAGGGTATCAAATGTCTGTCTGTATTTTGTGCTCTCATCACAGCCAGCCCCATCCTGGTTTACACTTGTAGTCCCATGTAAAAACAGTACTCAAACACTCTCAGCAGTACCCAGTTTGGATGATGGATTATTATTGTGGGGTTCAACTTAAAACCAGTCTTGACTGGAAGGTCAATTCTGGCCGTTTATCTCAAGGCACCCCTGCCAGGTACCAAGAGGCTTTTAATCAATACTAACTACAGCAGACTCTGAAAAGTTATCAAAAATATTGAAAGAAAACATATGGTCAAAATTGTGGTTGCATTATTGCAAAGGTCCACAGAGGCACAAAACTTAGGAAATTTTCCCAGAAATATTCTCCTTTTGGTTTTCATGAGCTTAAAAGCAGAATATGTCCAGTAACATAACAATAATGTAAATCACAAAGTCAGCCCTGTGATAGCTTTGCCAGAATATAATTCACTTGATAGAATTCTAAGGCTTTCATTTCTCATGACTCACACTGTTGGTAATTTGAGATTAGACCACAAAAGGAACAGACCCAACTTTTGATTAAGAGTCTACCTAAATTTTGCAAGGCATTTTTCAGTGATAACAAACAATATCATAATATAGTTACTGACAATTCAATTCATATTTGAAGCACATAATTCCTTCAACATTTTTACTTCAGGTGTTTAAATCTATGATTAGTACTTTTTGAGCTGATCAAAATATTGTTAAATATTTAGGTTGAGGGCATAAGAATGGTGACTAGTATCAAGATATGAGTTCCAGTCTTAATACGCCATTTGTAGTGTTTAAAATTTAGCTAAGAGATGATGTAAGGCTGCTCATATGATTCAATGGAAGCAAATAGAAGAATTGTCACACTGGCACTTTATTGTGCATACTACAACAAATTCTGTATCTGTGAGAGTTTTGTTATATTCATACTAACGCTGTTTAACATCAATCTCCAGAGGTTCAGTTAGAGGTGAAGAGGCCATTAAAAAAAAATGCTTATGGATATAAAGTACAAAATATATCCAACTCTATACAGTAATCAAACAATTGCAAATTAAAATGCATGGGCAACATTCTTCCTCTATCGACTGGGTCAAATCTTTAAAAAGATGGTAAGAGCCACTGTTCGATGAGAAGCTAGGCACTCTCATGCTCTACTAAGAAGAATGTAAATGAACAGAGTTTTTCTAGAGAGCAATCTGACATTAAAGACTTCTCCTAAATAAAGATTATAAAACCTTTGATTCTTCGGTTTCTATTGATAGATGCAAAATAATTCAAAAATTAAATCAGAATCTCTAGGCATGAGGCCCGAGCAGTAGTATTTAACTACTCCCACCCAGGTAATTCTTAAATAGCCAGATTGGAGAATCACAGGTTTATGCAGATAATGTCAGGAAAAAATGTTCATTAAGTGCTAAGTAATTAAAAGCAAACTACAACTCGTTACTTTTGAAAACACACAAAAACACACACATGCACATATCCAAGACTGAAACTGAAGCCAGTTAACAGTTATTACTCAGTAATAAGATTATAGACAAGGGATTTATATGTGATTATAATAGTTATTATTGTTCTTTTGGCTAATTTGATATTTTCCGAATGTTGTACAATGGATATACATTACTTTTGAATTAATGAAAATTATTTTTACAAGATCAGTATTAAAACATCTATTATTTCATAATAATATTTTGCAGGAATTTAAGATTTGATAATCTCAGAATTACCTAAAGTATGTCTTTAAAATGGTGGATTCCTTTGCCCTACCCAAGATTAACAGTCCTGAATTTTTTGGGAGGGGTGAAGCCTCAAAATATGTATTTTGAATAAAATACTTCCCTGATTCAGATGTAGAAATTAGTTTGAGAACACTGCAGTCTACAATAGATAATTTTCATTTATTACAATCTTTGTTAAATAGAAGATGAATTTATCAAATGATCTCCTCTATAATATATCCTAGTGGTTCTCAAACCTTTTGAACTTAGGAACCCTTTGCATTCCAAAAATTATTGAGGACCCCAAAGAGCTCTTGTATTTGCATGCTATATCTATTAATATCTACTAAATTAGAAATTAAACTAATAGTTTAAATATCAATTTATTATTTGCTTAAAAATAAACTCACTACATGTTAGCAGACAATATTTTATAAAAAATATTTTCAAAACAAAAAATTAAGTGATTCTGGAAAACATGGAGGAGTGAGAAACGTACTCAGATCTCTCCCCTTGAAACAATAATAAGATGAACATCTAAAACTGAACAAAAAACACCCAAACTGCACACTAGCATGTTTAAGAGTAGTATCTGCACATAAGAACTACCACAGGTCAGAACCCCAGGTGTCAGGCAGTGGACTGAGAGATATAAAGAAGCTGCCTCTCATGGCCTCCAGAGCTCCTTGAAGGAGTAGGGGTAGGGGTCAAGGTGCGCTGACTTCCCTGATGAGCCCTGCCTGGAAGTACCATGCCTTCTATGCAGCCAGCAGCAAGGCCCAGTCATCAGGGCAGAAAGCAGAGAAGCAGGACGGGACAGCAGAGAAACAAGTTGATTTTTACCGGCCTCAGCTGCAAAACTGAGATTGAGATGCAGCTCCCAACTCCCAATCCAGAGGGCCCCACCCTTGCTACCCTCCAAGACCGAAACACCATGGAGCCCCAGGGGAAGCTGAGCAAACGCTACCGAAACTGTCGCTAACACTGATAGGGACTGAAACTGAGAGTAGCAAGTGTGATTAAATATCTACAAGAAAATAAAAAAGACATTATTTAGGCTTTATATAAAGGAGGAATCCAAGAGGCTTAGACGACACCTACTGGAAACCAAAAGAAAAATGCCTTCTTTGCAGCAGGCTAATGAGAGACCTTTATAAAATAAATCTTCTTTCTGGAAAAACAGCAGAATACACTTCCATTAATGCCCAGATGGAGAAATAGTCCATTAAACACCAAGAACAATCAAGGTGACAAGGCATCTCAGAAAGAAAGAGAAAAATCTCCAGAAAATAAGCTTACAAAC
>NW_006439192.1:25579136-25587306 GCF_000325575.1 Pteropus alecto | reverse complement strand
TTGACAAACCCCTGGCTAAAATTACCAATGAAAAAAGAGAAAGGACACAAACAAAATCAGGGATGAAAAGGGAAATTACGACTGACATCGCAGAAATACAAAGAATCATGCAAGAATACTATGAAAATTATATAACACCAAATTTAATAATCTAGAAAAAATGGACCAGTACTTAGAAAAATACAATCTTCCTAGACTGAATCAAGAAGATCTGGAAAATCTCAATAGACCGATCAGCAGTATAGAAACTGAAACTACCATCAAAAACCCACCAAAAAGTAAAAGTCCAGGACCACATGGCTTCACCAGTGAATTCCACCAAACATTCAAACTCCTCCAAAAAACTGAAGAGGAAGCAATACTTTCCAACTCATTTTATGAGGCCAATATTACTCTGATACCAAAACCTGGTAAAGATAACACAAAAATAGAAAACTACAGACCAATCTCTCTCATGAACACAAATACAAAAATCCTAAATAAGATACTAGTGAACCGAATACAGCGACATATTAAAAAGATTATACACCACAATCAAGTGGGCCTCATCCCAAGGGCACAGGGATGGTTCAACATATGCAAATCAATTAATGTGACACACCACATTAACAAATTAAAAAGTATCACATGATATGATCCTATCAATAGATGCAGAAAAAGCCTTTGACAAGATATAGCATCCTTTTATGATCAAAATACTTCACAAAATTGGTAAAGAAGGAAAGTTCCTTAACATAATAAAGGCCATATATGACAAATCCTCAGCCAACATTATACTGAATGGTGAAAATATAAAAACCTTCCCTCTAAGATCAGGAACAAGGCAAGGCTGTCTACTATTGCCATTGTTATTCGATATAACACTGGAGGTCCTAGCAAGTGCAATCAGACAAGAGAGATATAAAAGGCATCCAAATAGGAAACGAAGAAGTCAAACTGTCACTATTTGCAAATGACATGATTCTCTATATAAAAAACTCTAAAGACTCCACAAGAACACTACTAGAAACAATAAGTAAATACAGTAAAGTCTCTGGATACAAAATCAACATTAAAAAATCCATAGCATTCCTATACTCTAATAACGAAGCATCAGAAAAAGAAATAGAAAATATAATTCCACTTGCAGTTGCAACAAAAAGAATAAAACACCTAGGAATAAATTTAACAAAACATGTGAAGGACCTATATAATAAAAACTACAAGACTCTATTAAAAGAAATCGAAGAAAATAAAAAGAAATGGAAAGATATTCCATGTTCTTGGATTGGAAGAATCAACATAGTTAAAATGACCTTATTATCTAAAGCATTTAATGCAATCCCCATCAAAATTCCATCGGCATTTTTTAAAGAAATAGAAGAAAAAAATCATCGGATTTGTATAAAAGCACAAAAGATCCTGAATTGCCAAAGCCATCCTGAGAAAAAAGGACGAGGCTGGAGGCGTCACTCTGCCCGACTTCAAATTGTATTACAAAGTGATAGTAATCAAAATGGCATAGTATTAGCAGCAAAACAGACACATGGACTAATGGAACAGAATCACGAGTCCAAAAGTAAATCCATATTTATATGGGCAAATAATTTTCAACAAAAAAGTTAAAAACATACAGTGGAGAAAGGAATGCCTTTTCAATAAATGGTGCTGGGAAAATTGGAAGGCCATCTGCAAAAGAATGAAATTAGACTTGTCTATCACCACACACCAAAATTTACTCAAAATGGATTATAGACCTGAAAATAAGACCAAAATCAATAAAATGCATAGGAAAAAAACATAGGAACTAAACTCAAGGACCTTGGACTTAAAGAGGATTTTATAAATTTGACCTCAATGGCAAAGAAAGTAAAAGCAAAAATAAATGAATGGGACTACATCAAACTAAAAGGCTTCTGCTCAGCAAAAGAAATCATCGACAAGGTAAAGAGACAACCATCTGAATGGGAAAATATATTTGGAAGCAACGCCTCGGATAAGGCCCTAATATCCAAAATATACAAAGAACTCATACGACTCAATACCAACAAATAAACAAATGATCCAATCAAAAAATGGGCGAGGACCTGAAGAGACACTTCTCCCTAGAAGACATACAAATGCCCAACGAATATAAGAAAAGATGCTCAACATCGCTAGCTGTTAGGGAAATGCAAATCAAAACCACAATGAGATACCATCTCACACCTGTTAGAATAGCTATAATCCACAGGACAAGTAATAAATGTTGGCCTCTACTGGGTATTTACCCCAAAGACTTGAAAACCCATATCCAAAAAGATATTTGCACACCAATGTTCATAGCAGCATTATTCACAGTGGTCAGGGTATGGAAGCAACCGAAGTGTCCTACAATAGAAGATTGGCTAAAGAAGTTGTGGTACACATATACAATAGGATATTACTCAGCCATAAGAAGTGATGAAATACTGCCATTTGCGACAACATGGATGGACCTCGAGATAATCATGCTAAGTGAAATAAGCCAGACTGAAAAAGTTGAAAATCACATGGTATCACTTATATGTGGGATATAAACCTAAAAGCAACAAATGAACAGGACAAACAGAGACTCATGGACATGGAAAATGAGAAAAGTGGTTACCAGAGGGTAGGGTGTAGGAGAGGAAGAGAGAGGTAGTCAGGGTAAAAGGGGGGTCAAATATAGGGGGTAAGGGAAGGTGAATTAGGTAAAAGAGATCAAATATATAGTAGCTGAAGGAAACTGGACTCTGGGTAGTAATCACACAATAAAATATACAGATGTCAAATTATAATGTACACCTGAAAATTACATAATTATATTAACTAATATTACCCCAATAAACTTAATAAAAAAAAAGAAAATTAGTAAGAAGAGTGGCATTGTTTTACATTTCTGCAAATTACTTCAAGTTCTATCTTAAAAGATTACAGCTCTAATGTCATATTTGCTTCTGTTTTCAATCTACCACACTATGCTCTTTTGTTGAAATATGAAAAAAAAAATCTGGACTCCTACAAATATAAGTTGGCTGTAGTTGGAAAAGAGAAGACTATTTTGACCCTTTCAGCTAATTTTGGATATTCTTCTTTGATACTACAACAAAACTCAACAAGTATTAGTTTCATGAAGGTTAGTTGCAATGAGGAATCTGAAACCTTTCAATAAAATTTTCCCACTCTATCATATGAAATCCCCTGGTTTATCTTGCAATTTGAGTGACTATTTTACCCATATCTTATTTTGTAATATAACACATTGGTCATGTGGAAAACATTAGTTGACTGAATCATGCCAATTTTCTGAACAGTTAGACAATTCACTGCACAGTATTGAAAGATCGGTTTATTAAATACCTATCCATTTTATACATCCAAGTATAATATAGCTGTCAAGTTCATGATGGTAAGTGCAAGTTTTCCAAAATTATAATTTTCATATGAAAGCTCAGAGTTTAACTCTGGCAGCAAATAGTGTCAGTTTTCCTAGAAGTGACAAATTTATTTTATTAATTTTTGAGAAAATGACCTAATGTTCATTTCCAGATAACTTTTCTGTCAATGTTCTTTCATGTAGGATGGTATTCCATGAAAAAAACAGCAAGCTCAGCTTACAGGCAGAATGATCCCATAAGATCCTTTCTTAAAGACAGTCACTGTACTCTGGTATGTGGCAGAAGTATTATATATATACTTCACATTTCATAACACAGATTAAAAACTTTTAATATACACTAGTCATTTCAACTGCTTAATCAAATATATTTTTTTTAATTTAGAAATTTATTCTGTTTAATCCACAAGCTTTATATAGCTTTAGTTTAAAAAAAAACAAAAACAAAACCAGTGAAAACTAGAAACTATTTCAAAGTCTGGGCCCTTCTAGTTTTCCAATTACATGAGCTCTGAAAGCTGTATACACCAATTGGAAGAATTGAGCCATGACATTTCATAAAACAAATTTTTTATAACTGAAGGATCCTTCCTGGGACTAGTTAATTGCCTTTACAAAAAAATACAACCGAATAAGATGAAATTCCAGTGTTCTAAATCAATTTGTTACACATCAATATATTTTTAAGTGAAAGTGTATAGTAGTAAAGAATATAGTAACCATTAGTACATTTTGGTGTCATTCCCTTGATTCACATCAAGAAGCAAAAAAGGCAAATATCTTGTTACTATGAAAATAATTTTAACCTTGAAGACCTTTGAAAGAGCTCATGGACACTTGGGGGTCTGTAGACTACACTTCCCAACCCTGATCCACGGACAAGATTAATAAGTAGAAGCTCTCCTTCTGTCCATTAAAATAATGCCTATGGCCTCAGTTTGATGAACTTTCATCACTAATATTCTATAATACTTTGTTCCATACTTCACTTATGCTTAACCAGTATACCCAGGGTAAATTCCTAAATCTATGTCTACATATTGTATAACTGTTGCCATTCTTCTAAAAATTAATGAAATATTGCATAAGCTAGTGAAATATGAGTGCAAAAGAAAGGGAATAGACACTGCTATCTAAAGATTTTTTATTTTTTAATTTATTACTATATCTCCAGTACCTTGAACAGTACCTAATACATAGTACACAAATGCTAGTTGTTTATTGAATGAATGATTTGTTGTTTCTATTAAAATAAGGTGAATCGTTTGAATGTCTCTACAATTTTTAAAAGCCAAATTATGTGACTGAAAGACCAGAGTAAGAGATGAGGAATGAACTGATAAAAATCTAAGAATCTGTGTACTCACTGCATTATGCTCATTCCTTAAAAATGGGAAATTAGAAATTACAAAGGATACCCAATGTGTGACTTATGTAAAAAAGCTAGAGAAATTACTTCCTTTGATTAAATATTCACGTCAAAAGTCTGTTTTCTTTCTCATTTAGTTTGTTGATCCACTTCATTTAAAAATACCTATCAAATACTGCTAGTATTTCCACAAGTCTTTGAATTTGTAATACCCAAAGGCAAATTGATGCTAGCAATGTTTCACCTTTCTGACGCATCACCACCATCTGGTGTCAATAAGAGATAACTGCAGGCTTTCTTCCAAATTTTTGACCTTGGCTTTATTTAAAATGGTTTCCAAGAAGGGAAGAAGGAAGGAAGGAAGGGAAGTGTGGAGGAAAAAAGAAAGGAAATGTACTGAGGTGAGAAGTGAATACTCTGGCATTTCCTTTTACAAGTTTTGGATTTACCTTGGTTTGAATTTCAAATCTCGTATTCGAGTTATAACATTTTGAGATTTAACACACAAATCTGTTTAGGCTATCCATATCATTTAAAATTTTTGTCCTACTCTCTTAATATTTTGGAGTGAAGATTCATTTTATGACCTTTCTCTATTTGCTCTTTAGTAATAGGGAAATGGGAGTGGATGACAAGCTTGACCTAACTTGTACATTTTAGCTGAAATCGTTTAGTATGAAAGCATTGAGTAGACATCAGAAAGAGTAGTAACTCCACTACAGGTGCAAAAATCTCAGAGCTAGTCACAGTTGATAGACTGTAGCAAAGTGAATGCAAAAACACCAAATGATACCTGCTGGGCATGGTGTTTCCCACAGAGGAATGCAGAGTTCCATTTGCCTACTCAACTTATGAAATTTAAAGGAACCCAAAGAATACTTTTCCAACTGAAAGGACCTTCCCCATCAGTCTATCTCAGAATTATGATGTTCTATCATTAGAAGTAATTTTATATTTATAATGGCAATCTCTGCTAGAATTCATATTCTTAAGGAAGAACCTTCTCAGCTATTTTCAATTCTGAACAATTTCCTAATAGCTAGAACTTAGTCTAAGACCATGTTCATTCAAGCTATATGGGGAGGCAAACCATTAAGGGAAGGGCAGTCTCGGAAGCTGGAGGTCAGCAGTCAGACGAGCAGCTTGGAGAGCTGAGAAAGAATGGATGAAACGGTGCAGGAGTTGGGAGAGTGTGTTCTCTCAGCGTTCCTGAGAAAATCTGATTTTATAGCCTGGTTCTTTTCAAACACATTCCATATTGTAACATTATTAAGTTCCTTTGGAAACCACGCCATTCCTCAATTAGTTAGTTCCATAGGTCTTATGTTAAATGTAGGGTGGTTTAACATGTTTTTTAAATAGCAGCTTGAATTTAGGCTCAGACACTATTTTGATATGCAATGGTGTGATTAAAGATTGGTTGGTTGTTTGTATATGAGACGTAAATCTTCTCAGTGCCTAACTGCATTTGATAAAAGTCATGTTTATCCCAGTGAGTCTTTTAATAGTTCCTGCCTCATTGCCTTATTGCTGAAGAAGTCTGAGCTAAAAACAAAACAAAAAAACAAAACAAAACAAAACAAACAAACAAAAACATTAGGGTTCACCACTCTGTCTTTACCAGAGACGGCTTCATTGCATGTAAGCATGACAGCTGGTTGCACAGGACCCTGTGTTCAGAAGGATCCTGAACTTGGTTTAATGCTCCATTGTTTCCATCTTCAAATTCTTATTAATTTTACCTCTGAGCTTGTGTTTTTAAGTAAAGTCCAATGGAACAATAGATATGCACATGAAGAGGTGAACTATGTGCAATGTGAGTGTCTGCCAGTTGTATCCCCATTCAAATACAGTGTGAGCAGAGCCCCATGAGCATAGAATTCCAGTGGGCCCATGGCATCTGGGAGTTCAGAAAGAACAAGGTATATGTATTACATCTTCCATTGAGTAACAAACACTTTTTTTGTTAGCACAAACAATGCTTTAAACAGAAAAACTTGTTTTGTTTTTAAGAAACAGGAATGGCCGAGGAACCCTATCATGTACATTCTTATGCATGTTTGTCTTGAATTAGCTCACCACTGATGACATAGAAAGACATGGAAAGATAGGTCAAATTGTAATCCCTTTTTCTTTCAGTCCTTCTTTACTCATCAGTAAGCTGAAGATATGGAGGGTTGGTAGAATATAGATATATTAGCGATGTTAGTTAAATGAAATAAAAACAGTTGAGATTATTTTATACAGCATTTCACTCCTTCTGGTAAGAATAAAATACATATGCATACATACAAAATGAAAATTATATATTTCAGTGATTTTGCACACTAGTAAATTGTCTTTGTACATAGTACTGGCATCGAACATAAAGAACAGTAAAATTCATGCTAATACTTAAAAATAATAATTTTCTTTACATAGAATGACATTAAATAGCAAAGACACCTTGACAAGTTGAGAGTCATTGCAATATTTTTTTGCTTTTTGAACAAGGAAACTTGTATTTTTATTTTACACTGGGCCTCACACATTATATTCTTTATATTTGCTGATAGTGCTGCTATCGCTCTCAGACCAGCTGAGATATTCCTTGGGGATGTCAAGCTATCAAAAAAACATTTCTTCTTTGGTGAAGGCTATAATCCTTTGTTCTTTGCTTAGAGTATGCTTTTTCTCTCTAAAAAGGATAAAAATATATATTATATAATAAGTAAAATGTTTACCTTTGTTTACTTGTACTCAGAAAACCTGTGTTCCCTCTGTAAAGACATATTTAGAGGAAAACAGAGCCTGCTCATATTTTCACCTTTGAAAATAAGAATTTGGTCTTTAACTGGATAAAAACAATGATAAAGACAGTTTTTCTGGTAGCAAAATAAACATTTTCTATTACTGTTAGCACATTGTTAAGTCATGTTCAGTGCTAAGCTACTTCTCTGTTAGATTTGGCAAAGGTGTGAAGAGGTTGATGAGATTAGGCCACTGGAAGATATTTAAGTGGTTTCCTATTCAAACTAAAAACCAAGGCTTTGAAAATCTGAGCCTAGATGATCATCTCCTCTGAGTACATGCCCTTATTTGCTCCATTTGAAGACCTTCTACTCTGGCCAGCAGTACAGCAGAGATACCTTCACAGGGGACAGCAATGGATTTGTATGTGTTATACCCATGAAGACAATGCAGAACATGATTTCTGGGTTTAGTCATCATGTGAGCAGGCTCTTAATGCACCAATCGTTAAAAGTATGTCAATAAATGAGGCCAAGTTTCAGAGTTCATTCACTTTATGAAACAAAACTATAGTCTATGATGACATCATATTTCGGTTTTATAAAATATAAATAAAATTTTTAAAATGTTTCTCAGTTTCTCTTTGATCTTAATAAAAAATGACCACTGCAGAAATACTGTAATACAAAGAAAGA
>NW_006439192.1:25563639-25578939 GCF_000325575.1 Pteropus alecto | reverse complement strand
GTGATTCTAATCAAGAGCAAAGTGACCTTTCTCTGCCTTTGTGTACTGATGACAGCAGGAAGTATATGAACACAGAGAAATCTGCTTTCCCTTCTAGGCATTATTCTCTCTTCCACAGTCAGTACAGCTGCTGGGACAACAGTCCATCTACCTGAGACGTCACCCTGAGGAAATAATGTTTTAACCTTCAAAACGAGTGCAGCTTCTGCTTTCAAGAAGTAGTTCATTCAATCTGCTACAGAGCAGATATCCTTCAGAGTTGACTTTTAACTTGTGTCACTCCAAGTCAAAGAGGAGATAAAAAAATTGATTTTTTAAAAATCACACTGATTACTGAAGTTATTGAAATGCTGTAAATTACAGGGTTCTTTATTTCACATTTAAAAGATCAGAAACACTTACTTTCCTTAAGTTGCACAGCTAGTAATGGGCAGAAGCAGGACTTCCAGCCTTGCTTTATTCCAAAATCTTTATACTTTGCAGTTGTTCATTTGGATATTCTAGCTACTCTGCAATGGGTATATGGTTTTCATGGGCAAGCATTTGTATAAGCCCCTACAGTTTAAATAGTAAGTCTTTTATTGCTTTATTTCCAAATAAATGACTGAATTACCTAGAAAGAAAATAAAATTACCACTGACAGTCCTATAAATTGTTAACATTTTTACTACTTTAGTCAACAACATTGGATTATATACTTCCAAGTTGCTGAGAGACTAGATCTTAAATGTTCTCACCACAAATGTTTCAAATCAACAAGTTCTACATCCTAAACTTACAAAATGAAAGATGTCAATTATATCTCAATTAAAAAAAAAAAAAAAAGAATCAGACCAGAGAAATCAATACTCTATGAGAAAAGGTTTTTCTCTATTACATGATTTCTAAGCTCAAATGTTATTATTTTTTGTTTTTGGATCATAAAGGGCTGCTATTGATAAAAGCAAGGAGAACTATTCCAGCTTGAAAAATGCTACCCACCTCTCGGACATGGCTAAATCGACCAAAGTGTCCACATGCTGTGGAGACCTGGTTATAAATGTCGGAAATACATTAATGTACTCAGAAAGAAAATAATGCCTTAAAATGGAGTGGGCCAGTATTCCCCTTTTTTTATGTGAAACTTTACTACTTTTTGGGTGAAAAAAAACTGGGTGACACTTTCAGTATAAAATGCATCCAAATATGTATTTTTAAATTGCAAACTATTTACAGACAGACTTTGACAGGTTTGAGAGAGAACTCAACCTTCTCTTTGATCTCACCAAATCCCACATCAATATATTTTCCTATAGTACAAAAGTACTAAATTATTATTTAAAAATACCCTTGAACTAGAAGATTATCTAGAAGGTAAGGACAAAACATCTTTGGATCTTTAACAATGATCACTTTGCACTCTAATATGGGCAAAAATATACTCAACTTCCAGTATTACTTCCTACCATCTACATCTTCACTGGATTTCTTTTCTTATTTTACCCTATGTCTGTTTACATTTAAAAAAATTATGCTAATCACCCTTACATTTTGTAACATCTTCAAAATATTGAAACTATAAAATTACTAAATAGGAGTATCAACTTTCTTAAGACCTAAACTTTTAAGTCTTTAAAAATCTGTCAGAAATTTAGTCAAATATGATTAAAGATTCACTCACATGTTAACAAATAACACATAATCTTCCATCTTAAAAGTAACTTCTTTGGAACAGAGCAATGGCCTGTTCCACTAGCATCTAGTATCTAGACTTTTTTTTGATAAACAAGTCGGTTAATAATAAGATTTAGATTTCTTGTTTGCATTTTTTTTCATTAGAGTCATAGAAATGATCAGAACAAGCAATGTGTACAAGAAGAGAATTCTACCCTGATCAAAAAAAAAAAAAAAATGATTACTGCCATTTGAAACAACATGGATGGATCTTGAGATTATCATGCTAAGCAAAATAAGTCAGACAGAAAAAGTTGAGAACCATATGATTTCACTCATATGTGAGATATAAAACTGAAAGCAACAAACAAACAAAAACTCATAGACAATAGTTTAGTGGTTACCAGAGGGAAAGGGGGGTAAGAAGTAAAAAAAAAATGACTACTGCCATTTGAAACAACATGGATGGATCTTGAGATTATCATGCTAAGTAAAATAAGTCAGACAGAAAAAGTTGAGAACCATATGATTTCACTCATATGTGAGATATAAAACTGAAAGCAACAAACAAACAAAAACTCATAGACAATAGTTTAGTGATTACCAGAGGGAAAGTGGGGTAAGAAGTAGGTAGATAAGGGTAAAGGGGTTAAACATATGGTGATGAAAGATTTGACATTGAGTGGTAAATACACAATGCAATATACAGATGATGTGTTACTGAACTGTACACCTGAAATCTATATAATTTTATTAACCAATGTCGCCCTAATAAATTTAATAAAAAAAAGGAATAAAAGACTTTTCCAACTCTAAAATCCAATTAAATTAATAGAACCAGGTGATTATCTTTTGTAATATAATATTTATTTCCCAAGGGGAAGAGAAATCTCAAATGTATACCAAGACAATGGGAAGCAAGTAATTGAAATTGCTTGTAGATAAGATTGTTTTAGATTAAAAACATCAAAACATTTTTATATTTAAATTTTTAAAATCACAATTCTTTAACAAAATATCTCTACCATATTCTTTATGATTACCGCAATATGCAATAGAAGGGCTGATTTAAGAAATGGTCACAAATAAAACTTTTTTGATAAATGCAGAAAAAATTAAATTTTCCTCCAGCTCTAGTCTGCTTCTTGGTTTATGGCATTGCTAGTCATCTTTTTGTCAGGACCAGAGAACATGCATGTCTTTCCTTTCATCTACAATCCCTCTAGTTGGTCTAAATTCTGCAGTTCTCCTCTCCATACATTTCAATCTGTTCTTTCTAAAATTTCTCTTTTTAATGCTGGTATCACAGTTCAAGCTTTTATTCTCTTTCAGATGGATGTTTATGAAACTTTCTGTCTGGCCTTTCTCGCTTTGCTTCTCTCTATCTTCAAATCCTTCCTATGCTCTGTTGCAAGTTTTGGTCAGAAAAACCACAATATAATCAAGATATTCAGTTGTTGAAATGTTTAATGGTTTTTGCTATATAAAGCAAAATGCAGTCTCCTTAGCAATACATTCAATACATTCAAGGTTCTTTATCATTAGACCCCAAACTATATTGTCATTCCTTTACCTTCCTCATTTCAACTCATTGTCCCGCTTCTAGGTCTTTTCTGACCCTCATACCAGGTAAATTCTACTCAAACTGTCAGAACATATCTCTTGATTTATAATGATTTTGACTTTTTTTTTTTAATGCATTTCTTCTAGAAAGTTCCCTAACCCACCTCTTCAAAATGTCTACCATTAAAAGCAAATATCTCTTCTCTGTGAGTCAATTGCTTTTTCTGCCAACAGAAAAGGAGCACAAAATACCCCTGTGAATAACTCAATCTCTGCGTTACTCTGGTAACAAAGGGTTGGTTGAGTCTACCGGAAAGGGGGTGATGGTGGTGGTGTGTCTCTTCATTCTTTGGCTCCTGGTACAGGCATTACTCATCTCTGTGCACTCCATGATCTAACCCAGACCCTAGCATGATGTTCAGGAGATCTGTGTGTACTTGAATCATGTAATGGATCAGGCCAAGAGATCTTCATGAAGACAATCCAAAGAGTTCAAAACAAAAACAGGATAATCTTCTAAAAGGAGCTAAAAGGCACATAGCCTTAATCTCTCTTTATTCTACATACACTTAGGGAACCAGCTAATTAAAGGAATCCTCTAGTGAATTTCTTGTAAAAGGAAGAATTCTCTGGCAAAGCAAATAATCAACGCTTAATTTATAAAGTACTTACGGAGGTAGGTGCTTACAGAATCACCAAATGGCACTTTAGGGACCCCTCATCATTAATTTGCCACTATAAGCTCCTAACTGAAGGAATCTCCTAGATTCTGGAGAAAATTGGATCGTAGATGATTTAAGCTGTTAATTTTGATCTTCTATAAAAGAATGTCATTATGGCTATATTTGATTCCCCATTTAAGACTTAAAGCAGAGTAGACCAAAAAAAAAAAAAAAAAAATCTCCACGGGTAACATTCTAATACTAAATTCATTTTGTTTCAGGTAAAAGCAATAAAAAGTTTTAAATGACTAACATAAAGAGTCCATTGTGTTATTTATATATCTTTGATTTGGGAACAAAATTTTGGCACTTCTTTCTCAGTCTAAGTAATGATAATTTTTAAACATTTACTATGAAGTTTGTTGTTGTTTTTAAACTAATTCTCCTCCCAGGGCAGATGAACTGAACTGTTACCATAGATTAAAAGTTAAAGCTCTGCTTTTCCTTTGAGTATTTTATCTTAACATTCAAAAGCTTTCGAAAATAAGAATGGTTATTATTTTGTGGCTATAAACATTAAGAAAAAGAACCCACACACATTGATACTTACTTATCGGGCCCTATTTTTCACAAAATGTCAGCTCCATAATTTCCATATGTGACAGGTTTTGAAGTAACAATCTGCCTAGAGAAGAATGAAGCAGAAGAATCCCTAGGATATTGCCCCAAAGTCAGAGTTTACTGTTTCGTTTTGTTTTACCTAGGATACATATGTGTATGGGGTGTTTTGGTGAAAGTGATTGAAATTCTGGAGAAGCTAAAATTTCCACAAACCATTTCTTGGTTTTAACCTTATTTCCTAATATTTAGGCCAATCCCTATCACAAATGCAATTTATTTTATATTCTCCATTCCTCCCACCCCCTCTTCTTCCCCTTTTCTTTCTTTCTTTCCTTCTTTTTTGGAAAAGAAAAATGTTTCTAAACTCTGTGTGTACATTACACGTTAAAAAATAAAGTTGAAATACCCGAGGAAGTAATAATATGGTGACAATCTACAGAAAATATTAGATAACATTCAAAACTTCCAATATTTGAGTCCTTGCTTACCTCCTTAGCATTATCTCTATATTTTAGACATATCTTGCTAATTTCAGATTCTGTCAAGATTCTGTCAAACTATTCCACACTTCCATGACTTTGCATTTGCCATTTTCATTGCTTAGAAATCATATATTCATTGAATATTTTTTACTGAAATCTACTCTGTGTGAAAAACAGTGCTAGGTCTCAGGAATATAGTAGTGAAAAAAATATTCACAGTAGTTGCCCACATACAACTCAGCATCCTTCCTCCCTGGCAAACCCTGCTCACATCTTGTATGTTTCTTTCTCTAGTATGTGTTCCCTGACCTTTCCATGTCAATTCTTCCTTTGAGACACTGATACAGCTTTAATACACTTCTGTTTGAGTCATGACCAAAATGCTTTTCATATGGTTATTTATCTATCTCATTCTCTTATTAAATAGTAAAGTTGCTGTATCTTTCATATTTGTTTTATTAGTACAGTGCTTAGCAAATATTTGACAGATTTAACTAACTGTGTGTTGTTCCAGAGAGCTACATAGATCCACACCATAAGTTAGAAAGAGCCAGGTTAAATTCAATAGAAATGGTTTTAACAAGAGCAGTTATCTAATAATATAGTGGATTTTATATGAGGTAAGATGTGTCTCACTGGTGGACATTGTCAAACAATGTCTGGAAGATAGTAGAGGACTATCTTTGGCTAGAAGGCTAAGATAGGAGACCTAAAATCCTATAAGACTATAACTGTTCCTTAAGTGCTAGAAAACAGAAAAAGGCATAAATAAGTATATTTATTTCACATGTTGGTTTACCTAGTTATCTTCAGAGAGTGATATATATCCTATAATACATGTCCTCAATGCTACTATATTGTAGACTGCCTCTGGACAACTTCTGAGATTATCTAGAGTCCTGTAGACTTCAGGACTAATTATAAACTACTCAAGAAATAATCATCACTTTCCTAGGAAGGTGAGGTTGCTAGAGTCCTGAAAGAATTCCTCAGGTTGAATTCACAGATGTTCGTAACTTCAAATCAAGTGGAGTCATTTTAGGATTTTGCATTTAGGGAGATGAAACAAGTTCCTGGATCTAACTCATCAATAGAACAGAATTTCTATAATCAACCAAGGTTTGGATGCACTCTCTAAAGGATAAAGATGAAAAGAAGTTAATTTTCATTGGAATTCATGAGGAACCCCAGATCCTTCAGGCTGACCCTGGTGTACCAGTATTCAGATGTTGTTTGAAGAACACTATTTTATTTTTCAAAACTGTTGCCCAAATACACATTAAATTAGAAAAAGAAAACTTTAAAAATGGAAATTAAAATTCAGATGGGTGCTTTCTGTAATATTATTTGGCCACTATCACTCTCTTAGTCTCCCCAGTATAGGAATTTATAACTCAGAAAGGTATGAAATGCAGATATTTGTCTTTGATTGTACTATAGTCATAAGATTTAGCAACATTATATGGCAAAATAATTATAACAAATGCTGAAAACAAAGGAAAATTGTGATTGACTTTTGGAGCTTCTGAAGAAAAAGATTAAAGTGTAATGAATGTCAGAAACATACTTTTCAAATGAAAATACCATTTAGCAACTTGAGAACATCTAATTTCATTTTCTTCCAGTGACCAAGAAAAATGTCTTCCATAAAGTTTTTAGTTCTCTCTGAAAACATTGAAATAAAACATTATTTCAATGTAATTTAAAATAAAATGATCTTCTTATAGTCAACCTGTCATGCTGTACTGTTTAATTAAACATAATAATTTATCTTGGGCTGCTTGAAAGTCAATTGTCCAGAGCTTTTGTGCCAAATGTGACTTGGTTCTTAATTATTAACTGGCTGCTTTTATAAGCAAGTATTTTGCAGGTAATTTTATATAATTTTATAAATAAAATTTGCTACTAAAAATAAATAATTTGGGGTTCGGAGTGAAATTTTTATTTATCAACTAGTGCTTAACTAATCAACATAAACTATTGGTTTAAATTTGACTAAGTTTGATTAAAGTGGAAAAATATAATATATAATATGTATATATTATGTATAACATGTAATATAAAGACAATGTGTTATATGTTATTAATTATGTAAAATTATATATTATATAAAACTAGTTATGTAAAATTTTATATGGGTATGTTATATAACATAATATTATATATATGCTTTATTTTATCTTTCACCTATGTGTCCTTCTTGATATGAAGGTTCTCCTCTGTCTACTAATATCAAGTACAGACTGAACCTTAAGTTTACTTTCTTAAACTCAATGGCAGGTAGGCATAGTATATTCCAAAGTGTGTATTAGGTAATGTACTATCTTCAGTGAATGCATGTGGGTGTAAGTATTGTTCTCTGAAAATGGAATCTGAATGTTGTAAAAAAAAAGGGGGGGGGGAGAGGAGGAGGACAGGGAAGAGGAGGAAAAAGGGGAGGAGGAGGAGAAAGAAGAGGAGGAGGAGAAAGAAGAGGAGGAGGAAGAAGAGGAGGAGGAGGAGGAGGAGGAGGAGGCTATCTATTATATTAAAATTTTAAGATGGCTCTCTAAATTTCTACTCCCTTGGGTACATTCAGCTTCTCCCAGTTATCAAGTCAAACTGTAATCTACATGCTGCTGTGAAAAGATTTTGTAGATATAATTAAGGTTCCAAAGTAACTGTTTATAAAAGACTATTATCCTGGGTGAGCCTGACCTAAACAAATGAGTCCAACCTTAAAAGAAATTTAGCTGTTCTGGAGAGATTTAAAGTATAAGAGGGATTTAATGAGAGGACAATTCTTCACTGATGGCTTTGGGGCAAGGACTGAAAGCCAGCAAGAGAACAGGGACCTCATTTCTACAATCACAAGGAACTCAATTCTTCCAACAACCTAATGAGCCTGGAAGAGTAGGCTAAGCAATAGGTGAGAATTCATACTTTCAACACTTTGATTTTGGCCATGTGAGATAATTAGAGGATGACTCAATCATACCAAGTCTCTATTTCTGACTATGGAATTATGAGATAATAAATGGGTATTGCTTAAAGCTACTGAGTTTATGAAAATTTATTATACAGTAATAGAAAACTAACACATCTATGACTTAATTAAACAGAGCATCATCATTATAGATAAATGGAATTTGTGGGGCTGTCCTGAGAGTCAAACAGAATAAAGAATTGATTTTGAAGATAATAATCATCCCGTTATGCCCATAATAAACAACTTCATTAACTCACCATTCCATTGGGGTCAGTAGGTATAAAGTACAAAGAGCATGTATTAGAATGGCTAGCAATAAAATCTTGTGCATCTAAGATTTAAGTACATGGTAGTAAAGTGAATGAGCTATGATATGGTGAAAAGAATCTAGTACTAAGGAAAAAGAGGGTAAAAAAGACTTGAGTTAAATTCCATATTAGAAACAAGTAGCATGATCTTGAATAGACGGTTTCATCTCCAACTAAGTGATTCATTTGGTTGAAAAATGTGAATAAAATCACCATGACTCAAATTTCTTAGTGAAGATCAAAAGAGCTATTCTGGGGAATCAACTTCTAGTATGGCAGTGAGAAATTTCCTGAACTCACTCTCTAAATGATGAAAAATTGATAAAATAACTACCATGAGCCACTTCAGAACTCTTGGTAGTTAACAAAAGCCCCAGAACAAATGGAAAATCATCTTGGTAGTTAACAAAAGCCCCAGAACAAATGGAAAATCATCTTCAGTAGTATAGAAATTACTGAATCTCTTAAGACAGCAAGTCTGTGACATTTTAACCTGAAATTATTCCCATCCCTTCTTCCTAGCTCAATGGTGTGGTAGCAAAAGCAAGCAGCACTACAGACAACAGAGAAATCTGACCATCTTTGGAAATCTGTTAAAATTATTATCCCCAGAGCACACTCAATAATTTGTCCAAACCTTTAGAGCATTGTGAAATGCACAAATATATAGAAATTAAGCAACGCACTCCTAAATAACCAATGAATCAATAAAGAAAAAAAAATCACAAAGGAAAAGAAAATACTTGGAGATAAACAAAAACAACAACTCAATATTCTAAAACATGGGATATGGGTAAAGCTGTACATAGAGGAAAATTTATAGCTGTAGATGACTACATTAAGAAAGAAGAACTCAAATCAATAACCTCACTTTCCACCTTAAGAAACTAGAAAAGGAAGAGCAAACACAACCCAAGCAAATGGTATGAAATAATAAAGATTAGATTATAAATAAATGAAATCAAGACTAGAAAAACAATAAAGAAAATCAACAAAACCAAAAGTGTGTTCTTTGAAAAATCAAATACTTTCTATATATTAATGAATAATCAATCTGTAAATAAAATTTATAAACACTCTTAAATAATAAAGTATCTAATAATAAATTTATAAAAGGCAAGTAAGAATTATACACTGAAAACTACAAAACATTATTGAAAAAAAATTAAAGATGACCCACGTAAATGAAAATATATACCACGTTTATAGATCAGAAGACTTAACATTGTTAAGACAGCACTAATTCTCAAATTGATCTACAGAGTCAACATAATCTCTCAATATCTCAGCTTTTTGGTTTTTTGGGGGGGATGGGGGAGAGGGAAGGAAGCTGATCTAAAATTAATATGAAAATGAAAGGTATCAAATAACTGAAACCTTCTTGAAAAAGAAGGACAAAGTTGGTGGATTCACATTTCTCAATTTCAAAACCCAGTAAAAATCTATAGTAATCAAGACATTGTGTTACTAGCATAAACACATACATATATATCAATGGGAAAAGAATTGAGAATTCAGAATAAACCCTTACACTTAGGGTTAATTGGACAAAAGTGCCAGGACAATTCAAAAGCAAAAGTATAGTGATTTAAGAAATGCTGCTGAAACAACTGGATCTCCACATCAAAAGGCTGAATCTGAAGCTCTGCCTCACACCACGCACATACAATTAATTGAAATGGATCCTAGATTTAACTGTTAGAGCAAGAACTACATAACTCTCCAAAGAAAAAAGGAGTAAATTTTTGTGACCTTGGGTTAAGCAATGATTTCTTAGTTATGACATACAAAATAGAATTAAAAAAAAAAAAAAAACTTTAGTGTGTCAGAGGACACAGCCAATGAAGTAAAAAGACAACTCACAGAATAAGATAAAATGTTTGCAATCACATACATGACAAAAGAGTTGTAAACAGAATATATAAATAACTCTTACCATTCAATAAAGACAATTAACCCGATTAAAAATGGACAAAGTATTTGAATAGACATTTCTACATAGAAGATGTATATAGTCAATAAACAGAAAAAGATGATCAAAATCATTAGTCTTTAGGGAAGAGCAAATCAAAATACAATGAGAAACTATTGCATGCCTACTAGTATGGCTAAAATATAAGAGAAATAATAAGTGTCAGTGAGAATGAGGAGAAATTCGAATCCTCATACATTGCCTGTGGGAATGTAAAATGGTACAACCACTTTGGAAAAACAGTTTGGCTGTTCCTCTGATGCTCAATATAGAGTTACCTTATAATTCAGCAGTTCTACTCCTAAATATATATCCAAGGGAACTGAAAACATAGGGTCAACACAAAAACTTGTGCACAAATTTCACAGCAGTATTATTCATAATAGAGAAAAAGTGAAAACAACCTAATGTCCATCAACTAACTGATAAGTGGAATAAATAATGTGGTATATCCGAACAATAAAACATTTTAGGTCATAAAAATAAATGTGGGACTGATATCTTCTATGATATGGATAAATTTTGAAAATATTATACTGAGCAAGAGAAGGCAGTAACAAAATACAACATATTTTATTAATCTATTTATATGAAATGTCCAGAATTGACAAATCTGTAAAGCCAGAAAGCAAATTAGATTTTAGTGATGGTGGCATAACTCTGTGAATATACTAAAAACCAAAGAACTGCACACTTTTAAGAGTAAATTTTATGAGATATGAAATATACCTCTAAAAAAAGATTTCAGCAAAGCTGCAAAAAAAAAGTAATATTAGTTCTGGCACTTGATTTTTTTTAAAAGTTACTTTTTTTAAAAGTGTGACAGTAAAGTTATTGACACAAATACCGAGTAGCTTCTTCTTTTTCTTCTTTGAACTAGCTAGTTGAAACAATTGACAGAGAGGCAAAAGGAAATATCCAGAAGTAGGGAAAATAAATTGTATATAACGGGGAAAAGAACTAACAGATGACATTCATTGACTTCTACTGTTCCTCAGGCCAACTCTTCAGAGATCTCCTGGCTTGCAACTGAATTTGTACCAAGTGGTGAGCACTAGAGAGGTTCTATAGATGTTTTTCAGACCAGAGGTGGGCAGTGGACTTACCATGTCTGAGAGCCTATATTTATGTATCTGTCTATTTGAGCCAGCTAAAGTCCTGATTACCTTATTTCTTGGTACCATTACAAAGAAATATGTTTTTAAATGATACGACAGTTATATTTTAGTGTCTATAAGGTATTATTTAATGTGCTAACATGAGCCAGGCACTTATTAAAAATCAAATTGCTTAGACTTTATTTCCAGGTAGGCATACATTATATGTTTTGAGTAAATTTCTGGTATTTCTTATCTATACAAAGACACTTCTTTAAAATATTAAAGATTTTAAAGACATGAAAAAGCGTATTTCTCGATCATGTCTAACTGTGAGAACTCTGCCTTTCTCTGTCAAACACAGATATATAGATTCTCTTTTAATTAATCCATGAGTTCTTTAGATAAAGCCACATTAGTTTTACAATTGCAGTTTTCAAAGCATGCATTTTCTTATAAAATAATTTCTTATAGGACAAATGATAAGAAAAATGGGTAATTCTGGTAATATGCAATGTTTCTCATAAATTTCTAAGTCTCTCTGTTATTCTTACACTTAAGCACATTTTTCCAATGTAAATGTGGAATAATGAAACTTTGGCTGACTCAGTGCTATATGAAAATGGCCTTTACCAAGACTGAATATTCTCTTTTAAAAATCTAAGAGAGCAAGGGTAGATTTAATCTTGCTTTTCCAAAAGAATGACTGGGATGCTCCATGTCCAAAGCAGAAGAGCTGCAGCTGTAGTGCAGTTCCCTTGTCACATGAGTGTAACCAAGAAGCAGAAATTTAAAGCACTTAGAAAGCAGACATGGGTTTGCACCTGAAAGAGAAAACAAGACAGTCTTCTCTTTTTTCTTCTTTTTCTTCTTTTAATGCTAACATTAGAAGACATAAATTGATGCTCACTATTCAGAATCTTCTCTAAAAGTTTTCTATTTTAAGAACTTGTCATGTTTTAGAAAAATACTTTCCATAATGTTCCCACATTTTGCAAATATATTATTCAAGTTAAAATATAATTAACAAGAGACAATAAAGATAGGAGTCATTTAAAAAGAGAGAGAAAGTACATGTTTTATTACCTAGATGAGAAACATAAGCAGCATGGTGGTTCTGATACACTTTGCCCTTGGCCTATATTCTCTGATGTCTGATTGGCTAGAAATGAGACAAGGTGGCCTATATATAATATTTAAGCTGAATGTTAATATCTTCCAAAACAATGCAGCAGTGTTAAGAATACTGATGACTTAAGAAATGTATGCATATGGAATGACCTTTCAGAATAGCATATGTCGAGATTTATAAGAAGAACAGAGCAAACAAAGTCTACAATGAGAACGATTCCCACACTAAGAGGCAAGCAGTAAAGAAAGAATGGCAAAGGCAATGAAACACAAATCACCGCAGCTTAAGGAGAAAATAGCAGTAACAAGAAAAGGAGTGTGATTTCCCTTTCAGTGAAAGGGAAATTAGTTTCAAGAAACAGTTGGACAGCTAATTTGAATACATTAGTGAAAGCAGTACTATGGAAGGTCAACTGAATTCTTAAGTTGCTTTATGTATTTCCATAAAGAAAAGAAATTGAGTTTTTAATTACTCATACCTGTATTAAGAAGTTAAAGCATTTCAAGGCTAAAAATTAATGTATTATTTAAAAACTAATGATGAATAATGGAGATTATTGTCAAAATATAAATAACTGGCTAAGCTTTTTCATATTCTAAAAAAGTGAGACACACCTTTGGGAAGCTTTTCCTAATACAGCTCATTGCTTCTAAGAGTTTCTTAAATATTACATACTGGTGGGTACTGTGTCAATGTGGAAAAAATATATATATTTATATATGGAGTTATATATATATATGTATATTTATATATGTAGTTATATATATATGTAATTATCTTAAGATGCTAACTAGATAACTGCTACTAAATTTTACTGCTTAAACAGTTCCTAATTGTGTCATTGGTAGTACTCTCACAGATACTCTTTCCAGTTTCCTTAGCTGCTCCCAAAGGGCCCAGTGTACAGTGCACAGAGGGTTAGATTTTGACTTAAGCATACCGATGAACTGATATAGATTCCAAAAACCGTACTGGATGTAGCCATTAGATTGCACTTGTATAGCATTTGTGCCCTATTAATCAATATGAGTCTATCTCACAATTTAGGTAAAAGCACAAAATATGGAGTCAGAGTCTTAGTTTAAATTCTATTATTTACTATGACCCTCACATATCATTCAACCTTTTTGAATCTCAATTTCCTTATTATATCTAATGAAAATAATAATGCCTTCAACTTACTTTACCTAAGGAAACAGATGAAAGTATAATTTTATGGTATTATTATGCATATGCTATTTAATTTTTATGAGCCTTTAATCATAATCATCATTTATAGTGGAATATTATCAGTTAGTACACAGAGCCTCTTTTATTTGTATTTAAATAAATGTTACTTTTTGGTCCCTTTGTTCTATCCCCAGTCCCATTTTTTTTCCTCCTTACACCCTGTCACTGGTTGAATTCTCCAGGAAACAGATTCTGAGACAGAATTTAATGGACAGGATGTTTCTTAGGTAGCATTCCATGAAGAGAGTAGAAAGCAGTAAGTTTGAGCAGAGGGAGAAGTCCAGCTGTAATGCAGGCCATGTCAGCCTCAGCCACCCTCAACAGGAGCTTAGGAGTTAGAACTGGACTCTCAGAGTTTTCCTACACTGGCCAAGTGACCAGGACTATATAACTCAGTCTCAGTAGGACATAGGATGTGAGACCTTGGGCAAAGTGGCTCTCTGCAGCTGAGACAAGCCCTAAAGGGAATGATAGCTGGAGGTCATTTCACAACAGTCCCAGATACTGGAGCAAATAAGTCCTTCCTTAAGGGGAGCATATCACAGTAGCGTCCATCACAGGCTCCAAATTTTATGTATTTAAATATATAAAATGTATTGTATTAGATATTTGGATCTTTTCCTATTTTACCTTCACAATGTATCTGTCAGATTTATTTGGGCTGACAGTTGTAGATACGGTTAAAATAAAATTTCTTCTATGTAATATGTTTTAGAATGGACATTGTTGGTGCTATATCAGTAGACACAATCCCAACACATCTATCATTGTTATGTAGAAGAGATACTATTAAATAAAATAGACTTACACACACTAGTTAGGTTCTTGAATCTAATTCACCAATCACTCAGAATGGCATTTGTGTCATTCGTTTATTTTCAGCATTGTCCACTATCTAGATTTCTTTCCATAAGTCCCACTGTGATTAAACCAGCTCGGCTCTTGACAGTAACACAACTCCTTCTAATACCTTCTTAGTCTACCCTCATGTTGTTTTATTTCATTTCACTCTGTTTTGGCTTTTTCTACTTTCCTGCCTGCCTTCACCATTGTAGCATCAGCATCATTTGGAGTCAAATGGTTGTAAATGATTTCCCCCCAGAATGTAACATATGATACAGAACACTATACAATAATTATTTTTAAAATTTTAACATTTTTAATTTTATTGATTCTACCTCATTTTATGTCTACCTAAATTATACATAAATTTTAAATAAATGGGATCACAAAATAAAGATTTTTTTAAATTATATTTTTCATTTTTGGAAAAAAATTACAAAAAAGATTAATGCTTACTTAATCTGTTCTTGTTTCTGGTTTCCCAATTCAGAACTAAATTCCTTTTGATTTTATACATTATCTTTCAAACTAATTCATTTTTTGACTTAGAGAGGGAAGTCTATGAATCTCCCTTATTTCAATGTCGTCCTATCTATAAATAATAGAGCACAAGGAGTTTACTCTTGTGTTTCTCAGCTGTATTCCTTGAAATCCTGGGTTATTAAGGAGTTTTTCTGCAGTTATTGTCAGGTGAGAGGCTGCAGAGAAGACAGGACTTCAAATTATGCTTTCATCATATTAAATATTATGTATTAAATACCTATAATAT
>NW_006439192.1:25483037-25563464 GCF_000325575.1 Pteropus alecto | reverse complement strand
GAGAGAGGAGATAAAAGAGGAAAATAATTGAGAATTACTGATGTAATCCTCACCTTATTTAATAATAAAATGCACAGGCCCAGAATGAAATTCACTTGTCCAACAGTGTTCTCTTACTTTCTATCTTCCTCTTTTAATAGATATACTTATTAATAGCTGTTTGGTTATTGGCTTTAGTAGCCCTGTGTCTCCTGAAGTCATATCCAGGCCATTTCTAGACCCTGGCTCTATTAATCAAGATTATGGCTGTGACTTGGTCTGAAACTCATATATTCCTCATAGCTACCCTTGCTGGCATCTGGTTTTGGTTTCTGGGTTTTTTTTTCCTCCTAACAGTAGTCTTTTCCTTTTTTGTTTTTGTCTACCTTCAAATGTTACAGGGCTTGATAATAGCATTACAGGTCCTCTATTATGTTTAGGGAAGTAAGTATTTGAAAGCAGCTTGGGACAGGTATGATGATGGAAGTATCATCATCTTACTATATATTTAGAATAGCAATCGAGTAATTACAAATTGAATTGTAATGGAGCCAACTATTTGTTTTGTCATTCTTAAATTTCATATGGGGAGTTTAGCATAAACTAATTACTCTTGATGATTATTTGACAGATTGGTTTCAAAGACTATGAAAAGAGATAATTTGAAGCATCGGGTTGAATAAACAATCATTGTGTTTCTCTAAGAGTCTGATTAATTCTAAATATAAAGGCTTGTTTACAATGTACTGTACTGGATATATGCAGTGCACATCCTTCCCTTAATGCCAAAAAGCTTCTCAAACTTGATGTTTTTGAAGCACCTTATTGCACTGAGTCTATTATAAGGTTGATAAAGACACTGAGGTTAAGGACCAATGTCATATAACCTGCATTAATAAATTCACGAATAATTATTTCTATATTAGTATAAAGTAAATGAATTGACTTGCTTTACATAAGAAACTATAATTAAATAGGTTTCCATTCTTAGGTATTTTCCTTCTTGGTGGGTGGATGACAAAGAACTAACATGTACTAGGTGTCTACTTTAGACTAGATATTTTGCATATATTACATTTAAGTTCCCCATAAACTAAACCTTAATCAAAATTAAAAACAGTATTATGTTTATGATTGTTAAAGATCCCTCTGCTTGCAGAAAAATAATGATGGGAATCTCTTAACAGTATACAATACGAAAAAAATAGTCAGAATTCACTTTAAAAAATGTGATTAGATATTAGGTATATGACATAAAAATTCATCCATTTTTAGTACATACCTTCACATTATATTTATGTTACAAACTGTAAACATCACAATACATTTAACATTTTAAAAAGTCCCAGAGTTACTCTATTTGTCTCTCTTCCTTTCAATCCTCCAGTCATTCTGGTTTCAAACATACTAAAGTCACCATGGTTCCTGTGTATCCAGAAGTGCTCTCATGCGCACTCTCATGCTCTCTCTTCCTCCTCAGCTGTGCCTTGTGCATAATCTTTCTTCTTCCAGAAAGTACAGCATTCCCCACCCCTGCCATGACTTCTCTCTTTTCCCTTGTCTTAGTAAATTCCTAATTGTATTGTATTCCTCCATTCAAATGGAAAGCCTCCTCTGACTCTTTCACTGAAAATCCCATCCCAGGCTGGGTGAAGAGTTGTTTCCAATGGGCTTTCATAACCTTGCACCGTTTGTAATCTCCTATTTAATATGCCCATGTGCCTATTTGTTTCCAAATTGGCTTAGTTATCTCCTTGAAGATAGGAACTGAGTCTTGCCTAGCACTGTATCCTTGGCACCCAGCATAGTGCTTGAGTTACTGTATGTACTTGATGTTGTAGAATGAATGAATGTCCATATGGTTATGGATAGGGTAATATAGTATGTTATCTACTCATTATGTCTATGCACTAACACAACTTTTACTTGTAATTTAAGGGCTCTTCAGAGTGATTATTGGGTATGATACATTGCATACATGCTGTCATGCAGCATAATTACTTGGGTTGAACCCCTCTTTGATTGAAAAAATTTCAAAATAATAGTGATCTCATTCTCAGTAACTCAGTTGAATGGGATCACTGTCTTCCTTGCCCTCTCTCACACCTGCTTGAACCTCTATCAAGATTGCCTGCCTTACGATTCCTTGTCATTGATGTAATGGTTCCTTACTCACTTAACTAAGGCTTAGAAGGCAGTAGAGGGCCATTTTTCATCTTTATCTTCCCCACAGTGTCTGGCAGATAGAATTGGCACAAAAATTGTAAGACTGAATACATGATTTAAAAAAGGCCAAGCCTATGTGAGATTTTTGTTTTAATCAGTCTTGATAAAACAATTGCAGTCTTTTGAGGATTTTGTTGTTTTTTGTTGTTTTTATATATTTTTGATTTTAAAAAGTAATGTAACTTGTAGGAAATTTAGAAAGAACAAAATATATATATATATATAAAATCAGAACGAAATTCACCTATGCAACCCAGATCAATCTATGTTAGAACTTTAGCACATTTCCATCCAGTCTGTCTTCTTCAACCATAGATGACCTTATAGCATATATTTTATATTTAGCCTTTTCACTTAATGTAATTTTCTGTCATACTATTTTCTTTCGTTATAAATTTATATTCTATCTCTAAATGCTCATAGCTTTTAAAACCAGTTTCTTAGTATTGAACATTATTTAAGATTGCTTATAATTTCTCACAACAATCAATAATTTTGCATTATTTCAATAAATATTGTTTAAGGACTTTCTATTTACCCAGTATTATTTATAAGCTAGAATATAGCACAGAAGAAACTGACAAAAATCTGTACCCTCATAAAACATATATTAAAGAGACAAAAAAAATAAACGTTAAAAAAACATATGGTACATTAGATGGAAATGAATACTGAAGGGAAATAAAATATAGCAGAGAAGTGGAAAAGAAAGTGTCAAGAGTAGTCATGCATTTAAGTTGAAGTGGCCAGAGAAGGCCTAAGAAAAAAACTGAATGAAGATCTCAAGTAAGTGAGGGGACGAAATCATCCTAAAATGGGGTGGTGTTGGAGGAGAAAGATCACTCCAGGGTAAAGCATAAACAAGACACTGAGAAAGAGCATGTCTGGCATGTATAAGGAGCAGCAGAAATCCATACTGATTGAGGAGGAGGGAAATAAGACTAAAATCAGAGATATCACAGGAGGATTAATTTTTTGGCCTTTCATGCCTTTGAAACTACTTAGCTCCTACTCTAAACGAGATGAGAAGTCACTGGAAAATTTCGAGCAGACAAGCGGTATGATTCAAGGGGTCTTTTAAAAAGATCATTCTGCCTTCTAGGTTTTTTTAAAGATCAAAAAAGGCAAGTCAGAGGCTGGGAGGGCTACTGAGAAGCTATTGCAATAAAAGAAATGAGGGCATAATCACTTGGACCTGAGTGTTGCAAGGGAGGTTGGAAAGAGTAGTCAATTTCTGAATTTCTTACTAGATCAGATGTGGAGTATAAGAGAAAAAAGGTGCCAAGGATGATATCAGGTTTTTTGGCTTGAGAGGCTGAAAATAAGGAGATTCCAGTTAATGAGATGGATCACATTACTAGAGGAACAGGTTGAGGGTCGAGGCCATGTCCATTTTCCACATCTTTAAATCTGATATCTAATTGAAGATGTCAAATAGGCAGTTAAATGTACAAATCTGGAATTCAAAGAAGTCCTGACTGGAGATATAAATATGTGTATTCTCAGCATAGAGATTATACTTAAAATACAAGGCTCTCATGTACATATCCTTAATCAAATTTTTCATCATTTTTCCTCCATAGGTAATATACATGAGATACTGGATTCTGAGTTTCTTGATTAATTCATATAAATAATTTTCCCCAAAATACTGTGACACAAGCTTTCCGCTTGTGTTTTCCTTTTGCATCTTTAGATATGCTAGTTAAAAGAACAAACTACACACACACATACACATACACATATATTGTACTATTATTGTGAATTATTTTAATTATTAATGAGAATATTCTTGGCTTAGATTCCATTAAAAACAGCAAAAACTACAAAGGTATGTATATATGTATACAGTCACACAATGTCATTTTGTAATATTTAAAATATTAATTTAGAGTCTGTTTGAAAGAATGGATAAAAAAAGACAAGAGTAATGGAGCATTAACCCTATTAAATATTTAGTCATATTTAGAAGTAAAAATAATTAAATTAGTGTAATACCGCTCCCTTAAAACAGAGAAATTTGCAGACAGACCACTGTAGTTATTTAAATTAATAAAAGACAAAAGAGGTATCACAAACTTGAAGGATTGTAAAGATGTAACGAATTGTTATTCTATTTCAAAAAATACAGGTGAGTTCTTTGCCTCCCACTAAATACAACACAAAAATCATACATAATCAAAGTAATTAATTATGTAAAATAGCTAACCATATTTAAAAAAACTAGAAGAAATTTGGAGAATACTTCCTAATTTCTAAAATAAGTTTCTAAGTTAAACGGAAGAAATTACAAAAGAATAAAAAATGTTCTATATATACGTAGACAATATTAAATGGTCAACACCAAATGAAAAAGCAGTTATGACAAGTTAATAATCTTAATAATTACATCTCATAAATTCACTAGAAAAGCATTTAGGCCCTTAAAAGAAAGGTGACAAGACTATAAATGAGGAATCTTAAGTAACAATTGTATCTCATAGCTCCTGGACAATTCTGAAATTGTCAAAAGAATATATCATTGCCTTCCCAAGTCGCTGTCCTTTATCACGCCACATTTCCAAATACTCCTTAGGTCTTCAAGTAATGTAACATGTGTCACCACGATGCATCCCCTGCCTGTGGGCATATCAAAACATACTTCATTTCTCCCTTTGGTATTTCTCTCATTCAAAAGCATGATGTACAAACGTAAATAAAAGTGAACTCACTGCATTGAAAAGAAATGCCTATTCTTCTGAATAACTGAGTTCTGCGAAATGTGACTGTAAAAAAGGACTCATACATTAAAAAAGGCATTCTAGAAATCCTAGAAACCACAAAAAAAAATTATATTGTCACCTCTCTTTAGAAAAGGCCAAAGTTTTGTTCTCTTTTAAGATCAAAGTTAAATGTTTAATTTCCAAATAGGTAATCATTCAATATATTATTAATACATACACATCATTAGGCTTTAGACATTGTTTTGAGGAACAATGAATATAGTGAGAAAACAAAGGCTTGTTTCCACATTAAACTGCCTTGGAACTTAGTAAAAAAAAAAAAATCCGATAAAGTTGTAACTTTAAAATCAATTTGCTTTAATTTGATAGTAAATTAGGAAACCTGGTCATCACCATTACAGAATTAATTCCCGACAATACCAAATGATGCTGAGGACATGAGCCAGTGAGAACTCTCATTCATGGCTTCTGGGAATAAAAATGGTACAGCCACCTCAGAAAACAGTTTGGTGTTTCTTACAAAACTGAATATACTCTTACTTTATAATCCAGCAACTGTGTTCCTTGGTATTTACCCAAGGGAGTTGAAAACCTATATCTACACAGAAACCTGTCATTCGATGTTTATAGAAGCTTTATTCATAATTTCCAAAACTTTGGAGCAGCCAAAATGTCCTCCAGTAGGTGCTACAGACTAAAAGTTTGTGGCCCTTCATAATTTATATGTTAAAATATAATACCCATCAGGATGGTATTAGGAGTTAGGGCCTTTGGTAAGTGATTAGGTCATTAGGACAGAGCCCTCAAAAATAGGATCAATGCCCTTACAAAAAACCCCAGAGAGGTCTCTTGCTTCTGCCTTTTGAGGACACAGCAAAAAGACAGTCATCTATGAACCAAGAAAAAGATCCTTATCAGACACCGAATCTGCCTGTGCCTTGATCTTGGACTTCCCAACCTCCAGAACTACGAGAAATAAATTTCTGTTGTTTATAGGCCTTTTAGTCTACAGTATTTTGTTATAGCAGCTTGAATGAACTATGACAGTAGATAAATAGATAAATAAACTGTGCTACATCCAGACAATGAAATATTTTTTAGCACTAAAAAAAAAAAAAATGAGCTCATCAAGCCATGGAAAGACATAGAGGAAACAAATGCACTAACTAAAAGAACCTAATGTGAAAAAGCTACATGCTATGTGATTCCAAATATATGCCATTCTAGAAAAGGCAAAACTATGGAGATAATAAAAGGACCAGTGGTCGCCAGAGGTTGAGGATGAAGAGAGATGAGTAAGCTAAGCACAGAGGATTTTTAGGGCAGTTGTGAATATATGTCATTACATATTTGTCCAAACCCACAGAATATACAACACTGAGAGTCCAACCTAATATAAACTATAGACTCTGGGTGATAATGATGTATAAATATAAGTTCATCAATTATAAGAAATGTACCACTCTGGTGGGGAATGTGGATAATGGGAGAAAGCTATACATATATTGTGGGCAGGGAGTATATGGGAAATGTGCACTCTGCTCAATTTTGCTATAATCTAAAATTGCTCTAAAAAATAAAGTTTAAAAAATACTTAATGACTGAGATCATTTACTTTTGCTGGTGGATTTTTCCCATCTCACCTCAAAATAGAAAGTTTAACTAGATGATCTCTATGTTTTTCTTTCAAATCCAACATTGTGTGGTTCTAAAATCGTATGATTGGACAGTGATTAGAGAAAAAGTACCCACACTGCAAACAAAACCAATAAACCAAAAGCCAATTATAATGGAGTCATTCTACCATACGGTCCATGTGGTTGGCAGAAAAATGGTAGGGTCCATATCCTAAGCCTGTGCTTAGGGCACCTTACGGAAAGGGAGACTTTACATATGTAATTAAATTAAGGACCTTAAAATGGGGAAATTTGCGTGGATTATCTAAGTGGGCCCCATGAAATTACATGGGTCCATAAAAGTGGAGAACCTTTCTAGTCTGGGGTCAGAGAAAAGCACTGACTACAGGAATAGAGTTAGAGAGATGTTACATTGCTGGTTTTGAAGATGGAAATGAGAAGTAAAAAATCAAGGAATGTGAGTAGCTTCTAGAAGCCAGAAAAGGCAAGATAATGGAAAGAAACAGTTCTGCCAACAACTTGGGAGTTAGACCAATGAGAACTCTGTCAAACTTCTGACATATCAAACAGTAAGATAATAAATTTATGTTGTTTTAAATCACAAAGTATGACAATTTGTTATAGCAATAATAGAAATAATTCTTTAAAAAAGTAACAAAAGTGTTTCTCTTTAAGAGAAATTATATTTTAATAGTATCTATGCTAAATTATGAATAATTAGCTACTGTCTTTCATCTGATCTCCATATTTTAGGAATTTCATAAAGCTTTACAAATGTTGATGTCATTTATCACGATCCAACACTGAGCCCCAGCAAGAGATATTAAGAACTACGCTGATTAGTGCCAATGCATGACTGACCTTCTTTAGCTACGATAAATATAACACTGCCTACCAATGTCACACAGAACTTAAAACAATGTTAAATAATTTAATGTCCCCACTTCGCTGATTGGAGAAAATATCACAAGACTTTGGTATATTTATAAGACGTCGAAAGTCTAATGTGTCAACTTTGGCTTTATTCACGCTTTTTTATTCAGCTTGATTATTCTAGCAAATGGGTTTCCTCAATTCTTACTTCTACGCTGTTTGCACACTTTTAAACTCAAGGAAGAATTAACTATATTAAAAGAAGCTGCTGATCAGCTTGAGTTTTCCTTTAAATAAGACTCACCCTCACAGAAAATATGGGTAATATTAAACTTAATAAACAGATGTACAAAGCTTAAATTTATGATGTGCATCTGAATTATAAGATACTAAAAAATAAAATATAAAACATTCAGTAAAT
This sequence comes from Pteropus alecto, assembly GCF_000325575.1. Lineage (NCBI taxonomy): Eukaryota > Metazoa > Chordata > Mammalia > Chiroptera > Pteropodidae > Pteropus > Pteropus alecto. Next base: position 25,555,605 of record NW_006439192.1, on the reverse strand, counting down.
ACAGGAAATGTGCAACTGTCTTACATTACTTACACTTAATTTAAAAAATTCAATATTGGTTTTCAAATAAAAAACTGCTTTGAGAAATTAAATTAAGCAACTACAATTAATGAAATGGATGTCTCTCTCATAACCTCTCTCAGTTGTCTTTTGAAGAACATACTTCAATAGTATATGCATTCATCATTAGAAAATCCATTTCTATCTGGCAAAGATAATTGAATGTCAATGTGGAGGCTTAAAGGGAAAGATGAACTTGGCTTTTACATTGCTTTAAAAAAAGCCTATCAGTGTCTCCTTGGAGATGACTCCAGACAAAAATAGACAGGGAGTCTTCAAATTTGCTCCCCAAGGGTCTTTCCTTCAGGTCACAATTAACACGAGCTTGTTTTCTTTGTTTCTGGTGTTTGCTAGGCCTCTCATATTGGTGACACAATTTTTACATTCCCCAAAGGAGAAGTTATTGATCTCACTTGACAATCATTTAAATTACCAGGTTTTTGAAAACTACTTCAGGTAAAAAACAGCTTGTCCTCTTTATACTAATAATTATAAATATACAAACAAATAAAAGACACCCTCTCTCCATTATTAAAATCAATCTCAAACAAAAAACTTTTTTTCTTCTCTTTGGAAGTTCTTGATAATTCAAAGGCTATAGAATAAAGGAGAGGTATGTTAAACATATAAATGGTTTGTAAAACTGGAAGACTAAAAATCAGTGGATGTTAAATCCAAATAAGCTTTTATATCTTTTATAAACAATGCTGAAATTTGGGAGGCCAGGGCAGTACCAAAAAAAAGGTATATTGCAGTAATTACTTTCAATCAAATTTTATTGGGAATAACATTAATGATTAATAATGGAGATTTCAACAGAATTTGCTACAGACAGAACTTGAATTAATAAAATATCACTATATTCACTAATTTTTATTATTAATTTTATACAATTAATAATTTAGTAACTTAATTTTTACTTTATTGAAAATATTTATTCCTAGCAAGTTATATATTATTTAATGCGATAAAGACAGAAACTCCAAAACGATACTACCTGGGTTCAAATACTATATCCGTCCTATAATCTTGGGTAAATTATTTAACTAGTTATTAAGTGCAAATATTGACTATATATTTCATGTTTACTGATCACAGAAAACCTTCTTAACTTCTCTAGACCTTGCTTTTCTCATCTGTAGAAAAAAGGGAACAGTACGAGTTTGATAGTCTTGTTCAAAGAAATGAGATAATCATGTAAATATCTAATGAATATACCTATCGCAAAGTAAATGATCAGTGAATATTACAGACAATTGTGTGCATATATGTAAAATGAACTATTATGATAAAATTAATGCTTGACCTTCTCTAGGAGGTTCTTGTCTGATGACAAGCCTATAGTGAAAGCAGAGCTTAACAGTTAAAGACAACCATTTGTATTGCATCTCACCTATGAATGATTTATGACATTTAGCGCCCCCTCTTAAGCTTTATGCAGGGTCCTTGGAACAATACTCTACAGGAAGGAATGATTTGTTTCTTCTATTCTCACATGGCTCCTTCCCTCATCATGTGGATGATGAGACAGGCTTTCAAACTGCACCCTCAGCCTAATCATTCTGCAGATCTAATTAGAGTTCAGTACTATTTCTACTTCTAATCATTAATTGATCAGAGTATAGATCATCATGAAGCCTCTGGAGATTAGAAGACGTAATGCATATAACACACTGCCATGATACTAAATTGTTTACTTCTCTGCAACCTTATCTTATCAATTAAAGGCCAAAGTCATCTCCTCAAAAGGCTTTTGGCATGAGTATATATCACTGGCCTTGAAAGTATCTGGTACACACCTATCAACTTTTGAATTTTCTTCCTGTCATTCTGTGCACATTTTGTCCTCTCTTTATCAATCATTTAAGAAATATTTGAGTGTTTCCCAGGTAAAAGGTACTATTCTAGGTATCATATATTTCTTGTCTTTTTGAAGTTTATATTTACAAATTAATACCAAGATAAAATTTATTTTTCTTAAAAACATGTTTAATGAAACTCTGGCTTCATAAACAAGAGCAATGCTGACCTACGTAGAAAGTGGGAGGGCTGGCCATGTGGCATCCCAATGGCTTTGAAGGCTTCAGCCACAAGATAAAATTATTTAAGCGGAACTGTGATTAAGTGAAAATAGCATATGTGCTTAGGATATATAAATTGGGTCATCCAGTGAGGTATTTTGAGGAAGTAATTTTAAAATGAATTTGAAAGAATAGGAGAAATGATCCAGGCAAAGAGTGATAGGAAGAAATAGCTGTGCCCTAAGAAGAACCTGTGTCAAGGTGCTGCAATAGGAGGAAACGACAGCTGAGATTGCAACAGAAACTCAGAAAGCAACGGGAAATGTGGTACAAGGAAGGGCTGGACAGGGCTGGAGGGTCAGATTCTGCATAGGCAGGTAGGCTCAGCTGAGGATTTGTCACTTGAGAAGCTATTAAACAGGGAGATGTTATAATTAGGTTTGTTTGTGTTCTTAAACTATTCTTTTGGTTTCGGTGTGAAGAAAAGATTGGAAAAAGCAAGATAAGATGATAGATGATTACTGGACTTGGATGACAGGAGTAGAGTGAGATTTGAGAATATGTATGAGGAGAATCAAAAGGATTTGATAATAAATTATAAATGAAAGGTGAGAAAGTCAAGTTTAAGAATAATTCTCTGCTATCTGATTTGAAAGAACAAATAGGGGTACCAATTTGCAAGACAGAGAATATTTGTTGGGGACTATATAAAAGAATGGACGTATAAAAGAATGATTTAACATAGGACATCGTCTGTTGAAGATTCTGTGTTATAGGCATCCAAATGATGCTGCTTCATGGTCAGTTGAATAATTAAGGCTGGAGATTAGAACAGAAATTTGGGGAAATAAATTTGGGAGATTTGGGTTTATCAGTACATAAATCCATGAGAAGAAAGAGAATGCAAAGTAATAAAAAATAGTCACTAAGATAATTGAGTCTATTTGTATAGTAGACTTTTTACCATATTCGATTCTAGTTATTTTTAAAAAGAGAAGCCATTTTATTTAAAAGGAAATTGTAATCGTTTTCCTGGACTGAAGGTTAATGCCATAACAGCTGCCTTAATTATAGTTTATCAGAAAACCTTACATAATGCCAACCAGTTGCAATGAATACATGTATTAGGTTAAATTATGGGTTAAAATGTTTTATAATTCTCATAACCACTACATCAACTTGCAGTTTAAGCAATTCCTGCCTGCAGTCCTTCTTTCCACCCTCCTTTTCTTCACACCAACCTCCCTCTCTTCTTTCTTCCATCCATTCATGGTATATTTATATAACAACTACTATATTTTCAAGATATAAAATGAATAAAAGATTTCATGTCCTTAAAGATCTTATAGTCTAGTTAAAAGAGATTTGGATATTGCTATGAAAAAAAAGCAAAGAATATGGCCTAAATAAAGCTCTACAAATATTCTAATCTTTGAAAGTTAAGTAGCTATTTCCTCAACAGACAAGGGAGGTACACTGAACAGGCTGGGGAAAGCTTGCCATTCATACTTATCCCTGCAGAGAAAAGCAGCTAGGTTCCCTGTTATAAATGGCTATGCTAGGGAGAGTATCTGATCCAGAAAACATACTGAGTTAAGACACAGTTTTGTTTTTGTTTTCCCACCTGGGACGTCAAATAGGAAAAAAGAGGTAAGGCAACAGCTATCCCAGGCTATAAATCAGAATGAGGAATAAATGAGGGGGAAAAAGTGAAGAAGGAAAGGAAGGAGGGAGGGGAAAAGGGAGAAGGAAAGAAAGAGGAGAAAAGGAAGACAGGAAGGTAAGAAAAGAAAAAGGAGGAAGAGGATGTGAAAAAGGAGGATCAGAGAAAATGAAAATGTTTAAACACTGCAACAAGAGCAAAGAGATAAAGTGACATTAGCACCCTATAAGTGGTTCTTAGAGCACTGGGGACAACTGATGAAAATATATGACATAGGGTATCTTCCTCATTCTTTGAGAAGAGACCCTTCAATGAACCAGATTTTTCTCTAGCTACTCTCTGGAAGTTGGATATTTTATGAATACTATAAACTCTTTCAGCTATCAAAATAATTTTAGAAACATTTTCCATAAAAAATTTTATCAGTATAAGTAATATCTACTTGATTGTAGGTAGTTGTTTAAAAAATTAAAAATAAAGAACACTGATAATTATATATACTAAACACATCACAGGAAAGAAGTCATGAACAGAAAGTAAAGTTAAAACATCAAATTATTTTCTTTTCCTACTTAATGATTTAATAAATCCCCAATGGCTCTAGTTTCTATCATTTCTTCATTTACCTGGTGAGTGGGTGATATTGAAAAGGATACTACAGTCGATGACTTTGGGCAGGAATCTTGTACCTAATAATGCCACTTAGTAATCAAAATGGCCCAGAAGCCAACCAATCAAAACCAACACACCAACAGTACCAAGGGCTCTAGCTCCCAACCAACCAACTCAACTACACTGCATGTCCTGGCTGAATGGCAGCTCTGATTCTATCTATCAGGCAATGTATAAAAAAAAACCAGTTCATCAATGCTAAAATCATTTCAGGATGAATTTTAGGTTTGATTTCAGTTCAAACATCAAACTCATGTTAAATCTCATTTTTAAATTACAAGAGGAAATCTGGAAAATATTTTATTATTGAAGTCAAATAAAGACAAAATGCAATTGAATTCACTTACTATTTGTGAATATCATCAACTATTGTCTATATTTCAAAAGGTAACATAAGCCAAAATTCAGAATCTTTTTTTTAAAAACAGGCGCCTCCCATATTGATATATTGTAGGATTGCTGAAAGTTAAAATGCCTGTGATTAATTTGTACACTCTGATTTATAAGATTTATACTCTGAATTTAAAATCTTGTCTATTAAATATAATTTTTTTTTCCTGTGGACTGTTTTACTTTAAATAGCTCAGGCTCTGAGAGTTGATAATCAAATTTATTAAAACAAAGATTTTATTTTTAATAATATATAATTTATGCTATGAAGAATGCTTATTATTCAAAAGGAGTTTCAATTTCTGTCACTTCTAACTTAGAACATTCACAGCATAAATATCAGTCCAATTATACATATGGACTATAAAATCAAGTTACAACTTCTACTTAGGAGACTCTTATATCATCCTTAATGAACCCTAAATTGGCTAAGCATCCTTAAGAAATAATTGGCCAATAAAATCTTCCCGTCACGACTCACTGGTGGTAGCAGTTTTACGATGAGTTGAAGCAATGAAAAGAAACGTGTCCATTATCCATGGGTGTGCCTCACAAACATGTCTGATGAGTCACCACATGCAAGGTCATTGGTCAATATGGACCTGAATATTTCTTTGTGGCATTGAAACAAGATCATTAAGAGAATAAAATTTAGGGGTACAAAATTTTTCTCTATGGTAGCAGAACATTTTTAGTTACTACTAAAAGTTTTCCTGGTTTCAGACTGAAAAAAATTGCTAAGTCGAAAGTTTTACTTAAAGGAGTTTGTGTATATACATTATGTGTTGGACTGCAGTTATTTGGGAAAAAAATGCATAAAACTATGCCAAGCAATGTACCAGACATATATACAAATGGGACTTACCAGACTGTACAAATGAGAGATAATATATATATTTTTTCTTTTATCATGTGCAGAAAATGTCACATTAATGTAAACCAACTGTGCAAAAGAAGAAAGTGTTCATTTAAAAGAAATGAAAATAAGACATGAAACAAATCATGGAAAAATAATCCTTGTTTATATCTAATAGCAAGAATAAATGATGAGTCAATTTGTTTGGTAGGGGGCACTCATTATTGGTAAAATCAATAATCGTGATTAATCATTTTAATATCTAAATCAATATAAATATTGACAGAAGCATCTTATTTATTTTAAGCTATTTTGCTCAATTAATACCTAGGGCCATAGTTGGTGGGTATATGCCTGACTCAGTCTACAGCTCAGTATGGGCACGACAAAATCACACAAGTCAGACTAACTTATAGGGAATTTATTCTGTACCTTCCATACTGAGCTCGCCTTCCAAGTACCATCTCTGCCTGTGTCCACCTGCTGTTTTGACCTCCTGGTCTTCTACTTGTTTCTTCTGTCTTCTGGACTCCTCTCTCCTGACCAGATGTTGCTTAGACTATTTCCAAGCATTTTGACCCTTGTGAGTTGGTTATAGGGCTCCCTTGCATATAATGACCCCTCTTGTCAACTCTGAAGGTCATATGCAAAAATTCTCTGGGTCTAATTGTCCTTGCTTGGAGGATCAAGTGTCAGACATAAGCTTTTTAGGTCCATGCCCTAAATATAAATATAAACCCTGCTTTCTCCTCATAGCCTCTTTCTGATGTGGACATTGTTATACTATCTCTCTGTTAAAGTTCATCAAAAAAAAAAAAGCATCTCTTTGGTTTTGCTGAATGCCTTTGTATGTTGCACATGCATTCCTCTTTAGAAAACTGTCTATTTCAATTTGGCTGCAGACATTGAATTTGATCTAGATATAAATATCACAAAATCAAAATATTTTATTTTCTTTAATTTTCTTTACAACTCATAAGCATAGGTAATATTCCAATTTACTGAAGACCAGTTACCTTAATAAGGAACACATGTTTCATGGTGGTTTAGCTGGCATTAGCTCAAAATTCCAAACAGTTCCTTAACATAATTAATGTTGGAAATTCATGTTTGTTTGTTCTGTTTTTTCAAAACTGACATTTCAAATGTGAATTGCCTAGAAATATGTTCAAAATATTCCCTCTCATGCATAAAGGATATAATATCTCTGAGCCCTTCATCTTTACTCTTTGAATGGTACTAAGGCTTCATTTAGAAAGTTTCCTATATCCAGTTATAGAGGCAGAGGGTTCTGGTTCTCTTATGCTCTCAGAAGGATTAATTAAATCCTATCTCTAGAATACCACGGTATTGTCTCAATGGTCCATTCATGTAATGTGTAGTCAGAGCACGCAAAGGACAGAGATCTGAGATTTCACTAAGCAACAGGTTTTAAAATGTTCTCATGACTAGTGGCAAATAAATGACAGTATGTATACCAAATTCATTCTAAGACTTGCCATCATATCTAGTAGTGGCATAGCAGCAGAGAAAACACGCCCCTCACCTCTAACCACTGATGGATACCTGTAATTATATAAAAAATAATAATTGTGAATAATATATTAATTTAAGTTAATAGAACATAATTCTCAAAACCCAGACAACACAAACAAAAGTGTTTTTTTTTTTTAGGTTTGCAGCTATTTTATTTACAAGTATACATTTAACACAATGAAATAAACACTGATATATGGAAGCTAGTTATAGTAATGTAACAATATGTATCATGTGGATGAGTACATTATTTTAAACAACAAGCTACACTGCAAAAATTAATGCCAATAAAATTCTTGGTCATAATATCATTAAGAAATACAATATATAAATTGAAAATGTGATTGCTTAAAATTTGAAAGTGGAAGTGAACTCCTGTGGTCAGAGTCAGAGTTTAACATAATCTGAAAGGAGGGGGCACAGGAAACAGCTCTGACCCAAATGAAATCTTTCAGGTTAACAGAAGGAAAATGAAGTAGAGTTTGTCTTCAAGGATAATGGGCAGTCTGTCCCCAGGCAGGAAAGGCCTGCGTCCTCAGGTCCCGCAGCAGAATTACATCACTGAGCAGGAGAACTTTCCTTGTGAAACGGCCAATGAGATGATTATTAGAGTAACTATTAAACTATTCTCTAAGTATTTGAGTCTATATGTTGAAGGACAGATGATAGATAAATAGACAGACAGAGGATAGGGATAATAGATGGTATTAGCTATTAGGCGGGACAAAACTTAGAAAAGTTTCAATCAGTTCTACAAAGTAGGATATTGTCCTGAGGGACTCAGGATTTGGAAAAACAGCTAGTATAGGAGCTATTGCAGCCTCTGATAGTGGTGTATAGGGCTAGTCGGGTACAATACACAGTAGACCAAGTATGAGTGATTATTCTAATAGTCCATAAACTTATTCAGAAATATTAGAAAAAAAGAAAAAACATTGTTGGACTTGGGTAAAAGTAATGAAGATTTAAATAGAAGAAAGATAAATGTAAGCAAGAGAAACTATTGGAAGTATTTACATTAAGTATTTGCATTAAGAAACTACTGAAAGTATTTACATTAAGGGTTAAAACATGCTCAATAGTCATGTCCTTTTTCATGATTAATAATATTTATACCGGGAAATTCTGGACCATTCTTTTATTATTATTAGATGAAAGAATGATAATTTTGAAACTGGAAGAATCCACCTTAGAACATTTTATATAATATGTTTATCCTAAAATAGATTGAGATGTAGTTAAGAAAAAAAATGCATCTTGAATTGCTGCCTTCATCGTTTTCTGTAAATTCTTTCCCCTGATCTTATTTCTTTGAGAAAATATAACTTGATCTGTCTATCCCTTTTGGCCATCCCTGAAAACAACATTACTTCCAAGTACAGAAAGAAGAGCATAATGTTTTGGTATAAATGACAATGTTATTCCTAAATATAGTAATCCTTTCCAAAAAAGATTAAGCATGGTTCAAAATGCCATGCAAAACATCACATTATCAAATAACACATACACTTCCCCTTTCTGTGAACTAGAAGCAAAATTTTACTTTTTATTTTATTTTAAACTCATTATAAAATTATTTCAGCAGCAGTTAAAATTTCTCTGTAAAATAGCATAGTCATATCAGAATAAAATTCTTGATGAGTTTCTAATTTAATCAATAGCAGAATTTGCTGAGTATTTTTAGAGAAAAGATTCTCTTCTCAATAAGATTCATTTATGTAAAACATATTTAATTAGATAATATTCTATATTTACACTGTAATTAGATATTCTATGCTACTCTAAGGATGTCTGGTTTTTAAATTATTTTACACCTTGTCAATAATTCTTTCTTTTTAAAACTACCTTAGGATTTCTTCTGCAATTTCATTCCTTAATGCTTTTTCATTGAGTATATTTTTTTCCTTAGATAGCCATTTTTTTAATTTTAATCTTCCTTCTGATATTTCTTTTTAAAATAAGTTTATTTTTATCATTATTAACACATCTTTGTTATTGAAATTTTGTCTTGCATAAATGAATTAATGCATAAAATAATTAAGAAAATATAGGACAATATCCTTGTGACCCCATCAATTGAAAATATTTCTTAACATTAGCCCTACTCCTACCCCTACATCACAAATTATAAGGAGAAAAGTTGATGGATTTTATTTTTTTTTAAAACTAATTCTTGTTTTATCAAGTAATGACATCATAAATAAAGTTAAGAGATAAGAATTTACTATATGGAATATACCGGGCACTTCTTTAATCATTAAAAAAAAAAAATCTGGAACTCTAACAGAAAAACTGTCAAAGTTATAAAGAGGAAATTTGCACAAATGAAAAACTGATTAAGATAATGCTTAATGGTAAAAAGATGTTCTACCTCATTAATAGATTAATGAAAACTTAAAAAAATAAAACATGACATCACACTCATTATTGAAAAAACAATTAAGTCATATAATATTGAATCTCATATAGAAAGGGGTACTAAGAACCATCATCCATTGCTGATTGGAGTTAAAATTAGAACAGTCAGCCTGGAGCACAATCTTCCGTATTTGGTGAAGCTGAGTATGTGTATAATCTAGCACCCAGAAATTTCTCAAACTATACCAGAGCAACTCTCCAAAACAGTATAACTTATGATATCAAATAGGTGGAACCAACCTAGGAATCCATCTTGGTAAATACATAAGTAAAGATATATAACAAAGAGTCAAAAGCTATAGACCACATGGATAGCAGCATGGATATTCAATTAAACACTGAGTGAGAAAAAAAGAAGGAAAAAGTGAAATTTGAAGATCAAAACCATTTATATAAGCTAAATATACACAGAATATATACTACTTATATGTGCACATACACCCATATACACATTCGTACTTAGAAGAATGTACTTAGAAGAATGTACTTAGAAGAATCTTAGTAAATGTAAGCAAAGTACCTTGGAAACACATCAAAACTACAATAAAGGTTATGCCTTTAAGAGAAAGATAGTGTTAGGGTTTGGTCAAAATACAAAAATAAAATAAAAATTTTAAAGCCCAAAGAAAGGCTTTTCCAAAGACTGACATTGATATTGTGCCATACACTGAGATCAACAAATGTTATGTGTTTGAAACATAAAAACATAAATACAATAAAGGCTAATTATATATTAATGATAACTGTTTCACATGCTGCAATAGCCATAATTTCTTGCACTAGTTTTAAGACATTCCCTATTCTTTTATGTAAAGAACTGTAGAAACTATAAGGATCATAATATATATACATATTTAAAAAACCCTTGAGACTATTTGGATGTTTTATAAATGTTATTTTTTGAATGCTCTCAAAAATAGAATACTTTTACATAAATACCTACGTAGTTTATGAAGAAGGAAAAACCCTGAAATACACTGGGTGTCTACTAAACCAATGGCTCTTAATCCATTCTCTAGAAAACTCTTTTAACTACTGTAAAGATGTGTCAGGTTACTTACAAGCAAAAAGGGTTTTTTTTTTCTTTTTTTATTTCTACCAAACAGTGAAAATTTAGATTGCTACCACATAAAATTTAATGTAAAAAACAAAAAAAAACTTTGGCTTCTAAAATGTTTGAAAGTTATTCCAGAATTGCTCCCTCAGGTGTGTGTCCCAAATCTAGTCACTTCACGTCCTTATCAATGCTAAAATCAACTAAGTCAGATTTATAAGAATGAAAGTTAAACAACAGAACTGTGTGATGTATGCACACTTCTGTGAAATCAACTGGAAACCATCCATGAGGTGTGTACAGTTCTGTTTAGTTTTAGAAAACTATCTGTTTCCTAACTTGGGTCTTTATGAGAGAAACAACTTCCTTGTGAACAGTACATGCCACAGGGTAACTAAGACAATAAATTAGAATATGCCATGAAGTCAGAGTACTTTAAAATATACTCACTTTAAGAGAAAAAAAGTAAAATATTGACATTGTTGGAGATTTTATAACAATTCAATAACTTTAAATTATGCCTCATAAACAACACACACAGTTACCATAAAACATTTTTATCTTTATTCTGCTTGCAAAATTGATGCTAGTTTTATACTATAGTGGATCATTGAAATGTAAATCATTAGTCTATAAAATAATGGTAATTTATTTTATCCAGCCATCTCCAAGATATGAGGTTTACTACTTCCAGAGTGCTTTTTTTCGGCTTTGTTTATTATTGAAAAGTACTGCTTTACCTATGAACTAGATGTCTCCAGTAACTACATTGTGTCTGTTATTAATTTTGTTCCTTGTAAGGAATTAAAACTGTTTGAGCCTACTAGAGGTATGTCTTCCATCTCTCCCTCTACACTGGAGTACATGTAAGCTATGTAGATGAAAAATATATATATATACACACTAACATTTCTGAAATAAGATGGTGAATTTTACCAATTCTAAACCCTATTATCAAAAATACTAAATAATGTTTATTAATATTCATGATATATACAACCAAGGGCTAATAATAACAATTTGGGAGGTAAGAACAGTTTATTAATAATAAAATATCATTACTTTCTACTTTTTGCAAAGAACATTTTGAACTAGCTTAAAGCATGTGAAATCAGTGTACTTTTTTTTTAAGGTCGAAACCAGACAACTATGGACCATTAGGAAAATTTCTCGCTTGCTACTTGGTGTTATACACTGTGTCTGAAATGAGGTCAAAGAGATTGTTAATAAAATTTTTTATATCTCTGTCAATAATAATCTTTCATATCTCTTGATGAACCAATAGGAAAAATTTATAACAATTATACAAGATATTTATGTATCATGGCAACTTTATTTTTATCTAAGTTACCTCATTTGGTATTCAAAATGTTCAATAAGTTTAAAAAGATAGGTATGCCCTTATTTTGAAAATGAGGGGATAAAAAGTTCATCAGTTTAACAAATATTTACCTAGTGGCCTTCATATAATAGGATGTGGCAAGGTCCCATTCTATTAAGGACCATGGTAAAGAAAAAACATATTAACAGGAAAGTTACAGATATTTATCAAGGTTTAGAGAACTGTTAGCAAATATAAATCAAGAATATAACATTTCTGATATTCTCAATTTCTATAATTCTTATAGAGTTTAATGAGACCAATAGTGGGTTAATTTTGTACTGCATTGTTTTGTGTTCTCCAAACTTTTCTTCCAGGTTAAAACTTATCTAATTAATCTGTAAGATTCTGATGGCGGCTATCAGATTATTTGTCATTTTTCCCGTCCTACCACCTGGGACAATGCTTCACATAAAATAGAAAAACTAGTGACGCAGATCAATTTTTCAAAAATTATTGAGAGGGTTGAAAATTACTTGTATCAAGTTGATTAAATACCTCATCTTGTTTACTAGTAATCCGTTTAATCATTTTACTTTACCTTTCAGCCCGTTCCTTATGTAAATTACTATAATTTTCAATTATCAGAGCCCAAATTAAAGACTTCTTATATGTATCCATCTGTTCCCAAATCAGGAATTATTAGAATTTGAGTTTTCTAAGAATTAATTAATTTAAACCATCTATCCCCCCAAAGTATTTTTTGATAATTTCTTTAAAAACATTTAATATTTTTCTTGATGTGCAGTTCACTGTATATCAAAGTAAATAATTCCATATTTTAATGTTGTAATATCTTTCTTATGTTGAATGGAACTCTGTCGCATTTAAATTATGCTGTTTTTTCTTTCAAAATATAACAAATTACCTTAACTTCCCTGCATCTGGTTTACCCATGCTAAGCATTTGCAAGTCTCAGTTTTATGTAATATTATTTTTCGGTAAATTGTGTATATTATATAATTTTATTGTTAGGCTTTTAAAGCTTTTCACATAAATATTTAAGTTTGGGGAATTTTTTGTTGGATAATGTCAAATTTTGAGTTGAGAAAATACAATGATTTTCATTATAAGGCATAGTTTTAACTACCAAGCCAGCTTGATTGCTCTCCTCTAGGCACTCTGGTTTATCCATTTGGTGCTTAAAAGAATTCCTCAGTTCTACTGCCTAGAAATCAACAATTCTCCATGTGTTCTTTGACCAGTGTGGATATATGGTGAAACATATGATGAACAGCATATTTCTATCAACAGTCAAAAACTGAATCATACTTTTAATAACCATTTAGCTCTACCAGCCATAATAGACCATGCAGTCAGTTAACCTCTCTATTTATAATAAAATTCTTTCAAGTAATTATATTCCCACCCTGTACTTTAATAACTAGTTCTTTATCTAAATAGAAAACATCATATTTTTTATAATTACTTTAAATCTTATTTGAGTTGTGTCAGTCTATTAAAATTATGACCCTGTTTATTCTTTTGAAGACTGTATTATCTTCGAAACCAATGATATATCCTCTTACACTCAATCAAAAATAAAAACTGATCAGGATAAATCTCAATTGGTTAAGACAGAATCTCTGACTTATAATGATTTTAATCAGCACACATTAGGATATATTCATTCAGCTAGTTAAAATACATTCCTTACATCACCATTTTATGTCAGAATATCAGAGAATAACTTGCTAAATGACATGTTTGACTCAGTATTTGTGTAATTTCCTCAAAACTTATTTTTAGTAAATTTATAATCTTACCATTCTCTTTTTTTTAAGTGCACAAAAACTGTTGTTCAATAACATCCTCAAAATTTTGACTGATTAATATTTTTTCTTAGCTGAACTTGTAGATTTGGTTTATAGTCTGTGAGTCTATTGATATATTTTTTATGACAGATATTAACAGAATGTATAGCTGAAATAAAAATGGACTGAGCTACGGATGCCTTTAGACCACCCGGTCCATAATTTCTTCAAATTTATATTATTTTCTATTATGATATATATTATTTTGAAAAGAGGACAATCATGATATAATGATATGCTTAGTAAATCATTCAAAAAATTATTTATCTTGGTATATGTTGTATTTTAATATTCATATTAAACACCAAATGGTATTTTTCAGAACTGAAAATAAAAGAATACATCCTGGAAGACAGATAAATTGGAGCAATAACCTTAAAATACACATACAACAAATATATTCAGCAATCTATACCAGAACAATTATCTCAGAAGTTCTAACAATCAGATCACTAATTTATTCATAAATGATAAAATATTCTTAATTTCATTATAATGCCACATATTAGATGATACTTCTGCATGTGTTTTTGTTTTGTTTATAGGAGTGGTGGGATAGGGATAATTTTGCCTGTCTCCATCAGACTAGAAGCATTCTGAATTCTCTTGACATTTCAGGTTTATTTTTCCACCTTCTGAGAGGTGAAACAGTGAATAGAAAATATCTGCAGGAAGTGTGTGTAATTCAAATTGTCAGAGTGATCACCACAGTGTTCAGATATAGATTAGATGTAGTTAGATCCTAATGGCTCACATTTGTAATCCACCACAATTTATTACATCCTAACAAAATCAGTAAATCCTGACTGATTTACTGCTCCCCATATCTCCTTAGAATATGCAGACACTATTGCCCATTCTTCCTATGAAAAGATAATATCAAATCAAATATTGGTACTAAGATATGTATTAACTGAAGAACAGCTCCACAGTAAGAAAGCATTTGGCAAACAAGAAAAAACACAGCATGTTGTCAGTCACATAATCTTTGACAGCTATACCTGGATTACCAATCGTTTAGTAATTTAAGAATCAGATGTAATTTTTATTAAAATTTTTCAGAAATGAATACCTCTAGAAACTTAATTTCAGTTCTCAACAAAACCTATTGCAGAAGGGCTTACTGATTCCAGAAGTAGTTTGTTACAATGAGACTATCTTGAAATATACACACATAGGACCATAAAGTACTAGGATTTGAAGTATTTTATATTTGTATGAATACTATTTTTACCTCCATCTTCCAATCTATCTCTTTCATTTTTTTTCCTATAGAACTAATTAGGTTCAGAAACTGAGTACATCTTATAACCTAAATGGAAATTTAAATAAAACTTAGAAAGAATAATAAAAATTAATATGAAGCAACATTTAATCTCTTCACTGAAATGCTAAAAGGATTCAGCACAGGTCAAAAGATTTTAAAATAATGATATTATTCTAATAAATAACACAAGCAATTTCTGTTTCTTCATCTTCATATTCAAGGTGAGGAGTAGCTGCATTGACTCTATGTAAGCTCATGCATGTTTTATTTACATCTTCTTTTTTCTGGTTTATAAATGTTTCAGTACCAAAAAAAGGATAAAATGGTATCTTAAATAATAAACAAGTTAAATAATGAACTAGAGATATAATAAGAAAACATTCCCTTTCAAAGACATTCACACATTAGACAGACCCATTTTGCTGTTTTTCTCTTAATGACTTAAAGGCAAAGTTATGGTCTGTAGTTTTTTTATGCATATGAAACATACCAAAAATGACATAGAGATCCAAAATGGAAAGTCTCCCAGATTGACACAATTCATGAAATGTCCATTTGGAAGAAAATAAAATCCATCCTACCTCACCATAGGGGTGAGTAAATATTACTTTATACATATATTTAGAACTATATATATTTAAAATTATAGATTTTTTTGTTTCATTTTTTTAAAATAAAAACATCTTAAGTAGTTGGACACATCAAATCAGGACAAAATAATGTGGAATGTAATAATGATTTCTAAGTTGTCATGGTTACTTGCTTGTCAAATAATGTTGTTAACTCATACACCATGTGTCAGTAATAGAGCCACATAGCAAAACTTTGAAAGTCACCATTCACCTAAGGTAAATAGGCCACGATAAAAATGTGAAAACGATGGCATTTACACAGTTCTTGCCTGCAATATGAAATAACCATTCTTTTGCCAGAATCCAGAAGCTTCCAGAATGAAAAATAAAATTTTGAGTTGAATATGATCTCAACAGGAAATTAAATACAACTTTCTATCTTTTTGGAGGACTACCAACAGTATCTCCTTGCCTCAGATCTGCTTCCAATTCTTAACTGGGTTCCAAAAAGGAAAAGGACTAACACTCCACAGTTACAGAATATATCGTGTAGCTACGCACTTACTCATTTTTGGTTGTTTTAGACTGTCAATTTGTTTTGCTTTTTCTATGTAATAAAACATTATAATAAATTTTACTACATACTATAATAGGTATGTCCAATTTGGTAGAGAAAAATAGAAATAAAAATAATATGGGAAGGTATATATTGGCAAATATAACTCACTTTTATTTAATTTAAAATGGAGAAATCTTCATCCTAATTGTTCAGTTTATCCTTTAAAAATTAGGATTTTGCTAGTGACAGCCAGAGGGCAGGGAGGTTGGGGGGCTGAGAGAAAGCAGTGAAGGGTTAAAGAAGTACCAATTAGTAGCTAATAGATGGTGACAGGGATGGGGAGCATGGCATAGGGTGCCAGGAATTAAGTTAGCATTTATATAATGGCTAGGTGGAGAGCCAGAGGAGAAAAAGAGCAATTGGGGGGATCATTTCATAAACTATATAAATATCTAACCAAAGTACTATATACTTGAAACTAATAATAAAATAAAATTTAAAAAATTAGGATGTTGATATTAACAAAAAGTTCAAATACATATTTGCATGACTTTAAAATCAAAATAATTTAATATATGCAGGTAACGTGTAGAAAATATGTATTTGTTTAACTTCTTACAATTCTAAATATCCAGACCAATATTTCCTAAACTATGTGCCTAACACAATATGGTCTTTGAAAAGAGGGTACTGAGTTAAATAAATTTGAAAAAACTATTCATGAAGACTTACAATTCACCTTTACATGCTAACGGTTCTGAAATGCTTAAGCAAAATGTAACAGTACTAGTTTAACTTTATTTCATGGCATCTTTTTTCATAACAAACTTTCATCATATAAGCATAAAAAGCATAAACGTTTCCCGAAAAAGATAAACGAAGATGACTCTGCAATAAAAGCATGCAACAAGTCTGTCCAGAAGACTTTCTTCCAGCGTAGTGCTGCACATTTACTTATTTTTATCATGAAACTCTAGTAAAATCTATTTTTGCAACCATTATGGTAAATTATGTGTGACACATTTAATAAATGATAGTACTATGCTCATTAAAAATATGAGTATATAATAACAGATCTCAGAAAAATATCAGTCAGAAATCAATGTGTGAAAATGGCAGTAGGCAGAAAAAGAACAAGGATTTCTTTAGTAATAGGCTTTCCAAATGAAGTTGCTTGAAAGAAAAATCAATACAGTTCTTTGGTCCTTGGAATGATAAAATTAACGCCGTCTTGTTTCAGAGCAATCCCTAGGACAACCGATTTTCATAATGTGAGAAGAGAAAAATAATCATATGTAGAAAATGAACAGAAATGTTCTAGTTTAGAGCACACTCATGAAATTCATTTTCCTCAGATTTACAAAGGTAAAATTGACAATCAAAATAGTTTATATTTAAGGTATACAACTTGATGATTTGATATATGTATACGTTGTGAAATAATAGCCATAATAGAGCTAATTAACATAGCCATCAACTCACATAATAACCATCTCTTTTTTACATTTTAGTAGGGAGTATACAAAGTAGAAAATCATATAAATGATCACTGTTGCATTTACATTAAAAAGAATGCATTCTTTTTAAAGGATATGAGAGATTATCCAAAAATAAACACTTTTAAAGGGTAAAATGTATTTAGATAAACTGTGTAACCTACATTTAGACGTGTACACATACAAATATATATGTGCAAAGTATAAACACACAAACTTCATACACATACATGTAATGTGAATGCACTAATGTCGTACGCAAAAATAATGGGGTGCAGGGGCATATATACCTTAATTCCCATTTCCGTATCTATGCTTCCCTCACCTTCATTCCTAATTCCTTCTCATACTGGCAACTATAGCTTCCTCCAATTATCCTATATCTATGATCCTAGTTACATTTGAAAGCTGTTATTCAGGGGAATTTTCTCTGTTCACTGGCATTTCTTGTCCACCAAAGAAATCTCTTTGGCAAAAGGCTGTTTGGAAACAGTAAGTTACACTGAAAAATGCCAGAGTAGAGGTATTTCAATGGAGTTATTTTAGTCATAGTACATAAGTTCCAAGAATACTACTACCAAAATAATACTTTAAAATCTAAATGAAGAAATGTACAAAATAATAAAGGCATTTAAAACAATCTGTAAAATGCTCTTTCAAGTGCTCTTCCAAAAATTTTATCAAATAAGTAGGCGAAGTTATGAGAAGATAGATTCTCCATAAATATTAGTAATTCCTTTGTATACTTTTGGAAAACACACTATTCCTTTCAGTATACTAGGACATTATTTTGGGAAATACTGTTATACACACAATTCAGAAGGTCTCACATTATAGAAGAATCTGCCACTTTTTGCTGAAAGCCAGTCACAGGGACTCCCAAATCATTTTTATTAGGTTGCTAATCCTGCAAAGCCTTTGCAAGCAAGAGGATTGGCAGGTGGCATCACTTGGAAATGAGAGGGACACAAATTTGCTATATCTCATTTGTGTTTCTCTCTGCAGTAAAAATGTTTTCTCAGTCAGTAAAAATTATTTTACATCTATCTTACTGGTTTTTTTTCTGTTTTTCAGCCCCCTTTCTTAAAAAGTCGAGAATAATAATAATAATAATAATAATAATAATGTACGGACATCTCCCATAGTTTTAAAAGTGTACAAAGTTTACAAAGTCTTCATGCATCTAGATAAATGGTACCATACAAAAATATCTGTAAATTTAATATTAAGCCATTTGAAAGTAAATCCATTTGTATATGTATATCAGCTATGTATATCAGCTATTATGGCAATTTAACTTGAGATACTGCATACTCCAGAAGTAAAATATATATAGTCTTACATTTCTAATATGTTAGCCATTTTAACATGCTTTCCAGTAGACTAATAATTGTTGGTTTTAAAAAAAAATCAGAACTAGATTTTGCATTTAAAGTACAAACTAAACACACAATAAATTAACATACAGGTTTGTAAAATAATAGTGATACTCTCTACATACTATAAGGATTAACAGTCCTTTTATATGGAAGGTGAATTTTAAAAAATGAATTTTTAAAAATACATTCTATGAGCAATTGGTAAATAACAAATATGTAAGATTTTTACTAAAGTTCTTTGATTATCTACTGCCTCAAGATGATAAAATATTTATAACTAGAAATATAGCACTAGTCATACTATTTAG
Organism: Pteropus alecto; assembly: GCF_000325575.1. Classification (NCBI taxonomy): domain Eukaryota; kingdom Metazoa; phylum Chordata; class Mammalia; order Chiroptera; family Pteropodidae; genus Pteropus; species Pteropus alecto. The sequence continues at coordinate 25,536,159 of NW_006439192.1, read as the reverse complement.
ATAATATAGGTATAGTATAGAAAAACAAAACAAGATTCCTTACTCAAGAAAGTCAAATTTTTGACACCCCAAATAACAACTTATAGTGAGAACCTGATTGAAGTCCTGCCAGGATATAGAAACCATAGAAGAAAGGACGAAAATAGTTCAAGAATATGGTAAATAATGCAATGTTTTTCTCAACTAAATGTTAGCAGAAATATGGAATTGTTACTGTGCCAAGCTATTTTTTCAAATATGTCTCAAATTTACCAGTGACCCTAACACACTGTGAACCATATTGGTATAAGGCAGTACTTTGCTGTGGAAGATCATATTCTGTAATCTGCATGTAAAATTTAACCTTTCTTTTAAGGCAAACAAGCATTTGACTTTGTATTTTGTAGTTTTATAAATAAGATCCCATTTTGTGAGATGACAAAATATTGATTTTCTTTTGTTCATCTAGACATGAACAAAGTTCCTCTTTTTGTACAGAAAACCTTTATGGATAACTAGTCCTATACATATAAGTAGCCTTAATCTATATTCACAAGTATGTAGGCACATCAGAGGATTTGAGTGGGGCATATAACTGAGACATAACTATTTTCAAAAGAACAGTATCTATTACTTTGGTTATTTATTAACTTTGTTATCTGTATTAATTTACTGTTAGATTTGTGCATGATATCCTTATTCAGTGTCAGAAAAAGGAGTCATACTCAAAGCATAACATAAGTATGACTTTTCATTAAGTAATGTAATTTTGTAAGTAGTCACATTTTTTCCAATAGTTTGACTGTAATTAGACTCATTACATAAAATATGTCTTGGCGTATCTTAGTATATATAGTTATTAGCTAATCAAGATATACATTACCAAATAAATCTCTCTGCCTAAATAATCAGTCATAATACATCAGTTCCACTGTAATCTCATGATTATACTTAATTTTATATGATGTTTTATTGACAAAATAATTTAAAATACAATGTTGAAAATTCCAATAACAAGGTAGCCCATTGAAGCATGAGATATATTTTTTATCGGCTGACTCATAATTATTTCTTTTTTCCATTATAATTTTAACCAAGTAGAAGGAAAATTTATTGAGGAGATCCTGATTAACTGATCTTATTCCTAATTGAAGGTTTCTTTAAAAGTTTAATCAATAAAACTACTGGGCAAAAGAGACTGTCCAAATCATTCCTAGTAATATAACATTAAGATTAGATTCTTTATTTAAATTTTCAATCTTTCCATTGGTTTAGACATTTCACTGTGATCCACAGCAAAAACATGTCATTATAAATTGATCAACTAAATGCAGACTGTAGCTCTCAACTGTCTGTTAGTAGATCATTAACTTTGAATGCTATTTCTACATATATGTTTCCTGAACTTAGTGGGGCTGAACTAAAAGGGAAGATAAGGAGAGATGGTGTATTTGTGTATATTTTTCTTCATGTGTATGTATTCTGACTGCATTTAAAAAATGAACAATGATTTCTGCTGTCTTTTCCATTAGGTATCATCTATACCTTTTTCTCATCATTAGAGTAAGAGGTGAGTATAAAATATGGAATCATATTTGTTTGGCTTTTAACAGTTCAGAATACTCTAAGCTCTATTATCTCATGTTACCATTACTACATTTCTGCAGGATGTTAGGGCAGTAATTATACTTAATATTTTTATTTAAATATGAAAACTATATCCATAAAAAGAAACCAAGAAAGTGTTGCCCTCTTGGCAAATCATACAGATAGGAGCAAAGCTAAGGTTCCTATTAAAAATGACAGTCTAATTCTGTAGATGATATTCAGGAAGATACTATGCAGTTTTCTTAAGGGACAGATGAGGTGAACATCCTCATATCTCCTTCTTCCCAGTTTTTTTACTCATCCTTATAAGGGAGAATTTAAGTGATTAGATTGCTACATCTGAAGTAAGTGTAGCAGCAGAGCATCTAATCACCATGGTTACACCTGTGAGCTTCACCCGACTAGTTCTCATAACTAAGTCCACAGTTCTGGATGGTATAAGTTAAGAATACTTTTTATCACAAAAGATTAAAAACACTTCTCTGGGTAATATTCCTGGAGTCTCATATCATTTTTAAATAAAATTTATCATATCTCTTTCAAACAAATTGTACATAATTATTTTATAAATTCAAGAATCCTCTAATAAGAATATTCCTACTCCTTAGAAATGTGCAATATTCATTTTAAGATATTCACGTATAAACAAAATAAATAATAATAAAGTGACAAATAAATGAAATAATTTGTTATAATGGAAACAATTCTGTATTTTATTTCCTCACTGAAACTTTCTATACAATTATTTCCTCTGACTAAACTTAGTAGGGAAAAACAAAATAATTTTTGTTTTTAATATATTTGGGGAAGGCTTCATTATTAATGCAGTCAAAAGACTGTAGATGGGGGTCCTGCTTCACCCATTGCTTTGGGTGGAGGCATAAGAATGCCTGGTTACCTTCAGAGAGTAGGCTTTTCCAATTTTAAGAGTGTCGATATTGAGCAGCATACATTACAGGATTGCTGTCAAGAGCTGGCTAATAAAGTTTACGAAATATTTTGAAAATTATAAATCGGCACATAAGTATAATTAATCAATCTGGAGGCAACATGTTTTGGTTATTGGCATGGACACCCAAGGACAAGTGAATGGCTTTAAAACTTCTCCCCAGTGTCCAGCTCTGTGACCTTGCATGAAATGTTCTCCTTTCTATACATCAGTGAGGATAATAACAATACTTAGCTTTTGCATTAGTAGGAGACTCAGTGAGTTAATATTTTAAAATTACTTAGAATAGTGTATCTTACATGTTGGTAATATTTATTTATATTTGTCAAATAAATATCCCAGATGTCAATTGTATATTGTTCTTTTCAGTCTTCTCGGAGAGTACACGAATAGAATTAGAAAGATGATAAAAATTAAAATATAGATTCTGTTTGAACAATTAAAACCAATTAGGCTTAATATTACATGCATGGTAATTTTTAACAGTAACAATGTATACCATTTATTAAACATCTACTAATGATATTTACTACACTCCTCTTTATATGTCTTTTTGCTTAGCTTCACCATAATCCTTTACGCAGAGCTTATTTTTCCATTGTAAAGATGCAGAAACTAATGCCAGTAAATGGTAGAGGTTAGACTAACTGTCACTTATCTGGGCTGCTTTAGGTAAATTATTTATTGTTTGAAAGTGAATGAACTAAATAAAATGTGGAAGACATTCTAGCTTTTGACTTTTGTAGGGCTGAGATCACTGACTACTGGACTAGGCTGTCAGACACTTAGGAACAGAGCCTTAAAGATCATAATAACTCAAACTGAAGTTGTGCTACAAGACTTGAAAGCGGCACTTAATGATTCCTGGACCCCATGCCAGCAATCTGCCACTTTAAATATTACTGTCTTTTCTACAAAGAAAGCTAGACAAATAAATACACTGTTAATCAAGAAGTTCTGAACCACTTATGAAGAAGAAATATTCAGTGGAGGTAAGAAAATAAATTAGAGTCAACTGAACATATCTGCCATTAAAAAAATAATAATAATTTAGAGAAAAGCAATAGAAAGACAGCATTCTAGTTTAGATAATGGGCCCAAGACACTTAATAAAACAGAAGAAAAGATGATAATAGCTTAAGAGGATAGTGTGAAGGAGGCTATTAGTATATCTGAATAGGGACCAAATAAAGATGGACAGAGAGAAAGAAGCTCTGGAAATGTTTTGGACTTCCCCTAGAAATATATAAGAAAAGGTGAAAGTAAGTAGTCATATAGGTAAAAAGTTGTGCAGTTAACTTGTATACAATTAGAAATTATTAGGATGCTTAGTTTTGCCCCTAACTGTATTTGTTTAATTCATTCTAATATAGATAATGAATTATTTATTCTAGGATGTTTCATTAAGAATTACTATTTAAAAGACTTACTGCAGTAGCTCTGTGGTAGGCACAGCATACCCACTTAAAAAATAAGTAGTAGCTTGTGAAGCCTCATAATACCAGCATCACCCAAGGTCATACCCTTTCTCAAGCAGCCCATATCCAGTTACCATTGAATGTGGGCTAAAAAGGTCTAGCCCCTACCTGATTTCAGGACAATCTTAAAGGGCCATCCTAGCTTTCTAAATTCTGTAGATTGGCTGAGGACTCAGTTACAACTGCATGAGAGTTCAGCCTCTCCTTCTGCCCAATTTGCCTTCCTTCATTTCTTTAAGAAAGTTCATGAGAACACTGTCTCATGAATGTCCCTGCATTCAAATTTTAATTTAATAAACTAAGACAATCTGTGAGGCAGCTGAAGTCCTCCAGAATAGTGTTGTAGTGGTAGGATCTTGAACTCACATCAGAAAAACCTGAATTCAAATATCGGCGTCTCATTTATCATCTGTGTGACTCCAGGCAATTTCTCCATTATAAAATGAAGAGAACATTAGCCCCTACCTATAAGATTGTTGTGAAGATTAAATAGCGTAATTCATATGTGTATAAAATAAATGCTTACTAAACAGCCAACATTTAATAAATGTTAGCTGAAATTGCAAACCTCTTATCTGTGCTTCTCTAAATCCATATATTAAAAAAAAAAAAATCTACCCAATGGACATGTGCTCTCCTAGATAAACAACTCCAATCATGCATTGGCATATTCAAAGTTTTATCAATAGTGGACAGATGTTGCTACCAGAAGAATTGCACAAGTCCCTGACATTATTTTACAGATGAAAAGACTGCAACAATCAACAAACTGAACAACTCCTGTGATGACTCTGTATTCTCCTTTCCATACATCTTGTTACAATTTAATAAAAGATCTCTTTTTGTAGGAGTCCAAATGTTTTCAAACAATGAGTGGCCTTTAGAAACATAAAGAATGGGCTGAACACCGGAAATACTAGATTAGAAAATAAAAGTAAAAAGAGTACTAAGCAATCTGCATGGTTTTTATATACCAGGTAATAGAAATCCATGAAAACATACTTTTTGCAATACAGTAACTCCCCCTTATCTGTAGGGGATGCCCAGTGAATGTCTAAAACCATGGATAATAATGAACGCTAGGTATACAATGATCATTACTATACATACATATCTATGATAAAGTTTAATTTATAAATTAGGCACAGTAAGAGATTAACAACAACTAATAACAAAATAGAATAATTATAACAGTATATTATAATAAAAGTTATCTGAAAGTGGTCTCTATTTCTCTCAAAATATCTTATTGTACTGTACTCACCCTTCTTGTGATGCTGACAGATGATACAATCCCTAAGTGATGAGATGAAGTGAGGTGAATGGCATAGGCACTGTGATGTACTCTTAGGCTTCTATTATTAACCTCAACTAAGCACTTATCACTCACTATAGCCACAATTTTTAATTTTTGGTGTGACAGTAAAACTAGCACAAATTTCTTTTTCCTTCTTCACAATTTCATGTGGAAAAAATTTGTTTTTACCTAGATTTTAGCAACCTCAGCATACTTTTTTTTTTTTTATTCCTCCTTAAGTCAAAATCTTTCACCTTTCCTTTAAAGGAAGCTCTTTACAGCTTCTTTTTGGCATATCCTAATTGCTAGCATCACTTCTCTCTGTGCTTTGTGGTCATTATTAAGTAAAGTTAGGGTTACTTGAACAAAAGCACGGCAAAATCAGTCAATCTGATAACAGAGATGGCTACTAAGAGACTAAAGGCCAGGGAGCGTCTACAGTGTGGAGACACTGGACAAAGGAATGAGTCACATCCCAGGCTGGAAGGAGGGGCACCGAGCAAGATTTTATCACACTACTCAGAATGGCATGCAATTTAAAATGTATGAAATGTTTATTTCTGGAATTTTCCATTTAATATTTTCAGATTTGTGGTTGAGCTCAGGTAACAAACTGCGGAAAGTGAAACCACAGATCAGAGAGGACTACTGTATAATGAAACCTTTCTGGTGGTTTAAGAGCGTTCAGATCACTTTTCATTTATCTAAATACCCTTGATTTTATTTTCTTTACCATCGAGATGTTGATGGAACTTGAAGCTATGCCAAATCATACTCATCTCTGCTTTGGCTTTTTAATTTAATTGATTTTATTTCAAATAATCCTTAGTCAGCTTCAGACCCTGGAGATCCAGCTGCGTAAGAGATGAAGCATTAGAAAATACCACAAGCATAAAAGAACTGTCTACAACTATTTTTGTAATGACATTATTATTGGGCTAGGCAATTTAGTCTTGGACTCACCATGCCTTTGATATTTGATATCAAATAATTAAATAAAGATAATCTTTAAGGAATGCCTCCAACGTTAAATATTATCCATTCTATCAAAAGTTTTTAGAACAAAAGTCATTTTTGCTAAATCAATATTACTTGAGACAATTGTGATTTGAGTGAATATAGATTATCTAATCCTAAACACTTAGATTCCCCCCCAAAAAAAAGATGTTTACAATTTCATCTTCAGAATCATGAATACAAATTATTTATACATGGAATAGTTTGGAGTACTCCACTAGACCCTAAGAACATAAACAATATAAGATATGATCCTTGTCTTCTCAAGCATGAAGTATTTTTGCATCTATTTAAAACAAAATAACAATTCATGGCAACATGTATGTGTTAAATACATAGAACAGGAAATAAAAGTTATCATTAAGAGGAACCAAATTAAAAACTGACTTGCCAAGATCCAGGGATGTCAAAGAAAATCTTAGAGAAAGTTGTCTTCTTTCAAAGAGTTATGTATTTTAAACTTAACCCTAGAGGAAGAACTGAAATTTCTATCATCAAATTCTAACTCACTGAATCAATTTTACAATTGAAAATTGAATGTCTATACATTAGGGTCTATCTTTCTCTTTTAAATAGATTTGAAGTCCTTAACAAATGAAATACTATATCTTTTTCTGAACTGGAATTTAAACATCTCTATGTGTTTGAAAGGTTATTTTCTGATAGAAAACTATGAACTCGAGTGAAATTGCTCTGTAACTTCACAGCAGTGTTTTGGATAAAGTCAGCTTTCACAGGCAAGATAGTGTCAGTTCCTAGAAGACTAATCTAGATGGTTTTTAATTCTGCTTTGTCTTGATAAAATGGTTGCTATTATCTACTACAATATTTCTAATAGAAAATTGAAAATGTCTCCAATTAAGTATATTGCTTCTAAAAATATGTAAAATGAGCTTTCTTAATTTTCAGAGAAAAAGAGAACCTCTCTAGATGAATGCCCAGAACTACAGATATAACAGAACTGGATGTGCAGAGACAAAATATAGATACGGTAGCAATTAAACAAACTAAAATTGTTTCCATAGTGTTTTCTCTTCATTTGGAATTTTTCTACAGCTACAAAATGGCAGATTACAAACTGAGTTAAAGAAGTTATTTCTTTTATGATATTGGGCAAACACACCCAGGAGGCCATATATTAACTGTGCCACTATCTGTTCAATTTATTAAAAATCACTTCAAGATTCCTTCTCTACTTCATTATATGTAGGATGGAATTCAAAGGCAATGAATAATTTCAAATCTGTTGGAAACAAATTGCATGGTAAACTATGTCACAAGAGAACAATTGTTGCTACTTAAGCAAAAGCTTCCTCTGTGCCATATGCTTAAGGCTACTGTTTTGTCTAAAATAAAACCATGTTTTCAAATTTTATTTTATAATCATCAGTACAACTAGTGATTATGCTACAAGGACATCTAAAATGGAATTATAGACTTTCTGATGTGGGGACCCACTCAGAACCCCAAAGTTGGTATGACAGTTGTTTTAAGCTGAAAATTTGAGATTGAACAGATGCAGAAAGAAGCCTTTTTTGGAGTTTCCTTTATCTGACTAAAAGCAGTAACTTTTAGAAAATGAGGCTGCCATAAATTACTCCCAGGAGAGAGAGCAAAGTAAACCTACCATAAACCTCCTTTGGGGGAAAGACCAGTTGCATCCACATAAACAAACATTAACATAACATTTTTTTAAACCTTCCCTTTATTCTAAAAATCTATTAGCCTTTCCTAAAGAAACCTGTTTGTTCTTCACATAGAAGTCTTTTCTCCCTCTTCCCCCACTAGGTTAAGTATATAAGCCTCTCATTATAACCATTCAGGGAGCTAGGTAATTTTTTTATTAGCTCTGTCATGCATATAAATAAATCTTTTTTCCCCGTTAATCTGTTTTTTATAAGTTTTATTTGTAAGTTCACATTTACTAACCAAGAGGGTAAAGGAAATGGTTTTCCTTCTGGACAATAGCAATCAAGGTACCTAAACAATATTTCAAATATCAGATATGATAAAGCTGATCTGTGTATCAGGACCCATAAAATGGAGACCACACTACTGGCTCTGCCCAGGTCACAAGTCTAACCTACTTCAACGTGCACTTGAAGGAAACCTCTGTCGATGAAACCTAATGCACGCAATCACAGTCCTCTATCTTAGCTTTAGCTATTTTACCTCACCCTAGGTAACAGGAGGACCTCTTAGCCTTAAAACGAAAACCCAGATCTCCTAGCCAACCATGCCCCCCTTTACGCACTGCTGCTTCTAACTATAAAACCAACTTTTGTCCAAAATGCGCGAGCAAAGTGCACCACTGCTTGTGATGCACTGTACTCCCCCAAACTACGCATTGTTTTCCTTTGAATAAAGGACAACAAACTCATTACTAACTTGTTTTAGTTTGGGCGATGACACGGGACTGAAGACAGCGGCTGCATATTCCAAGATCCCTAGAAGCAGGAGACTGTATCCAGAGATACTTTTAGTTTGCGACCCGCCCAGGCGCTCTCCAGGATCTCTGTAAGCTTTTCTCCCATCATGCTCAGCTTTTGTTATGTTCTGAGCACTTCCTGTTTCTTTGTCCTAATGCTTCCGGGTAGAAATTTGCGCTGTAAGAGATTTCAGTTTTTTCCCAGTGAGACTTATCGGGCCACAACATTTGGGTTACTGGCCAACCTCATCTACAAGGTGGTGCATCCTGGAGGTCTTGGAAGTTCTCAAGACCTTTCTTTGCACAGGCAGCCAGAATGAGTAAATCCCTTGAGTTAGGGAGGATTATGCCAACAAAGGAAAATAATGGATACACTTCAATCCATGAAAGCAAGATGGCAGCCTAGAGGATCCACAAAGTCCACAGCAAAAACTGTTGGGGGCGGGGGTATTGCTGGAGGGTATAGGGAAATTAAGACAAAAAAATTCATACTGTTTTGACCATTGGCACATCAAAATTTAAGTAGGCACAAGAGGGACTATTCAAACCATAAGGGCAACTACCACTATAAAGCATCTATAATGGAAGGAATAATAGAACTATTGCAAATGAGAATCTCCAAAGCCAAAGCCAGAAAGTTGCTGGGCATGGGATCCAGCATGTAAAAGCTGTTAAACCAAGGGCCCCAACACCCCCACCCACTGCAGACCATCCTGTAGCCTGTTAGGAGCCAGGCCGCCCAGCAAGAAGTGAGCTGCCTGCGAGCGAGTGAAGCGTCATCTGTATTTGCAGCAGCTGGGCAGCATTAGCATCACCACCTGGGCAGCATTAGCGTCACCACCTGAGCTCCACCTCAGATAATTAGGCATTAGGTTCTCATAGGAACACCTGTCCCTGGTGCCAAAATGGATGGGGACTGCTGTTTAGAGCACGTACCATTTTGTTATTTGACAAATATAAAAGATATTAGAAAAAAATAGCTAATTAAAAGCAAAAGCCTATAAGGAGTTTTATATGTGCTGGCATTCTTAAACTAAGGAAGATAATTCAAATAATTAAAACGATACAAAAAAAAATGTCTTTCAATTTTCATGAAACAAAGGCTTATTCATATAATTCCAGATTCTTTTGAAAAGAAAAAAAATAATGTTCAATTTATTTTCTATGTAAATAAACTTAAAAATAACAAAATAGAATAACTTCCTCAATTTTTTTCAACAGAACAAACTGAATTTGAAGCTAAATATTCCAATATGTTAAAAGCTTAATTTGTTAAAGATTTGTTGTTATTATTATTATTACTATTATTACTTCATGTTTATTTCAAGTATATTCTCATATCTTTATCTAGGAATTTTAGTCATTTTCTATACTTCGGCATTTAAATTTAAAAGTTGATTTTCTTATTTAGCGTATATGTAGAATATGCAAACATGCAAAACATGGTCTTTAATTATTACAATGGAAGACAAAATTATCTTTAGAACAAAGCATGGTTCTAATCTACCTGGCATATATTTTTGTTTTAATTTCTTAAAATCAGTAATTTACTGCACACACAGGATAAGTATCCCTGCTTTTAAAAAAAAATAAAAGAGCAAATGTCATGCTAACAATTTTATTTTCATGTTTCAAAAATCAAAATGTTTTAAGAATTGATCTAGCACATAGAGATTTTATAGAAAGGTAGTTCTCAAAGAGTTGCATGCCTGTAAATAAGTGGGCAGAAATGTCCGCGACTGACAGCTTTCCTGAGGTCACTTGAAAAGGTAAGCAACTCTTTAGAGACCCCAGTATTTCTGGTCTAAGTGGCAAGATTCCTGGGCCAGGCACTACAAAGCTGCTATTTTTTCAGAATTTGGTTTGGCTTCACTTTTCTATAGCTGTCCCAGATGGACAAGAAAAGTAAGACAATCTATACTGTGGTTCTTGTTTTCTGTTAGCACCAGCAAAGTGATGTGAAGTCCAACATTGGGATTACTTACGAATTTAGCAAAAAATGCATAAAGGGAAACATATCTATTCTGGACATTTTATGGACAGAATAATTACAGCAAAGCAGAGATTATTTTTTTTACATTGTTAAAAACAGCAAATATATGATTTACAAGTAGATTATCTTAAAGTTAATTATCTGAAAAGCATAAATTCACCAAAGGAAAAATATAAATCATTATTAATATATAGGACAATCACAAAAAAGGATATTGGTCATTAAATTCAAACTTTGATTTCAATAAAAATATTTCATATTTCAGCAACATAGATGTTAAGTAAAAGCTTTTTAACAGCATTTACAAGCTCTTTTACTAATTTGTAAGCCAAATTTCAGTCAATTTAATAGAAAATAAGCATACAAGATAGTTATAAGGAAGATTTTTGTCTTTATGTTCATTTTTACTAATTATTATACCTGATCTAGGTTTTTAAATTAAATTATATTGATTAGGTAAATATATATATGATCATCGCTAAAAATTTTATTCTTTGACCTTTTGGTATTCCTTAACTCAGAATAGGTTTAACATATTCCATATTAAAGTATCTGATTCTTAAACTCAAAAAATATTTCTAAAAACTTGAAAGGTAGATTTTATTCATAGTATATAATTGTAAGGAAGTGAGAATAAAGAAGGAAGGAGAAAAGGAGGGAAACTAGAGGGAAAAAGAAAGAGGGTGGTATAAAGAAAAGGCAGAAGGGAGAGAGGTATAAGAAGGAAAGAAGCAGAGCATTGGAAGGAAATGATCTAAAAAAATGAAAAAAATTGTTGAATAATTTTACTACAGTGTTTACCTTTTCAATACATTAACATACCGAGAAAAGGAAAAAATCGATTTAAGACTTAAGGGCAAAATGAGGTAATTTAGCATTGTCCTGATCCATTAAGGGGTCAAATTCTACTCTAATTTTAAGTACCTTCAGTCATCAATTAATACAAACAATACCAGGATTTCCTCACATGCAACAGAATAAAGAGAAACAGCTGCCATGGAGTTCAACCATCCTCATTAGTACAGATTTGATGACTTTGGACCATCCCAAGAACCTGGATATTATTGACTAATGTTGCATCACAGTCGACAGGAAACAATAAACAGCAGAATCGATCTGCACAAATATTAGATATTAATAATATGAGATATGGAGTATATGTATAATAATAAATTTAAATTAAAGATGTACATGATGTGTTAGGCCCAAACATGTGAATAAAGAATAAGAGACTATAAAATTACCAAGATTATTTAGAAAATAACCAAAGGGAACTTCTAGTAATTAAAAAGTAGAATAACAAAATAATAATTAAATGGACAGCTTAAAGAGCAGATTAGCCATAGATGAAGAAGGAATTCACAAATTGGAATACAGAGCCACAGTAAGTACTCAGAATACATCTTGGAAAGTTAAAAAATAAAGAAATATAAAAGAGTGGTTAAGACACATGAGGATAGATTGAGAACTTCCTATATTTCTAGAAGTATAATAAAGACAGTATGTGGCAGAAACAATATATTAAGGGCTAATGTTTAAAGAGAGTTTTTAAAAAGTAATAACATAAAATTTTCAAACTCAAGAAACCTAAGGAAATCCCATATCTACACATACCAAAGTGAACCTGAAAACACAAAAGACAAGGAAAATGCCCAAATGCAGCCCCCAAAATACTATAAATAATCTACAAAGGAACAAACAGCTACCCTGATAGGTGTCTCTTAAATATAAATACCAAAAGCCTAAAGTCATTGAATAAATTTACTGTACAAAAAAAAGATCAATAAACCTAAAATTGTTTATTCAGCGATAAAATAGCTTTTAAAAATGGAGGACAAAAAGGGGTAAAAAGACAATTTCATAAAATCCAAATGGTCATTATTTTTTAAAATTATAATGAACTAAAAAATGTATGAACATAATTTAGAAACATAATTTAGAAAGGTTTAAGAAAATTATATGATCATGTTTAAAACTTGCTGATTTTTTAAAATTAGGTATTAATGTCATGTTGAAAAAACAGAGTTAAGGTATTGGATAACTATCATTAATATTGAATAGTAATAAAGTATTCTAAGATCCTTAAATTATCTGGTGTAAGGGCAAAAATACTGATTAAATTTAGATACTTTTTAGTAAAATGTACAAGTAAACTGCCAAGAGTAACTTATAGTAAATGGAGAAAATGTAATAAGTAAAACACAATTCTGATTAATCTAAAATATGTGATCAAATAAATTAGAAAAAATGAATAAATATATATAATTTCAATAACTGTGATGAATTAAACCTTCTGATTAAAAGGCAAAGACTATTAAGCTGTATAGATGCTAAAGCCAGAAAAATACATATACAAGAAACTCTCCTAAATTATATGAACACAGAGTATGGAAAGAAAAGAACAAAAACTAGAAATAAAAAATCCAAAGAAATATGATTAGCTTTATTAATATCAGATCCAAAGACACTTTAAAGCAAAACAAATTAAAAGAATTAAAAAAATCACTTCCGTGTGATTAAAGGGTCTACTCACTTGGAGAGTATAACAATCCCAAACTTTAATGAATTTGCACTCAAGACATATTAAGAAAAAATTATTTTAACTATAAGAAAGAATGGACAAATTTCCCCATTGCAGTTCAAGGTCCTCTGTGCGTAAATCAGTAATAGTAGACAGGCAAAAAAATATCCAATAAGCCTATGAAATAAAACTATAACATAAATATACAACATAAATATAAAGACTGATTTAATGTACATCTATAGAACTCTGAATCTACTAACAATAGAATACATGTCATTATCTAGGCTATATGAATAAAAATAAATCTCAAAGGGAAATCAAATAAATTTCCAAAGATAACCATGCAGACCAAATCAATGACAGAAACATGTTTTATTTTTTGAAAATTAAATTTAAGACAGGAAAAAAATATAAACATCTCTATATTGAAAAATAAACTAAAATGAAAATCAGATACTCAAAACAGAATTTTAATAAAAATATATCCAAACTTGTGGTACTTACTATACCACAATGGTACTTATTATAAAATTTACTACCCCAATGTTTTATATGAGAAAAAGAAATAATGAAAATTAAAAATATAAACTTTCAACTTAAAACATTAAAAAAAAACCAATTATATTAACCAACGTTCAAAGGAGACTATAAAGATAAGAGCAAAGATTAATGAAATCGAAACAAAAAAAATTAAAGTAGTCAAGCACTGATTATCTAAATACATTAATAAACTTAACAAAAAAACTTTGTCAAGATTGTTCAAGACAAAAATATAGATATTACAGTTTAAAAAGATTAGATGTTTTTAAAAATGTCATCCACTAAAGTTGACAACTTAAACTTAAAAATTTCAGAGTCTGATCCAGCACCCCACACACAGAACTCATTAAATAGCTCCAGGGCTTTTTTAGGTTCTTCAACCCATTCTATGGTTCCTGATTTCTATTTCAACCTTGGATGCTTTTTGTCAGTCAGAATCCTATTTTAGTGAATACTAAGAACTGGAAACTTTAGGTCTATTCTAGATCTAGGGCACCTTTGACAGAATAACTACCAAATGGAACTTGGTACCTATAGCTACTCTTATCTCAGTTTATACTCTTAGGATCACTAGTGCAACCTCGAGGCCTGATATGTAGGCAAGTGAAAACTTAAGACTAGCAAGAACTGCTAAGTACCTACCTTACAGTCAATATCTTCTTCAAAACATGGTCAGGATTAATATACTCTAGAATATAATGCTTTCTGAAGCAGTGTTTTCTAAATTTTAAATTTTCACACATTAACACACACACATATTCACCAAAACAAATTTAATGAAACAATAGTGCAGACAACTTTTATCATATAAGGGTAAAGAAAAGAAAAGAAACTAACCAAGGAACAAGAATGATGATCCTAGAATAAATGCTACTTTAACAAATAAAAAAAAAAATGATATTATCTCAGAATACCTGACAACTGGCAGATTAATATTTACCTATATACAAATATTCAATTTTCTAAGAGCTGGTGAAAACACATCACCAGTCCACAGACATGCTTAACATGAAAAAAGGGATCTCCCACATGAGACTAATGCAAGTAGTATTTACTCAAGGGAAGCAATTTTCAGGACTTCAAAGTTTCCACATGCTACTCCTCTGATTTCATCTCCACTCTAGCTCCCACCTTACTTTGTCACAATTCAAAGACCTAAAACCACATTGATTTCAACTAAAGTATTCATCACTTTTACCTCTACGTGGTTTAATGAAATAGTTATGAATGGAGTCCTCTTCTCATTGAATAATCTATTTTAGTGTTTAGGAGATCAGTACATAATATGATCAATGGAATTAATTCAGTTAGTAACTATTTACAAGTTATGTTTATGTTTATGTTTATACAAGGATATGTTCTTAAGTTTCATTCTTAAGTCACTGGAGAAAATCTTCCCTTCGAACCTATCAATTCTATCTTCTGATATGGACGACGATCAAAAAGTCAAAATAGCATAGCAACCTAGGCTCTTGGGATTCGCACTAGTCAAGCCAAAAAACCTGAAAACTTTCCAAGATTTCATAAACTGGAAGCAGCAACAAATGAATATATCATTATAGGGACAATACTGTAGCTCACCTTCAAACAATATCATCTTACTAATGCATGAAGCATTATATAAAATATATACAAAAACGTTCTCAAATTTTTTTATTTAAAGTATTGAAGACTAATACTTTAAATAGACTTACTTATAAATTTATTTTTTTAGTAGATGCTATATTTACGTTCTCAAACTTTACCAATGTTCAGCAAAGAATGTATATCTTATTATCATTAATAATGTTCTGTTTTTTCCTAACTAATATATATGTGCTTTAAGAAAACAAACTTGGAATCTTAAGTCAAATTATATATAAGTTAAATTAAAGATGAGCTAAAGATTTAAACATATAAATAAAAGGATAAAATACTACAAAAAAATTATTAAAAATATTCTTATTAACTGTTGAGAGTCAGGAAGTCTTTTTAGGAAGGCAGAAAACCTGGAAGCCAAAATAAACAGACACGCATATTTGACAATGTATGAATAAAATGCATGTATTTATAGATCACCATAGATTCCATAAATGAACTCAGAAGAGAAACCATAGAATGGAAGAAAAGTTTCACAACACATATGAACCAAAAAGGAAGTACACTGTTAATATATAAAGGGCTCCTTCAAATTAATAAGGAAAATACAATCTCATAGAAAAGAGAAGTAAATAAACAAATAATTTACAGAAAAACAATGCAAATATCAAAAAACATATTAATAGATGTAGAACATTTCTAATACTCAGTAAATTAATTGCTGATTAAGACAGTGACACAATATCATTTCATCCATCACATAAGCAAAGTTTACAAAGAAAGTTAACATTGAGTGTTGGTGAGGAAGCTGGGAAATCGGCATTTTTATACATTACTTGTGGAAGTGGAAAACACAACGGTCATTTTAGAAAATAATGTAATATAGCTTTTAAAGTTAAAAGTACATTTAACATAGTAACACTATCTTTGGGAAACTATCCTACAAATATAAAAATAACATTATGAAGACATCTATATTGAAGGGCATTTATTATACCTTTATAATGGCAAAAACAAAACCATCTGAGTTTTTATCAACAGGGAATCAAATAACTGCATTAATGGTACAAGCATAATATGAAATAGTATATTGGGATTTAAAAAGTGCTTTTAAAACTTTTATTTGCATAATTAACAGGAAAATAAATACAAGTTGCAAAGTAACATGTATAATATGTTTATATTTTTATAACAACTACCAAAACTCCAACGCAATATGTGGGAAATTACAAGGTACGGAATAAAGATAATATATATAATAACCATATAAGGTAAAGTAGTTCAAAATTTTTAAAAAAATTAAAATATAAAATTTTAAATGCATGAACTCAATGTGATAATTAAAAATCTTACTATATATAATATATTATCACATTATTTTGGAGCTTTGCTAATAGCCTCATAAGAATTGGTTAAAACCCTTAGAGTGGGTCCAGGGTATCCTTAGTGATCCCCAGCAGGAGGGATACCTTGGAGTGAGGCTGTTTCCATAGAAATCTCTTAGGCGGGCAAGCATTGCCTAGGTCCAGGGGCTGGTCCTCTACCTTAAGTGTACCTTAACCCCACGCTATCGCTGTAGAAATAAGGACCCTCCTCTCATGGGATGGTTCGTGTTCAGCCAAAAGAGATAAATAAAGCAGAGTGCTAATGCACTCATTTAAAAGATAATTTTAATTAGAATAAAATCAAAACCCTAATGTATTTATTTACCATGAGAAATAACAGAAATATGGGCTAGAGGAATTGAAATTCATGTTTCCTGTAAGATGACATAAATGGTGAGTCAAAGCATAATCAAAAGATTGCTTGATATCTAAATAATCACATACCAGACCAGTTAAATTACCAAATATTTAAAGATATCTAGGTAAGCTTTTAGTGGTAAAAGTGCCTTCTGTTATGCAGCATTTAAATGAGCTGAATTTTCCCTCTGTAATGCCCATTTTCCTGGGTTTCCATGGCTGACAAACTCTTATTCACAATTATATTTTCTCCCCTCGAATATGCTCATACATTCAATCACATTATAACCCCAGTGCTTCTATATTAAGAACAATTTTGCCTCTTTTAGATGATTTCATATCTACAAACTGATTCATTAAGTATTTATCTTGTAGTTTAACTCTAAAATATAAAAGCCATTTTATATCCTTCATTTTCCCATTGTTATAGGTACTTTATTGCAGTTCCTCAAATACTGACAATAGGCTATATTACTACACTTCAGAGAATATTGCTTAACATATGCACTCGTATTTTTAGATTGCTGAATCATATAAGCCTTATTCAGACACATTCAGCTCTTATAACTGTGAAAAATAAAACATTATTTACAATGAAGAATGGTTATAATGCAGTAATATTTCACTAGTATTCACAGAATATACAATAAAGTGATTCACAATACTGCATTAAAAACACTAATACTGCTCCCTTGACTCACTAAATCTAGACTATTTAAGTGTCAGCAAAAGACTCATTTTCAAAGCTATAAAACAGATTCCTCTGAATGAAGATGCAAACAACATTTTTAAATTAAGCTATATACTCTGAAGAAGTAAAAAGTAGTTATTTTATTCTTCCACTTTAAACATGTGACAAGATGTTGAGTGAAACATTTCTGTTACTCCAAAACTGCCAAACAAGGTAAAACAAAAAACAAAACAAAACTCTAATTACCTCAGATTCTAAGTCAAGCCATTAATGTTTGGAACAAACCAAATGTTGAGCCTCTGGATGCATACTGACTCCTAAGGGGCTTGCTAGATCCATTTGGGAGATAACTTACCCTCTCTTAACCTCTTTGTCCTCATAGAGAATGGAAGTGAAAAGCCAGTGCATTTTCTATTAAGCTGAGAATTTGGGACTTTGATTTGACCCCCCTCTCTCCGCCTCTTTCTAATTATATAGGTTAGGAACCCTGGGGCCTGCAGGTTGACGATATCTGTTTCTTCCACCTCTTGGTAAATTTTAGAGAATGTTGCCACGGTTTTTGGAAGCTCTCTCTCTCTTTTTTTTTTTGAAGAGCCAAAATTGTTTCAGAATCCCTTCTGAAAAAACTACTAGCAAAGTATATATTTTAGCAAGAACACAGAAGGAGTGCAAGAAATAATGGTGACCAATTAAATTATTAATAACACATGTGTATAATTGTGTAGCTATTAAAATATATTTTTAAGTTCTATTTACTAATATTTTACTTGGAAAATTTACCTCGACATAAGTAAAAATGTTCTGTAGTTTTCATTTTATTGCATTATTTTTTAAAATCAGAGTTTGGCTTCAGCATAATAGATATCTTCAGCAAGAGATACTGTCTAGAAATGGACATGGGGAGGTTTCTGGGGTACTCATAATATTGTTTTTTTTAAATCTGTATGCTCAAGTGTGTTCAATATACAAAAGTACCTCAAGCTATACATTTAACATTAGTAAACTTTTCTTCATGTATGTTATACTTCACAAAAGAAGTTTTAAAAGTTATGCTACCTTTATAAGATGAATTGGGGAGTTTTTATCTTTTTTTGAGGCCAAAGCTATTTAAATATCAGAAATATTTATTCTTTAAAATTTAGCTAGATCGCAACTATAAAACCATCTAGTCCTGACATCTTTTCTTCAGAAGCTCTCTTAAGCACATTTTAGTCCTAGTGCTACAACCTGGTTACTAAATTGGTGTTAAGAAGACGAGCCCGATTCCCATATAATATGTATTAGTATTATAATTCCTCAAAGTCAAAAAGTATATTACCATATGAACCAATGATGCGTTTACACAAGGTAGTCATGAATGGGGAACAGGACACTGCTGTCCTTTCCTTTTAAAATATTCAACACAGGGCTTAATTGGTGGTCAGATTTTCTGAGCAATAATAATGTAACATAGTCACTGGTAGCGGTATTGTTTTGATAACAGTGGATCAAATGTTGACATTATTAATGTAATGGAAAATTTAAAGCTATGTTATGGGTTTATTACACTGAAAATGAACTTTAGGTAGTTATGTCACATTGACTTAATAAAAGAGAATAGGTAAAAACGCAGATAAAATACCACAACATCCAGTTTACTAGCAAAATAGTAGAATAACAGTTTACACCTGTCAGTAAAGATAAGTAGTTACCTAAATTATATGAACAAATCTATATAATATTTTTAGAGATGAAAATTAAGCTGCATGAGCTGTAAAGCTCAAAGTTCTGTTAGGCTGCCACAATACATGCTACCCTCAATATGAGGCATAACCATCAGTCTTGAACCATTTGCGCCTAATCTGTTTCTATCCTGTGAAACTACTGTTAGAGAGAGGCACCTATACTTGAGTAAGATATAAACAAGGAAACCTCATGATAATGAGACAGTTACAAGGAGCTGACATTGAAAGTTCGCATTGTAGTAAGAGACCAGAGAAACGATTATGGTACATTTCTAAGCCGAATTTATGGAGAAGAACTATTATAAATAAGTCAAACTATGATGCAAGGAAAACGATATACAAATACAACTTGTGTTATGATTTCCCCATTTCCTCTATAACCTCTGCCACAAAGTAGTCTTTCCTAATTATTCCTCTTATATTCTGCGTAAAACTCGAAGTAGGTATTTAGCGATAACTTACAAGGTTGTATATTCTTTTACTCTAAGGCCTCTGTGTTTGGCAGTCATTCTCAGTAATACCACAAAGAGTTGTTTGAATCTCAAAGCCTAGCAAGAATGACGATTTAATTTTGGTTCTAGGTTACTTTCATGTTTTTTTACTACTGAATCATAAGCAAACAGATCAAAAGATATCTATGTCATTCTCATAGTGAGTTGTGTAGAATCTTGATGCTTCCCTATAGCCTCACAGTGGTTAATATAGTCGAGAGGGAATGCAGACTCTAAGCTAGAGAAGTCAAGACACTGAAGGCTCACTGTCTCATATGCTGCTCGTCCAGGTGTGGCCACATTCACTTATCACCCAGCACATAAGGAAATATCGCTAGGCACTTGCGTAATTGGGTTCTCCATCTAAGTTATAAAATTACCAAGCAGTGATCAAATCTTTATCTTTTGTACTCTGCTGAGGGTCTGGCACAAGGCTGGTATACATGGCCAGAGTGGAAATACGTTATTGAATAGCAGGATCAAACCTACTTCATACTCAAATCAGAGGATTTGATAGAAATCTCAATTTTTGCCTCTTTCTATATTTAGAAATATATAATAAACTTTGAGAAAATGCAATAAAACAAAATTCTCTGCATGCCCCTTACCCCACCTCTCAAAAAAAGTAACCGCAGCTACATCAATAGAATTGAATTCAGCTTCAAGTGGAAGCAGTGAATCTTTGAGGAAAGACATTTTGATCCTACAAGAAAGAGGAATAAAAGAGAAGACAAAAGCAAAATTTTCTGGAAACAATTCAAGTCCTTAATGGACCATTAGCAAACACTCAGTGAGGCAGAGCTCTGGATTTGGGTGGATGGCCCTATTTTGATCAGCGGCTTAAATCAAAGAGTGAGATCGATTCAGGCATTACAGTGCCCCAGAGCAAATTGATTGGACCATTTATTTATTTATTTGTTCATTTATAACTGTTTCCTTGTCTTGATGTGAACAGCCTCTGTAAGATTTGAAAATTCCCAGATCTCTGATCTTTAAAAAAATATATATATTTTTTTCTACTGGAAAAGTGGTGTGGTGAGTCAGAGAAAAACAGAGTAAAAGTCCACATTGTTCTATAACTGCACTGAACATAAAATTGTCATGCTCGTGTTAGTAAAGGCATAGTGCCCTTTCAATGCAAATAATTGGTTTTGCAAGGTAAGAGAAAATATTAAGTATTTTGTTCACTATGTTTAATCCACTATAGATGACACTTGGAAGAAAAGCATTAAATATAATGCTACCTCACAAGGATCCTGTAATTTTAATGTATAAGACATTAGAGCATCTCACACACACCAATTCCAGAGTAGGGGGAAAAGACATTAGAGCAACTTAGTCGGCATAACTGACTGCGAGCACAGCATTAATGTTTTAATAAGCCATCTGATTTACCTTGCAGGTGGCTACTTCAGAACAAGAATTTCTTTATAGAAATGATCAGATTGAATTTCAAGATCTGATAATATGAGTTGATCCAATTATTTTTTCTACCTTTCTCCACCAAAGCTGTATCTAATGACAACAAAGCTTTTTAAAAGGGCATTTTTACACTGTTTAAAGAAGGCAAGGCTTCTAAGACTGCTTCATTGTGGTGAAGGGGAAGAGGAAGGAGTTGTCATAAGCCATAGGAGGCCTCAGGTAGAGAAACAGTGCTACCATTGTTCTTTTTTCTGTAAACAGAATGGTCATATTTATTCTTTTCACTAGGAATAATCTTAGGACTGATCAAGATTTAAATTATGGACTGAAGAAGATATATGTAAAACTATATTTAATATGTCCTAGTTGGTTGAGATAGACACTGTAAAAGGACTTTCAATCCTGATAAAATGAGGAAAATTGGTTATTCTTTCCCCCTAATATGCTGGCTACTATGAGAAATTTAAAATTAAAGAGACTACTTAAGTTCTAAAATTCACTCATAGCACTAAGAAAAGAATGAAGAGATTATTAACTGTTTTAGTAGAAAGATATTTTGGAAAGATTGTCCTCAAGTTCATCCCTCTCATCTCTTTAAGAAAAAGAAAGAAAGAAAAAAGCTATTCCTTCTAGCTCTAGCTATCATTACTTTTGTTTCCCTGTCTGCTTTTAAAAGCTAAACCTAAGCTGGCAGTTTTGACTGTCTCCCGTCACATTCTTTAAGTTACTCCACATGGTTTTCATTTTTCCTTCTTGATGTAACTGCTTGTATAAGCATAAAGAAATGAGGACTTTTTGACTCTTTAGACATTACAAAATAAATACCATGGGAATCATGACAATAATGTCAACTTGCACATAATGAAATTGCCCTTAGAGAGTAACCAAAACACCTAAAACCAAAGAAACGTCTGGCCCCATCTGCAGAAACTGATAAGCATGAGGATTCCATCTTGTAAGGTCCATATAAGCTGAACACCTTAGAGAGCTTATGCTCAAGCCTATTCCAATAGCAACACGGACTGGTACGCTAGAGAGATTCTGACCTTCTGACCCTTCATAGCCACTGGCTTGGGACCCATGTGCCGCTCTGTGTTCAGCTAGTCAATAGAACTCGCTTTGGAGATGCTAAGGACTTTCATCCCTTTGCACTGTCGCATAAGACTCTGTACTTCCCCTCTCTGTGTGCTGTGTGTTAACCTGTGTGGGCACCTAATTGGTTTATCTGAGAAGTTCAATAAAATTGGCATCATGGAAAGACAAAAATGCATTCAAGAGTCTTACTTCAGTAGCCACTTTTCTTGCTCCTAACACTGCTCCAGCTAAGATTATTAACAACTTCTTGTTTTTGCAAATTCTATAGATGCATTCAATTCTAATGTTAGTTCCATCATCTGCATATTTCACGAGTTATCCCTTCTCTCCTACTTGAACCCCTTCCTGTTCTGACTTCCACATCACAGCACACCACTGACTTTTTGTTTTTGTTTTTCACATCTTCCTATACATTCATTCTCTGACTCAATTTCGGTCTTTCCTTTATTCGACCTAACTTTCAAAGCTCTGGTCCTCATTTGTTTCTCACTTATTCTTTTCCTCCTCATTGCACCTGGATGATCTTGAGTACAAACATATGCACAAAAATTCTCTACACATACCTCCAACTCACCATGTCAAAAAATAACCGGCATACTCTTTCTGAAACTTGCACTGCCCCAGAATTTGATCTCTTAAGATTCCAACCAGAAACCCAAGAATCAACCTGGAAAGACAACCAATAAATTAGTATATGTATTAAGGGCAGAAGCTGTGTTTTCACATTCCTCTTTAAACTGTGAGAGGGGTGATAATCAATGACAAAAATAAATAAATAAACAATAAACAAATAAATAGATAAATAAATAGAAACTTAAAATGAAGACAACATCATGCAACATTTTTACCTTATATGGAGGAAGATACTGATCAAATCCATTGAGAAAAGTAATGACTAGAAACATTGCTTTACTCTCGACCTTGGAGTATTGTATGAAAACCGAATATAAAAGAACAGAAGAGTCAGGTTGAAATAGGAACATATTCCTTTAAAAAAAAAAGCCTTCAATATAGAAACTAAAATGTTACTGAGTAAAAAGATTGATTTCACTACACATGACTGATTTGTCTAGAGTATGAAGATTTATTATCATAAGAAGTTATTATTTCAGGAACTGAAAATAAAATCAATACTTTGGAGATCATTAAATCTTGGCATGAATTGAGCACCGAAGGCAGGATATTTTATTGGGGTATTAGGGCATTCATATTTCGGGAACTCTGGAGGTCATTTTGCTTACATTCTTCATTTCATTTTAGTGTAAACAAAAATAACCCAAATTATCTTTTCGAATGATCTCTGCTGTATTTTTAACAATGTATGCTACTCTACATTTGATTACAAAGTTTTGTTTTGCTCTATAACTGTGATCAATAAAACCAAGGCAGATGAGAAATGAAGTAATAAAGGTTTATAGTCAATGTAATAATTCTAGAACAGAAAAAAAAAATTTCATCCAAAGAAAGTATAAAAGAGTTTGGCAAAAGGTGAAAAGTTAAGGTAATTCATGTTTAAAACTAATGTTTTTAATATGAATAAAAGTGAGTTTTTTTATCTTTCAGAGTAACAGTAAATGATAACACCAGGTTATTTCTTTCTTAGGATTTATCCTTCTCAAATACAATACACCTGGTTCCCTATTAAAAGCTTTCAAAACAGATATCAATAAATCAGGATCCAAGTGATTCTAAACTGTTCCTGAAACATTGAAACCATTCTCTCTCCAGGCAGAAGTAGTCTATTCTCTTTTGCAAGATGAATTCCATCTTACGAAACATTCAATAAACAAATGGCCACTCTCAGACTTTTGCACAGAAGATGAAAAATGGACCAGGAGATCTTTATGGGAAATGATAAGTAGAGATAGATTGAATAAAAAAGTTCTGTATTGTCTAGTATATATCTTCCTCCCTTCTTTCCTTCCTTCCTTGCTTCCTTCCTCTTTTTCTTCCTTCCTTCCTCTCCTCTCTCTTCCCCTCTCCTCCCCTTCTGTCCTCTCTTCTCCTCTTTTCCTTTTCAGAAGTACCCAAAAGGCCAAGAGTCAATTATCTTTAAATGTGTAAATATTGCTATTTACATATTTTTATTGGCAATTATCTTGATGGAAACACCATGGGTATGTCTAAATGCATTTGTGTTTTCAACTTGATAGTAAAAATAGCATTTTTAAACTTAGACTGTTGGTAATGAAGTTATACTTCAGTGAAAATTTCTAGAGACACAAACATCCAAATAGAAGGAATATTATTTGAGATATGTGGAAATGATGAACAAAAATAAACCATTAACAATAAATGAGAGTTGAATACATAAGGATATGTAATCTAAAACATTTTAAAATTAAATCTGTGTTGTTAATATGGAATTGAGTTAGAAGTCTTAATAAAATATGTAAAAGAAAGATTCAATGGTTGATAATAGAGTAATTAAAAGTTTAAATTTAAGTGGAAAGAGCAAAAAGTAATGAACACTCTGGAGTAAAATTTAAAGGTTCAAGTGTACATAAAAATAAGTCAAAATTGGAAAGTAAGAAATTCTAATCTATATATAATGAACAGTGTTTCTTCTTAGCCTCAATTTTGTGGAGTATTTAAACCAGTGATCCTCACATAATCTTAAAGATTAACATCTATCGCAGAAGTTGAACTGAACAGTTTTCTTCTTATAGCTATATAGCAATTATAGTTGTGCTAAATTCAAACATACAAATTATTAATTTTGTTAAAACTCATACAAAATTATTCCAAGAAATAAGCTATAAAATTTAGCATTATATTAAGAATATTTTTAAATATTTTATTTTCTTGTACTTTTCATATCACATAATCTCAAAATGTCTAGGGAGTGAATTTAAATATTTATGAGGCATGTCAAATTCATTGTCTTTAGAAAAAAAAAAGAAAGGAGAATATGTGTACATGTTGACCATGATAAATTATTCTTAAATACTGTCGTAAAATTATATAGCGAGATAGTAAATATATGTACCACAAAATAACTATTAAATGTGGCTATTATATGTCAAGTTTTATATGATAATAGTGAATTTTCAAAAATTTAAATATTGTTAGGTTGACATTACAACTGGTTCAACATAAAATTACAATTATTCACTAGTGCAAATGCTATGACTAAGTGATAAATTGCAATTTGGAATGGTCAAATGATTAGTCATAGTCACATGCTTTAAAAAATAGCAACATCTCCAAATTTCCAGGTTATTTCAAGGACATGGGATCTCAATGTTTGTGTACCTGTATATAGCAAAACTTTTCATTTAGGTTACCTGTATGTTGTCAAACCCACAAATTGGTCATATTCTGCAAATAAAGAAAATCAACCTCCCTTTTTAGATGAACATTTTGAAGCTATTCTAAAGGTAGCTATTTTTATTCTAAACAAGCAACTTTTGCTTGCTTAGTGGACATTTTTAAACATCTGATGGACCATCCTGTCACAATTTATGCATTCATTTGATATGATATTTTTCAACTAATATATTTGTATTATTTTTATTTTTTTATCTCACTTTAACTCTACGTCATGAATAAAATATTGTTCTGAATTTTAATATTATACCTAAATACAAGGAAAAATTCTAAAGCAAATTATATTTTTAATCCTACATAAACAGCCACATTTAATCATATATTTTCTAAATACAATTATAAATTATTGCTAGCATAATCTGAATTATTACTATTTTCTATAATTTCATCAAAATCATAAGAATTATCGGCACAGCTTGGTTCAGAGGTCAGGCATTATCATTATTTTTCTAATTTTAAAAGCACTTTGAAATTATATCTATGTTTGAATCTCTTAGCATTTTCAATTCTATACAGGTGATGCTTATTTAGTGGCAACACTAAATTTTTTAGGCTGAAGTTAAGTTCTGGATCCATTATCAGAAAGGTAAGTATATTAAGTTGACCTATGTTTAATAGTACTGATAAATTTGCTTTAATTTTTTCTTACTTTTTCATCCTTATCTTCTAGCAACTAATAGAGTAATTTTGCAAAGGCATTTTATGGAAGTACAGGAGAGAGTCTCTATGACTTTTGTTCCATTAAAATGAGGTTCTAAACAAGTTCCAAACTATAAGATTTCCCTTTGAACTCTAAATTTCCAAAGTACTTAATGTTACCCAGGGGATTCTTAGCAATATTCTTTAAAGGAAAAGTCTCATACAATGTGTTCAGCACATCTTGCTTTATTCTCAAAATCCTCCTGGAGAAAAGATGGGTCCTTGGATACAGCTATAATTGAAATTAACATTGCAATATGCTAGCCCAATTATAGGTTTCAAACAGAAATTAACGTGGCAATTTTTATATTTCATACATACAATATCTTGTAAGAGATAGACAAACTTTTATAACACAATGCAACCCACTAGTATAAAACTCTATTTTTGCTTATGAAGCTACGGACAATGGCTAATGTAAAAGTCATGCAACTGAATTCACATGTCATCGATTTTCAGATTTTTCTTGTAAAATATTTCAGAAATCTATGCTCAGACTACATTGCCTGTTGTTTTGTTTTGTTTTGTTTTTGCGTTTTGTTAATTGTTAAGAGAATATGGCAATATATTTTTACTATTCTTCCACTTTTTAGGAAGGATAATAAATTCTAACATTTGTCAGTTTTCGTGAATTACCAGTGTTTTTAATTGAGAGCATATTTTTCCTGAAGCAAAGAAAAAATTGGTTCTGTGTGCATGTACACACACACACACACACACACACACACACACACACACACACGGGCCCTATCATTAAGAAAATAAAACCCTGGAACTTTATCTATATAATGTAAAGGCAGACTATGCTAATTTTGATGAGCCTTTAAGGTTAAATTAATTTGAAGAACTCAGAAAAAATTACTTCTGAGGTGCCAAGAAAAGCTATCTCTAAATAAAATTGGACTTGATTACAATTATTATCATTAAATAAATTCTGTAAATATCTATAATTTTGTTTAATCTTTCTTATGCAAATCGCCATGTAAATATGGAAACAGATGGTGATATTGTTCTGTAGAATGAATATGTATTAACATATGCATCCAAATTTGTTTGGCAAATATAAATTTTCATCTTTTTAAATTTAATGGTTAGCATAAAATTTTAGTGGTAAAGTAAATTTATTTGGGTTAGTTCCAGTATATATGTGGAAAATTTATATCTATTTGCCTTATTTAGATGTATTTTTTACAGAAGTTAGTTTTATTGTTGACTTTTTAAAATATATTTATTTCAATAACAAAACATATTTTATAGTTAATATACATGTTTAGTTCCCAAACCTGAATTTTACATTATTATTCATATGATTTGCAAAGAGATCGAACTACCTTACTTGCCATGTTTCACTTGAGGTAATGTTAAACATTATTATATACTTGGTGTCTAGACACATTTTTAACCCAGTTCTCATTTAGAAAAAAAAAAATGCAGCTCCCTCCCTGCCAGCATTAATTTAATTGTGCATAAACACACTCTTGGAGGTTGAAGAAAATCTGACTGGTTTTCAAAGTGAAATAAAATATAAAAACTGTCCTTGGAGTTATTTCTAAACAGAACTTATCTCTAATCCTAATTTAACAGAATTGTATATGATGATCAGTATTTAATAATTTTTTTTCATGTGGTAGATTTCAAAACATGGAACAACATAGCGAACATCACATTCCGCACAAAAATATCACATTTCTCTCCAGATCTTCTTGCTATCCTTGTCGTTGTGTGTGCAGTGAACCTTGCAGTGACCAGTTGAATTCTGTTTCCCTGATGTTGGTGGTATGCTCTTGGGGAAACGTCTTCCAGACAGGCAAGGAGGTGTGACATCATCAGTGTGCGGACGACCTAGAGGACATTGCTGTCCTGGCTTGTGAAGCTTTTCCAGCATTCTTTCAACGAATGTCTGAAGCTTACATGGCTGATGGTGTGCTCAGGATTGTCCTTCTTGAACAGATGCAGGAGTTTAGTACTGTAATGTTTAGAAGGTGGCAAAAGACTTTCTTATACCAAAACTTGTGCCTTTTGTGCTCAGTTGGATAAGAAGTGAGCATCTGATCAGCTGAATCCACTGCTCCCATATTCTCATTATAATCCACAATGACACGTGGCTTCTTAGTTTCTTTTCCATTTCTGTTGTCTGCTTCAATCACAGAATCTTTGTGGAATGTTGACAACATTGTTACACCATTTCAGTGCCTTAAGTTCACCACAGAATCTGGCTACAGTCGTGCCCTTTGCAATCCTTTTTTTTCAGATTGCTTGGCATCTGTTTTCTGTTTAAACTGTTCCATCTGCATCAGTCCTGTTTTAATGTCATTCTTTGAAAAGCCTGGGAGATGTATGGCAAACTTTGGGCGTGAAGTTAGGACTGTAATCCACGAGTTATCTCGGGTGAATGTTGCAGCCGCAGGCATCACTGGTGAGTATTCTTGGAGCAAACGGGAAGTGGGTTAAAGCTATTTTGTGATCTATAGTGTTCAGAGTAATTATTTGTCTGTTATTTTGAATGGTAACTTCATATATTACAAATTCAGTTTATTATATTGTGGATATATATTTACGTATTGTGAATTCAATTTTTTTTTGGAAAAAAAAATTGACACTGGACTTAGAAATACACAGAATACAGAAGTTAACAAATGGCTAGCTTTTGCTACTCTGAAAGCCTTAGATTTCATATGATGAATGTTCACTCATTTAGTAATAGATAACAAGACAGAAAAAAAAAGTGAAAATCTGAGCATCTGAAATGAATTTACCAAAATAAAGTATTGACTGTATCATAGAGTATTTTAAGGGACTAAACGATAACACATGAAAAAAAGTCATAAAACTGAGTTTAGCTGATCACACATTCAGGTTTATTTGGGCATATTACTCATGAAAGAATAATTTTACTTTTATCATGATGAATAGAATCAACAGGAGTCCTTTAGGCTATTTTATTTGAAGTTTTTGTGTTATTTTCTTTTTAAATATTTTTTTGCAAATAAAAAGAATAATAATTATTTATTCTGATAAGCAAAAGTTGAAAAGGACCCAGAAATTTCACTCCTAGGTTTTTATCCAAAAGAAATTAAAATACATATCCATAAAAAAATTTTGTACAAGATGGTTAATTATAGCTTTACACACCATACCCTAAAACTGGAAACAAATAAAATGTTGTTGGTGAATAGACAAAAATTTAGTGGTATATTCATACAACGTATATTTAGCAATAAAAAGGAATAAAATATCGATACATGAAGTAACAGGAATAAATTTAAAAAACATAGTGTTGAATAAAGAAGACTTGTACAAAAAAGTACATTGGGTATGGTGTAATTCACATAAAGTTCTAGAACAGGCACAACTAATTTATGGTGGGGGAAACAAAATAATAGCAGTTGCCTGCGGAGGTAGAAACTGACTAACAAAGAGAATGAGAGAGTAGGTGGTTAGATCTAAATCTTGATAGGGATTTCAGGTACACAGGCTGTGTGTATTTGCATAAACTCAGAAATTTTACACTTATGATTTGTGCATTTTACTGTATGTAAATTTTATCTCCAAAGTATAAAAAAATTAAACAATATTAAGCTCTGTGACGCACATACTATAAAATATTTAGAGGGAAGCACACCAATGTTTGCAACTTATTTTGAAATCCATAAAAATTCCAGCGTTATCTGACGGCAGAATCGAGAGATGGGTAGATGGTTACCTAAGTAATAAGACAATGAGAGCAAAATATTAATTTTAGTATCTAGTTGTTATATATACAGATTCACTGTAAAATTCCTTTAATCTTTCAATAAATTTAAAATTTTTCTAACATGTTTGAACAAAATTAAAAGGATATCAAGAATCTTTATCTTTCTTTACTACAGTATGTGAACACTAATACCATCTCACTATACAAGCACTACTGTCAAATATACATATTAACCATTAGATTGCAAAGACATTTTTTCCTCAAAAATATAACCAAAATATAATAGCAAAAAGTCATAAATGTTTCAGAAGTCTGACAGATATCAGAGGTTATTCACTTAGAGGTCCATAAATATGATAATTCATTGGGAAATCATTATATCTATATTGATACAAAACAGATACAACTGAATTTAGACTACATATTTATGATTCCTTTATAACTGGTAATAATAGTGTTTTCTTTGTTTGCCTGACCAGTATATTGATCTTGGTGCAATGGGAGTGAGACAGAGAAAAGACTCAAAATTAGCAGACAATACTTTTCAAGGATATATATGAAGTAACCCCCAAATTAATGAGTGAATCCAATGTTGCCTACAATATGTGTGCCTAATCTTTTCTTAAAAACAGATTTTTTTTTTTAGGGTAGAATAAATGATTTAACAATGCCTAATGTAGAATATCTACATTTTTAAAAATCTGATATCTGTGTATGGGCTTTCAGGTTCTTCTGTTCAGTATCTACCCACAGCAGCAAAAAGAGTCATCATTAAACACTTAAGTTTATTACTATACATATATGTTTTAGAGCAAAACATGGGTTCATTCAAAACAAACTGTTCTTATATTACATTTTAAAGATTCTATGTGATTATTTATTTTTTAATTATTTTGGTTGGTGTATCATTCTCTTCACCATCTACCTGGTTGTACTTGAAAATAGGCTTCACTCCAAGTAAAGAGTCACTACCCATTTTCAGAAAAGGAGAGTAGAGGCAAAACATGGGGAGCGGATAATTAGCTTTTCCTGATCTTAGAGCATGCCTTGAAGCAAATGCCACTTTTAACTGATTATTGTGGAACTAAGCAACCAATCAAAAATTTTCCAAAATCTTTTCATTACAGAGCTCATGCTGTTATTTCAATATCCTTTAGTTTTATATTGTTGCCAAATCAGTCTTATAATAGTCAAGAAGCAAAGAGATTTTTCAGATTTTAAAGGTGAAGAATGAAATACATGTGCACAACCAAATTATGGTGAAAATTTTTCCTTAAAGTGTTTTTCAGGATATCAACTTATTTATCCACAAATAACATTTTTGTCCAGAGCTTTTGAGAGAGAACATAGTATTTTTTTTTTTTTTCATAAATGGCACTACAATATAGACTTTCTAATGACTGGATCAGTTGCTATTATAATAAAATTCCATGGTTTGCTTGGCTCGATCATTTTATTTTTAGCCATGGGTTAAGATACCATGGAACACAAGTTGCTTCCTCCTTTTTCTTTGATGATATTGGGACTTGTACCAGAGGAGCACTTCTGAGAGCAGGAAAAAAAAATGCTAAGATGTAGTGATTCTAAGAAAATATTGGCAGTCAGATTTTCATATACTAGAAGTTTTACAAAGTATGAATCTCTGTTTAACTCCACCGCAAGTAATTGGAGAACATTATCTTCATTTTATAGAAGCTTCATTGTTTTCTTGAACAGCTGCAAGAGTCAAATTTCCGAGCTAGAAATTGTACAGTACCAGAGGGTGAGGAAAATTAGTTCATTCCTGTCTCAGAAGCTTGAACATACTGAGACATCAATGTGAAATAGTAAAGTCATAATACAATACATTATCTGATTAATCAGTGGCCAAAAATACTGAACCACTTCTGTGCTGTGCAAGAAAGAGCCAAAGATGTCTATTTATACAGCATCAATCAGTTGTTATTGTTGTCTGCTCTGTCAGTTAAAAAAATTAATAATAATATTTTACACCCCCTGCAGGTGGTTTAGTGCTATGATTATAGAACTTCATAGCCATTGAAAGTAGAATATACCCACTCAGAAGGGAACAGGAATTTCATCTTCCTATTCCAAGGAAATGGTATACACACACACATTCAAGTAGAAATTGCAAAGACAGTTTTAGATTTTGTCAAAGAATAGAGATAGAGTGCAATATTGCTTATCCATGGATGCCCTTTTATATGCTTACCAATTTAATGGTAAGCAGTTTTGGCAGCAAGGTCTGAATCAATGCTTCAGTGGTGCCTGAAGTACACTGGATTATACCTTTTAATATCTGGGTACTTTTGGTTTGCTAATGAGCTTAAATAATCTACTGACCTTTCCTGTTCTATCATTTTCTTTTCATCAATATTCTTATCAGTTAGTAAACCTCTCCCAACCCTAAGTAACAGCCTAGAGTCAAATGGACTACTTACTGACTAGTTGTTGGCTATAGGAACAGTGATCTTCCGTGAAACACCTTGGGAAATACGTTGGCTTCTAGATTCAAATGCGAAAAGTCATAGGGTGACTTCAGAGCAGAATATATATTACAAGTGTTATCACAGGAGCAAGAGCAAGAGCATAGAGAGAAGATTCTCACAAGTGGTAGAAGTAGTTAGGCATAACGAGACTGCCTAACGCAGAACACAAAAGCTGGCCCTCATCATGCATGGCAATAAGCCTTAAACTACTCTCTAGCCACAGTCACAATGGAGTAAGCCATTGTAATCTATTCTGTAAATTATTTGGGTTTCTGAATACTTTCTCATCCCTAATTTAGAGCATTTATACCATCCTTTAATTATTTCATTTATGTTTCTCTAGTTAGTTTGCAAAATTTCAAGGCTTGGTGATAAGCATTCAATAAATATAGGACAGAAAGAAGGACAAGAAGAAGGGCAGGGAAGAAAAGGTTTATTCCTTTGCTTCCTTCGACACTGAGTCTTTGAATTCCCAAAACGGTGTATAAATTATATGTCTCTCAGTTTCTGATTTATTTTCCCCAGTCTTTCTTCCCCCAAGGGATGAGGGTTTCATATGTAGATAATAGTTTATATTTTTTATTCCTCAGTATAATGTACCATGAGATTAAGAAAAGACATATTGCCTCAAAAGTTAATAGCCATTACCCTTCCTAACAAGAAATACTAGAAAAGAAAAAATATCAAATGAAGGTCATCACATATATGTCTGTGCAATTTATGACCTATCATGCACACAAGAAAAATGAATTAGTATTCTATTTTTATTTATAGATACAATAAACATCAAAGAACTTTATCGAATACTAATTTAAAAAATATACAGCTTTAGCCAGTTTGGCATTTATTGGGTTTTATGTATTTTGTTAGTAAAATATGAAAATATTTTCCAATTTGAAAATATGGAAAATTCTTCTTGGTATATGTGACATAGTAATGAATAAGAATAGCAACAAAATCTCTAGTCATTGAAGTAAATGCTAGATCAATTGGATTTTATGTGAAAGGTTGGCACAAAGATAATTATTTAAACAGTATATTTAATGGAATATGCCACAAATGATGTTTGTACTTGGGCAAGTGTCTCAAGTACAAAAGAAATTCATAAGAGGTAAGAAAGATTCAGAACAAGAGAGCTTGAATAATTTCTGCTGTATATTGTGAGAACAGTTTGTTCTTTTCCATTGTGGACATGAAAAAAAAAGAAAGAAAATCCATATAAAATGTCACTGGCAATAGAGGATTAGCCCTGTTCTAGTAAAAAGTAGGTCTCCTCAGGGCTTGCTCTAGGCAAAATAGTGAAATAAGAGGAGGAACAAGTTAGCAGAGTGGGAAAATTCTTGGACTAAAAGTTTGATTTTTGCATTTCGTTCCATTTCTGAACTAAACAGCAACATAAATTTGTCAAATCTGTTAATTTATCTGTATCTTAGTTTGATTATCTGCAAAAATAAATAATTCTGAATCTCCTTCTAAGTACAAAAAGCCTATAATAATGTGTATATTCTGCGGATTCCATCACGCTACATAGCACTTTCTCCTACAGGCTGGCAAGCAGACCCTCTTTTCAAATTTCTAGGTCTACTTCCACAGTCTTTTGCGGCCTAATGACTACTCAGAATCACTCACTGTTCAATGTCCAATTCATAATCCCAGAATGCCTCATGCTCTGCCATTACTTTGAAAACATTATTTCCTTATATTCCTTTACTAAAGCCAAAGCCTACATTTTAAAAAAAATTTAAATCATAATTAATACTTATGGAGAGTAGAAAATTAAGCAAATAAGCTTCCCACAATATAAGGCATATACTAGGTACTCAGTAAGTATGTAATAAAAAACTATTAAATGTATACATATGACAAAATGGAATTAGATTGGCAAATTAATAACCATTTCAAAAGTAGTATAAATTCATTTTCTAATTTTCAAAATAGTATTCTTTTGAAATTCAAACCAGCTCAAGGAAATTAATTACTAATTGTTAAAATTTAATGAAATGTACGGAAAATACTTTCAGTTCATCCTTTTCAATGTCCACTATTTAAGATACTGTTTATTCTTTTATTGCAGAGATCACTCATGTTTTCTTTCAAATTCACTTCTTTCCAGTGCTTTCTAAAGTAAAAGTCTTCACCTATCATTCTTCTTATCCCCCACAAAATAAGTTTTTCTAAATTGCTTAATAGCATCCCCCAAATGACAACACATGGATCCTATAAAGGTTACAGGAGTAAATAAACCCTTTTCCTTTAACCTACGCAAAATTTACAGAAATAAATTTCTCTGTAAACCCCACATTGAAGAAATAGAGTAAGCCATACATATTTGTAAATTGAATGGTTTGGTTTAATTAAAGCACCCTACCCACACATACTTCTCCCACTCTGTGATTCTGTCACCATCGTAACTGCTTGGTCAGCTAATCAAATCTTTCTTCCCTGATTTGGCCTAATTGTGCCAGATTGCAATACAAAACACATAAACTCATTACAGTGGACACAGATAAATCATAATATCATGAGACATGTAACCACCATGGTGCCTTGACATAAAACTTTGTTGTTCATTTCTTATTCCCACCGAGATGACTCACTATATACAGAGGAACTTTCCCTCCACTAGAAATCAGAAAGATGCACTGCTTAGACTTTTTTGGCATCAAATTTCTGTAGAGATGGTGTTGCTAGCCAGTTTATCTGAAAAAACAGACTCTGAGATAAAGATTTACGTGTAGAAATTTCACTGAGAAAACTCT
This sequence comes from Pteropus alecto, assembly GCF_000325575.1. Taxonomy (NCBI): domain Eukaryota; kingdom Metazoa; phylum Chordata; class Mammalia; order Chiroptera; family Pteropodidae; genus Pteropus; species Pteropus alecto. The sequence goes on along the minus strand of NW_006439192.1, from coordinate 25,500,632 downwards.
CAGAATTAACACTTGCGGAGAATACAGAAAGCAATATTGGAGAATTTGAAACCAGCCAATCCCACAGGGAGCTCTGGAGTTGAGATGGTCCTGAGGCATTGTTCTAAATTAAGGCAAGGTGGATGGTTCTTCATAATCTAGCTCTAAGTAGTTATTGGGCATAGGTTGCCTCCAGAAGAAAAAAAACAGCTCACTTCAATTCAGAGCAATTCTCAAAAAAGAATTTAATGAGAACTCTCAAATCCTAATACTCTCAGACCTAGAGGAATAAATGTTTCAGGAAGTCCTGAAGATGGGATCTGGTGGTGTTCCATAGCACCCACTACTGATGAACACATAAAAGTGGGGTAGAAAGCTGTGCTAGCCTTTTCTACTGTCACCACTATTCACTGTCCCTCAAACGGAATGAAGCTCATGAACTCCAATGTCATTCAATTCTCTTCTGGTTACTCAGAGGAAGAACTCACTCAGCTCTAATACACCCAGGAGAAGACTCATCTCTGTCCGTTAATCCTGGGGTAATCTTTTATATGCTAAAAGTCAAACAATTTGTTTATTGGGAGTGGGGAGATAACAGCCTGTCAGGATAATCTGTAAATTTAGGAGGGGACCCACGGAGAAAAACTATCCGTGTCATAGTTCCTAGAATTCAAGGTAAAGCTGGTTAATAACAAAAGTTGACTCGATTATGACTAACTCATTTAATATCTCTTACTCAATGGCACCACTCAAGTCTGGCTCACCAAAATGTTAAGTGAGATATTTAACTCTAGCCTCTCACTTTTTCTAGAGTAAAATCCCCAGAGCTACATGCTATTTTTGATTGGGGTTAGAGGCTCATACACTTAAAAAAAAAAAAAAATGACAGGAAAGTTTGAAAATAAAGGAGGAGCCCTGAATGATTAAACTTAAAACAATGCAAATAAATAAACATCAATTGTAATACATAATTTTTATTTTTAAATGTAGAATTTTAGGCCAGAATATAAAATAGATATGAGCAAGATATTATGTGATAATCCAAGCCTTTATGCATCTAGCAAATGCACTACAATATAAAAGGAATGAAAAGATGCTAGCAATACTGGGGAAGAATTTAAAGCACCACAGTCTTAATCAGAGATAATAATACAACTTTTTTATAAATGAATAGATTATGCTGAGAATATGGAGAATTTGAATATGACCAACAATTTTGATAATCTGTAATAATGCTAGATCTCTATTTATAATATTTTACTTCTAGAACAGTAAAAGAATATAATCATCTACTCCTCATAGAATAGTTGTATTAAAGTTTATCATATACTATGTCATAATTTAAGTCTTGATAAATTCTAACAAGTAGATACCTTTCAAGATATGACCTCCAACTACATCACAGAAAATCTAATGATAATAATCTTGAATTAAAATTTTAAAATTAAAGGAAAAATTAAAAAGACACTGCTCCATAATTTGTGGGTCAAAGAAGAAACAAAAACTAAAATGACAGACCATTTTAGATTAAGAAACCTTTAGAACGCTGCCAGTGAACACTCAAAACATGCAATGTATAATATTATCACTGATTTTCTCCTATAACAGTACCAAATTAAAAAAAAATAATAAAATGTAGCAATATTGATGTACATGCACTTGCTCTAAATAGATTTGAGGTTATTTGTTTTAAGTAAATAGCATAAAGAGAAGTGTAGTGAAATCAGAAGTATTTTAATATACTATATGAAGGTAAGGGAGTGAATGACAAAGAGATATGGAATTTAAACTATAACCGAGGTCAAAGTTAAATAAAGGTGTATTTCAATTTGTGGAAAGCTGTAAAGAAAAAAAGTGGTAGATCGAACAAGATGCTTTTAATCACTTTTTATTCTCTCCCATTTTTGTATTTATTTATTACACAATTATTAAGAATTTAATATATACAAGGCACTGTACTTAACTCCACGAACACAAAATTTAAAGTCGGTCTCTCATTTTAACTAGCATGGTCTTGTTGGGAGTGGAATGAGTAAACTGTATATTCCTTACTTCATAGTATGGAGTGTTATAGAGTAGCACTTCTCAAACTTTAATATGCATTCAAATCACCTGTCTATTTTATTAAAACGCAGTTCATCTCTGGGGTCAAGTTTTGGTATTCCTAATCAACATCATAGGTTTAACACCTATAGTTTCAAGTGCAAAGTTATAAAACCTCTAATCTGTGTGTCATCTCCAGTCTATCTTCCCAAGTTGTGCAGATTCTCATTTTCCATTAACTTTTTCCTATTTCCATCTTTATCTTACTTCACTCATTCTTTTCTTTCTCCTTAGCTGAGCTCATCTACACATCCGTCTTCAATTATAACTTAAATAAAGAAAGATCACAACTGTCTCTAACCATCCTCTGAGCTCCACACTCTCCTACTCAGCTGTCTATATCAACTTTTATATCTACAAAGGCATCTCAAACTCAACATACCCAGAGATGAACTTACTGTACCATTCCACCTCCGACCACTCAGAAAATACTGGCCATTTTGAAGACTTCATCTCTCAGTGAGTAAAGATTCATTTACCTAGTTGTACAAGTCCAAAATTTGGAGACTCCCGCCTTATCCAAACCACTGTCCAGTCCACTTGATCTTCTAAATTAATTTCTAATCCATTCTTCTGTCCCCCTCTGCTACCACCAGGCTAGGTGAAAATTCAATCATCTCTCATCTAGATGATAACAACGGCCTCACAATTGATTATTAGCTTCCACTTCATCCCACCCAACCCATTCCCCATAATTCAGCAACACTCTACCTTGTTTTTATAATAACAAAGAAAGCCTTGTTCTTTATTTTTTAGGGGCTTCTTCTATTACCACTCCTTTCTTCCGGTTGCATTTCCACAGACATGCTGGCCTTCCTCTGGTAACCCTTACAGGGCTCCCTCCTGCCATACCTGTGCACCTCCTGTTTCTTTTACCTGGAATGCTCTTCCCTTCTCTTTTTCTAGTTAATTTCTGTGTTCTTCTTCCTATCTCAGCTTAATTATCACTTTTTCAGAGGAGCCTTTTCTGATTTCCATGTGTAGATTGAATGCCTCTATCATAGGGTTTTCTAGTAGGTTTATCTCTTGTTTGGTGCACTGTCACAACTCAGTTTCCCACCCCCTCATTTATATGATTATTTGATTGACATTTATAATCTTCATAAGAAAGAAACAGTGCTTGACTTTATTTGCCATTTATTTCCAGGCACTAGAATAGCATTTGAATAAAGTAAATACTCAAGAAATACTTGAAATAAAATGTTGATTAAAAATGAGCTGTTCCTAAATCTGCACATTCATGCCACATAACTGAGCAACCTATAGGAGCTCTGCAGCCCCACTCCGAGCCAGTCAGTCCTATTATAAAACTCTCCACTGGGACATTATTTTCAAATACAAATTGTCCAGTAAGCATTTCTTCGAATTAAATAAATAGGCAATGCAGTGTACTTATCTTGTACAAAATTTAATCCAACTAGAATTTATTGAATCCAATCTGGTTATGGCTGAATCATAAGCACATGAATAAAATGAAACAATTTTGGTGTCTCATCAGATTGGTTAAAATCAATGTGTGGCTCTAGTTTAATGATTGAATTACTATCAGAATCCACACTCCATATGGCTCTTTCATTTGATTTATTCAAGCAATTTGTGGTATCTCATCTTGATACTATCAAGCTTATAGTTTACAACATAATTGTAGTTTCTGTTCGGATTTTGTGACAGATTGATTAAGATCACTTGAATAGATCAGCTGGGAACATTTAGAACCTCAGCATTTTATTTAAGCTTACTTAGATTCATAGAGTAGATATAGTAGAAAAAACAGAGATGTGGAAAAAGAGGGATTTATCAGGATTTGCTAGAAACCAAGGATATACCCCCCCAATGATCAATTTAGTTAACGTTTTATTAAATACTTATCATATAGTAGATTTTAAACTAGGATTATGTGAAAATATCACATCACATTCTCTTAGGATCTTAAAAGTCTAATGGGCAAGATAGACCAGTCAATGGATAATTGAAATGGAGGGGCTCAGTGCTACATATATAGAACACCTTTGCACAGATGACTGCACACACACACACAGAAGTGGAACATGAACAGTTAAGGGACATGACATTGACATGGGGAGGCTGCCCTGAGAAAATGATTCCTGATATGAATGTTCAAAAGAAAGAAAATGACTTCTTGATTGTGGTATATAGGAAGGCAATCTGGGCAGAGGAGACATTTTGTGATTCTACTTGCATATATTTAATTAATTTATTTATGTCAAATAAATGCTTACTGGACACTGTTGGTAATAATTGGAGGCTAAGGCTTTCAAATGTTATGAAGTTCTGAATAAACCATTTTAATGAACTGGATGACTTTTCAATTGTTTTTTTGTTTGTTTGTTTTTGTTTTTTTTTAATCTCACAAATAACATTTTCCCGTGCAAATAAAAGATGGAATTGTGAAGTACAGAAGGATATTTCCTTTAACCATAAAGTCTACATTAACCTTACAAGAACATTTAAGTCATTATGCTACTAATACTACTGTATTTTTTGGCAAGCGTGACTGACCGAGAAAGATGTAAAGCTATTGAGAAACTGTGACCCAATTAACACAGTACTCTCTTACACTCAATAAAATTAGATTCCTTGCTCTTTCAAATAAAAACATCAAATTGTATATATGGTTTAAAATCCAATACGTTTCTCCCACTATTTCCAAAGTATGTTTGTTATTAAGACACATTATAAATTTGGATGTCTACAAAATATTATATTTCGAGGTCACTACAGTAACTATATATTAACTATCTGGCTCCCACAGCTGCACACTCAAACGTTTACTCTATCATTTTTTAAAGCTTTATTGAATTGTAATTGACATAAACAGCACATAATTAAAGTGTATAATGTGATAAATTTGACATATGTATACAATTGTCACTCCGTCATCAAAATCTATATAATGACATATTCACCGCTCAAAAATATTTGCTCTTGCCCTTTTGTAATTCTTCTTTCTTATCAGTTCCCAACTCCTGTCTCCAGGCAATCTTTCTCCTTTATGATACAGTAGATTAATTTAATTTTTATGTCTTAGTTTTATATAAATGGAATCATATAGAATTAACTTTTTTTAAAAATCTGACTTCTTTCACTCAGCATAATTATTTTGAGATTCATCCATGTTGTAGCGTCTATCATTTGTTCATTCTTTTTTATTGCTGAGTAGTATCCGTTGTTTGATGTACCAGTTGTTGTTTTTTTTTAATCTATTCACCTGTTGATGCACATCTGGGTTATTTTCAGTTTGAGGCTATAATAAATGAAGCTAATTTGGTCATTTATGTACAAGTCTTTGTATGGACATATACCTTTCATGTGTATTGGGTAAATCTTTAGGACTGAAATGGTAGGTGTATGTTTCAATGTTAAGAGTAAAACTATATTCCTAAGTGGTTGTATCCTTTTACATTCCCTGCTGTATGAGAGTTTCTGTTATTTCACACCCTCTCTGATACTTGATAAAATCAGTCATTTTAATTTTAGCCTTTCTAATAAGTGTGTAGTGGTACTGCATTGCAGTTTTAATTGATATTTTCCTAATAACTAATGATGTTGAGCATCTTTTCACAAGCTTTCTTCCTATCCCTATCCCTTTGGTAAAATAACTGTTTAAATCTTTTGCTCATTATTTTGTTTTGTTGGAAGTTTAACATTTGTAAACCAATATAATTTTTACTTGAAAAAAATAAAGAAGAAACACAATAAAATCAGTTGAAGATAGAATCAAGATTATCAACTTTATAGACATATTTCGTTTTTTATAAGTGCATAAGAGTATCATGTCTGATGTGTTGAAATGACTGGTGTATTGCATAGAAGTTTATTTAACATGCGCATGCTTTAATCTCTCTTTCAAGGTCCTGATTAAAACTGCACGCCTGAAACAAGTATCTAAAACTTTAGAGCACTGTAGATGATGCCTTTTTCATCTTTGCGTCTCTCATTTGCATTTGCAGAGCACCTTTTATTCAGCACTAAAGAACAAATGTCCCAAGGATCACCTCCAGCAGCTGTTTTCTGTATATGTGCGTTCTCGGTCTGAGGCTTTGTGTGACCATGCATCAGGACTTCCCTGCCACCCTTTCCTGAAGTCTTTTTTTATATGTGTAAAGTTTTCTGAATCATTTCATCATAATGTTTCATCAAAAAAAACAGTTTTGAAATACCCAAGCATTTCAAATTAGGTTTTCTTCAACTGCAAATGTAAATTGTTATTTTCATCTAAATGGACTACTAGTGTCATCGCTTCCAAAATATTCATAAGATTGTTTAACTTGTTTTCCAAACTCTAAGTAATTTTGTATGACAAACCTTATTTAATTTTTTTAATATTTATTTAATTATCTAAATCGATGTTGTCCAATAGAAAAATAATGTGGGTCACATATGGAATTTTAAATTTTCTAGTAAGATAATTAAAAAACAAAAGAAATATGTGAAATTAATTTCAATGTTATATTTAATTTGACTCAGTATAACCAAAATGTTATTTCAACATTTAGTCAATTAGAAAGAAAAGTTAATGATATATTTTATATTCTTTGCATCATACTAAGACTTTAAAATCCAGTAAATATTTAATATTTATAACACATCTCAATCAGTTTTGTCACTTTTCATGCACTCAATAGCCATATGTGGCTAGTGGCTACCATATTAGATAAGTTAGATGTACATAATACTTTTAAGGTTATTTTTAGCATTTGCAGTAAATCAGTGCTAGGATTTGATTTGTCTGGCATGCTAATAAGCCATGTTTTACTCATATACAAACTAGTATAGTAAATGCTCAAAATTACCAACAGTATCTTTGGCTATTTTGAAGACTTCTAGCCATTGGACTTAGAGTAGCCATGACTGATGCTGGCTCTGCTACTTGTCAATTTTGAAACTTATATATATAATGTCTAATCTTTGCCTTGGCTTGACTAAACTTTGGACAGGCTTCTTCCTGATTCCTGGCTGCTGACCTGTCTTTTCTTAGACCATTTACTCTGGAAAACTTGTAACTGTCCAATTTTTTTTTTCTCTACAGTTATAGCAAAAATTATGTTTTATTTAAGGCTCAGGTAAAGGAGAGATGTTAGAAATTTCAACATACAATTCACTCCCTTTTAAAAAATTAAATTTTTTTTATTACTTTATTTTTTAAGCTTTTGTCCATTCTTTCTCTGCTCCTTTTGAGATATAAATCTTTTAAAAAGCTTCTTGCCAGTTATGCAATCCAGGGATATCTTTCTCAAGGACCCGGGAGCCATTCCTCTGAAAGGAAATCCCAAAGGAAGTTAGCACCTATATCTCCCAGTTTCTGTGGGAGGGCAGGAGCCTGTCAGGCACCTTGCTGGAACTGTAGACTACTAGAGACCAGTAGCTTTTCTTCTGTGTAAAGCCAATTTGCATAAAGCAAACAAAGATGGTCTGTGTTCTGCTTCTCACCTCAGCGTGTGCACAAACACTTATATATACCATTTAAGTCTCTCTTGCCTGTTTTACTTTGTCAGTGCAGTTGCTTTGACACCATCTTAATGGATTCATTTTCTTCTCTGATTTAAAGGAATCTGGTTTTGAACTTTTAAGCCTCGACATCCAATGTAGCTCATTTTCCAGGAAGTCAGCATCGCATAATCAAAAAGCTCAATGGTTTGGCAAATAGGAGGAATCAATTCTGTGCTCTCCTACTAGATCTTATTGTGACTTTAGAAAAGTTGCTGATACTTTGATAAAGGGTTTTCTCCTCTGCAATGTGAAATGATTGGGTAAGTAAACCTCTTAGTTTATCTTTGGATTCTGAACCTCTGATTTTATTCTTGCTACAGCCCTGTTGATTATTTAGGGTAACCCAGTGCATCCATATTTCTAATCAGTTAATTTACATCAATTTATGTACAAGAATGACATAGGGACTATTTTTTTTTTAAGTCTAATGATCATTTTCACATTTGCAATGGGAAATAAATTAAACACATCTATTACCTGAGAGTGAAAATGAGGTACAATTTTCTTCCGCCTATAAAGCAACTGCTATCACTGTTTGCTGACTTGCAAATCATTACCGAATGCTTCAGCACATCTTTTTACTTGTTGACATTGTGCAAAGTCAGCTCCTGAACTGCCTATAATTGTTGGACCCATGATTTGCTTTTTTTTTTATTTCAATATAGAAAAAGATATGATTAGTAATGTAAGTTTCCCAGTACATTTTTATGGTACTTTAAAAAAGTGTGTGTTGTAATTTACCTTAACAGATATACAAAAATACTTGTTTTTATGGTATGTGTTGTAACATTGAAAATACATGTGAGATATTTAAAGCAACATGCCATGCCTACAGTACCATAGCTTTCATAAAAGTATATCTGGGAGTAGGAATAGCTAACCTGAGGAGCACTTATTAGGTGCTAGGTCAATGATTCCCATAAACCTGTGCATTTCAGGCTTACTTAGAGATCTTTTAAAACTTCCAAAGCCCTGGTCACGCCTCATTAAAACACAATTTCTGCTGGTGAAATAAGGCCTCAGTCTTTTTCAAAGCTACAGGGGTGTTCCAAAGTGCAGACAAATATGGAAACCACTGTGCTGGCCTGTGTGCCGAGAGTACTTTGAATGCATAATTTCATGGTGATTCTTAGAACATCCTATGAGGTGCGCATCTTGCTATAACCTGTAGTCCACAATACTACAATTAGTAAAATACTTGGAGACGAAATTATTTTTGGCAAATTCGGTTGGGTGAAAAAATAAGATAAGTGAGAAGGAAATTGAATGACACCAAATCAGCTCTCCAGGTTGCCCATTGACTGGACATTTGAAAGCAGATGCTAAATGAACGATTACTGAAGTAGGAAAAGGACTTCAGGCTGTCTACCTGTTATGTCTTCAAGATCTAGTCATGACAATGTCCAAAAAGAGACAGTACCAAAGGATCTCAGCCTCATGAAAAGGGGAAGTGAACAGAAATAGTTGACCAAATCGTATTGAAGAGAAAATCTGGGTCTGGATGCATAAATAATATTCATAGACAATGACCTAAAGAATATGTAGGCTCCCATGCTAGTGTGTCTAGATTTTTCCCTCGATGAGGAGAGCTGGCCCCTGAGGGCCCCATTTTTTTGATCCTGTAGGATTGTTTTCATTGGATTGTGTTTTAACATGGAACTTTCAGCTTGTATTGAGAGATGTTTTAAGAAATAGTTGTAATACCTTTGTTGTCTAACATAGAACTCAGTGAATGTTTCAGGAATAATCTATAGCAGCTAATCTTCCCCCATTCTAGAGTCAAAAAATGCTGTACTTTCTCATAGGAAATGGTGTATTTTCAATTTTATCGGCAATATAATTTTTATAACTCTGCTTTTTCCAGAAATTTTGACCAGGAATCTTGGGCACTAATTTGTGCCTCTGTTTTATAATAAAAAAACATAGATGTACAGAATTTTACATTTTAACATTTGCTCTGAAATAATATTACTGCCTTTAATTATGGTCGCCATCCCTGGTTTCTTATTTTTAACTTATAATATGTACGTGTTTCATACAATTCATAGTATTGTATGTATCTTACATAGATATTGATTCTTATAACCCTTGAAACATGTCTACTTCTGTGAGGTTTCTGACAACACATAAGGTGAAAACATTTTCACTTATAGCAGTTTGCTCTCAAATTAGCAGTGTACTTGCAACATTCAATAAAGTGTATTGAATAGATATATAGTGCAAAAATGACAAAATAAAGTGAAAAATTTACACTACCGCATATCATTGTTAATCTTGAGATAAATGTTAGTCCTACTCTAAAGTTAATAAATTAGAAAACATTTGCCATGCTTCTATTTGCATGAATCTCTGAATGGTAAGAGTCAAAAAAGTGTAGATAGGTCAAATTTAGCACTTGACTTTCAGTACAATGTTTTAAGTACTGAAAAATAATTTGCTTTAAAATTTGGGTGAGAAAATTTGGATGAAATATATTGTTGAACTTAAAATTAGCCTTACTTAAATTATTTGTAGTTGTTACTTCTCTGTGAATGACAAATTTCAAACACTTATTGCCATATGGAGAATACATGAGCCTAGCAATGTATTTGTCCTCAAGGAGATGTAGTGCTTTATGACGTTGTTGTAATCCTTTTTGTGGCTATCATTCATTCACCTAAAAACAGTTTCCCTTACATACTCTGGTACAGAAACCTGTATAAGAGTGTTCTGCTACACAACTCACTGAGGACAGGGTATGTCTTCTTCACAGATGAGCTCCACCCCATCCGGCCCCTAGATCTCTTTAAAGAATGAGGACTTTGCTTCTAGCTGCTCTGTCACCAGCACAGAGAACAGTGCCTCCTATAAAACAGATGCTAAATGAACCATTGTTGAATGAATAATGAGCAAATCTTTGCACCCAGCATTGAATAGCTATTTAATATTTACTTATATCCTGACGAACTTTTACTTTATTACCAGTTTTAAGCACTAGTGCTTTATCATTTTCTATAACTACATTATTCTTTTTTATTCACAACATCATAATAATATTTTCTTACACTTTAACACAGAAATTTATTATGTGCCAGACACATTGTAATGCACTTTGCATGTCATCTCATTTAAACCTAATGAAATTGTTTGCTTTTAAAATACAGAAAAAGAAAAACTCAGATAAATAATATTACCAGTCTTGGAAAAAAAAAAAGAAAAAAAAAAACCTTAGAGTTATGAAAAAAAAAAAAACTTGCCTGAAGTATTTAAGTAGTACACCATGTTAAAGCTCAAATTTGAACCAAGGTCAGCCCTAAGGCTTATATTTTTCTCTTCACACTTGTAAAACCAAAACCCTCTGATTGAAACACATTTTTCTAGAAATAGTAAGCATATCATAAACTAATTCTCAGCCTTCAAAATCAGGAAAAACATATATACAAAATTATGTACATAATCTTTACTTTTTCTTTCAAAATCATAAATTTTCTTCTTTTTTTTTACAACTTGGGGATGATTTCATGCCACCAGCTTTCCCCCTATGTGTTCACATACTATTTATAGCTCTGAGGCTTCCTATTTTCATATTATTTTTATATAATTTCTATCAGTTTCTAATATACCATCTTGACTCCTATCCATTTCTTTAAAATTTTACCTTAGTTTATAAAAGTTATTTTATATAAATTAAGTCTGCTTGCAGTTGATGTTGTTCTCTAAAATTCTATCAGAGTGGCTTTTGTTTATTTTCATATACCCTTAGTTGGGTTTTGCTATCCATTAGATTTGAAACGTGTCTTGAAATCTCAGTTTCTTCTGCATTTTATACAATTAAATATTTTCTTTAATAAAGTAAGGCTTTATGAAGCACATACTATTTCCCTAATACAATGAGAGACCAAGAATTGATTACCATCAAAGAGTTTACTTTTCTTATAGAAAGAAGACATAAATACAAAACGGTAGGAAAATATTCAAAATGATATACTAAATAGGAACTAACGAACATAAACAAGTGTGTTGTCCCAGGTAATGTCAAAAACGAAAATGTGTTTTTATGAGGTGTTATTTTTGTCATAGAAACAGTAAATGTATATGACTATAACACATGTGCACGTGCGCACGCACACACATACACTCTCTCAATTCCAACAGATAAACATTTTGGAATTGCTAAATTTTAATTTAAAAGTGTTTATACTCAATTATATGCATCTGTAATTCAAAAACCAGGACCCAGAAAATTTGTAGCCATTAAAAATTAAGTGATCTACAAAGATGAGGAAGAAATGCAAGATGCTTACAAAATCCCTTTGGAATTTTCAAATAGATATGCCTTTTTAATGTTCATTGGCTATGGTTGTTTAGTGTTGCTTTAATGTTAACTGCTACCTTGTTATCTCCCCTGAGAAAACTTCACTTAAAGGAGTGAATGAGGCAAATCTTGGGCACAGACTGAATTTTAGGAAATGTTTGCTAAGTGCAATTAAGTCAAAAGCACTCATTAATACCAGTGCTTAAATTTTAAAAACATATTTTTTAAATCAACTAACATTCTGCACTGAAGATGTTTTTCATTTGCTTTTTAAAAAACTGATTATTAGGACATTAATAGGTCATGATAGCTTTGGGTAGGTGATAACAAATAATCCTTAAAATAAAAAAAGTTATCAAAAAGGTAATTTTGCTTTTTCCTCTTTTCCACTATTTTGCTGCTTTACACTTTGTTTTTCTCACTATGTGCTAACCACTGGTAATAACCACTGTTGTATTTTTACAACATTTTAAAATATTAACAATCATCTTTAAAATAATTACCTTAAATATTCCCAATAAAAAAAAACTTAGGAACTATGTAGACACTGATTTACCAATAAAGGTATCATGATTTAGAGAAGTAAAATGATGGCTATCATATAAATGCAAAGACACCAAGGCTAGGCATGGCCATGTGATGGCATTCTTACCTCTGGATTATGATTGATGCTGTCTCACTGGCTAAAAAGAAAATTTCTTGGCCCGGCCATGCTCTTTCCCCCATACTAAGGAAAGTGAGCTGAATTAGAACATGCAGATGCAGAAAATAACCTAGAGGAAGCAGAGTAAAGAGTAGGAAGGAAACTATTTCTCACTGAACAGAGAGACTGGGAAGCATAGAATATTGACATAAAACCAAAAATGTTCTCTTACCTTTTTATATTTTGAGAGTTTAATTATTTTTTTATTATAGTATCTTTATGTTTGCCTTAATTACAGTATCTTTATGTTTGCCTTTTATTACAGTATCTTTATGTTTGCCTTTATTACAGTATCTTTATGTTTGCCTCTGTCTCTCTTCTCATCCATTGGTGCATTCTGTTTATTCTCATTCTTAGTCTATTTTTCTATTTTTCTTCTCAGTTCCACTATCTACTCCACATCATACCTCATTACTTGACATCTGGATAAATACAATATCATTCTCTCTGCTCATAAACTCTCGATATGATTCACTAAAAATAAGACTGCCATAACTAAATCTTAACTTAAATATGGCTTGTATAAAATTGTTTCCCTTGCTCAGAAGTCTACTATTGATTCTTATTAGCTTTGTAATAAAGCACATTCTCTTAGCCTTGCACTGAAAGCCCTTCTAATCTGATCTCACCGTATCTCATACTGAAATTACCCCTTAGCCACTCAGTTCAAATTCTATTTCTTCTATTAAATCTTGCACACCTAAATCAGTTCTAAATTAATAGATTTAATCTTAATCTTCCATGCCTCTATCATCAGAATATATTTTATAACTTTATCTTTCCATCTGTATTAAGATGCTGCCAAGATGAAAAGAGTACAGTTTAGATCTCTTTTAGGCCCACTTCCAAGACTCACTGAAGAAATGAGCACCTGGTAAAAGTTTAATGCCTCCTGAAATAAACTAAGTTAATTCTGAAGGCTTCCTATGTCAAAAAGCAAGGAAAAGATGGACACATTTCTTTATAAGAATAATCCCCAGCATTAAACTGCCATAACTATTCAAACAGTGCATTAAAAACTAGATTGAGATAATGTCCCTTTATACTTTCTTCTATACCAACTCAACTCCTGGTGAGTTTTTTGTTCATGTGGTTCAAAAACTTGAAGATTCCGATTTACTACAGGCAATACACAGTTCATGAGTCTATGAACAATATAAACATTAGTATAGGAGAAACAAGCATAAAAATGAACAATCTGTGTTTATAAACCTAGTAAATAAGACCCACAATATATTTTAAACATAATGCATTTTCCACTTGGAAGTATAACAGCCAGATCAAGTGTATTTACTGCTCAAGAAAATAGCATTTCAAAAGGGAACAACATTATATGAAAATATAAGACTGAAATGAATCATTTTTTACCAGACACTAGGGTAGGTGGTTATTGTCTCAAGGGACTGAAAGCAAAACTGTATTTGATACAGTGCCAACGGCATGGACTTTGAAGATAGGCCAAGCTAGGTTTAAATATCTGCTTTGTGATCTACTAGTTGTGTGATTTTGAGCAAATTATTTAATTTCACTGAGCTTCAATCTCATCATACAGAAAAATAAGACCAGCACCTTTCTCAGAAGATTGTAATGAAAGTATAGTGTAATATTATTACAAATTTTAGTACACTAGGGACAAATTAATAGCTAGTTTTTCATTCCTTCTTGAGGTACTCGGATAATAAAATTATCCAAGCGCACCTTGGAGTCAACTCTACCATATTTCATGAAAAAAAGAGTTTCCAACATTTATAAGCTGTGTGTGATATCTGACAAGTTATTCCCCATCTTTTAATTTCATTTTTCTCATCTGTTCAATAGGGAGAATATTTCCTACCTTATTAGGCTGCTGTGGCTACTATGAGCATAAATTAAACTGATCTGTGCAGTGTTAAGTACAGTGATTGTTAAATTTTAAGTGCTCAATTTAACAGTCTGCCAAAAAGAAATGAAATTATAGAACATTTTCAATCTTAATTTTTCAAATTTAAGATATAATTTTGGGCGGAGGCAATCCGAATGAATACAGTATAAAAATTAATTTATTTTCACTTCTTACCACTAAAATCAACAACTGCTACTTAACTTTAAAATATCTATTAAGCATCTACTATATCTTAATTTGCTATATGTTGCATATCTGGTTAAAAAGCGCAAATTCTGGAGACAGCATAGTCTGTATCCCATCTCAGCCACCTACTAGCTGCTTGTCCTTGAATGATTTATTTAATACTTGTGCCTTTACTTCTTTATCTGTAAAACCTTATAGTAAAAATACTCACCTCACATGGTTGTGGTGAGAATTTACTAAGCCTGATTTTATTGTTTAGGAACTCTCATAAATTATCAAAAGTCCACTTACTTCTCTGAGGTAAGAACGCTTATTACCATTTTTTATAAAAGAAGATGTTAAGGCTCAGAAGACGCAATGGTCTCCTAACTAGACAAGTAGTAAATGAAGACATCAGACTCTGTTTTTTTTTCTCTTTTAAGCTCATCCACATTTTATTTATTATAATAAAGCCCCGACTATATTTCATATCAATTATACCTTATATCCTTCTGCATCTTTATATACTAAACTATTTAAAATCATATTTTATTTTATATACACCACAACTTCTTTACTATTCAGATTCTTTCAAACAATATTTTCTTTTAATTCACACTTGCAACAGATCAGTACCTGACATTATAAAGATGTACCAGAGTGGAGTGATATTTGAATATTTAGCCTAATAGCAGTGCTACTCTCATAAAAATTAGCTTCAAGAACAACTTTTTTCTTTTTATTTCAGAACAGTCAATCATCTACATTCATAAAGAGAATAGTATAATGGACCTCCATGTATAATTATCAAATCGTGTCCAACATGGTTCCATTCATACCTCCAATTCTCTTGACTTATTTTGAAATAATTTCCAGAGATAGCAATTAGTATTTTTAGTTTTTAACTATTTTAGTATTAAATAATGGCACTTTGACAAAATGTAACTGCAATTCCATTATCATATATAAAATGTATAAATTACATTACTTCAGCAAATCACGAGTCTGTATTCACATTTCCCTAATTGTCTTAAAATTTTAAAATATATTTGTTTTAAAGCCAAATACAAATAAAGTCCTCATTTAGAGACTCTTTTTCATGTCTCTTAATTCTCCTTTAATTTATAGCTTTATTTCCCTCAATTTATTTTTATCTGGCATTTCTGAAGTAAGAAAACAGTCTGCTTTTTGCTCTTTAAAGAGTCCTTTCATCTGGGCTGGGTGGATACAGCCCGCGGTATCATTTAAATTGGTTTTCTGATCACTATGCATCTTGAAAGTTGGACAGTTGATATAGATGATTATATTCGGTTTTGATTTTTTTTTGGCAATAAAAATCTTTTCAATAATGTAATATTATAAAGTTGATAGATTTTGTGTATTTATCTAGCACTCTTCCAGGACACTTTTGAATCACTGAACTAAAATTAAATTACTTTTGGCAGGGTGTATTTATATTTTCAACATTCTGTTTGTTTAGTGTAGGTTAGCATTCTGGGTTTAGAGTTGTTTTAAAAAATATTATTATTTTTATTAACTTAACACAGAAGTTTTGATATTCTGGATACTTATGTCACATTCATGATCCTTTGTGCTTTTTCTGTGTATAGAATGTATGGATTCCAGTAACTTCAATTATTAATTTCCTTTTCTAATCTGAATGTCAGGATCCTTTATTAAACTGATAATTACTCTCCTTTCTTCCAAGCTCCGCTTATTTGAAAAAAAAAAAAAAAAAGTTACCCAATGGTCAAATATGAATAAGTGAGATAAATATTCTTGAAGGATTTGGAATTGGAAATGAGTACTTTCGGATTTTTATTTTGCCCGTCCCCCTCACTTACCAGCCAATCAAAAATACTAAAGTTGAAAATAAATTACATCGAGCTAGCTTTCTCTATATTTTCCCTTGGAATGGAGAGAACAAAGACCAGAAATCATGAAGTTTTACTAAAGCTGGCTGACCTGTCATGTGTGTGAGAAAGCAAATTGTCACATTTTTCAGAGGAAGGGAGAAAAGAGAGCATTGTTCTTTTTACTATACCCAGATTACACACATTAAGTCACTTTATCTCAGGCCATTTTTTTGCCATAGAACAGAGTAAAAAGGGCTGAAAAATTATGAGAAAACTAGGGGTTAAAACATCCAGAGATTTAGAGACAGACCTCAATGCCTTGAATTACAATTCAAAATAAATAGAAAGCAGTTCAGAATGCAGGATTGTGTTTAACATATTCTATTTGGTTCACCGCTGGAAATGAATTGTTGCATTGTGTACAGGCCCACGTATCCAGGAGTGATTCAAGGATGGGCTTAAGTAGAGGGTATAACAGGCGTCATTTAGAATATCAGAAAATAATACCGGCGATATATAAAGGGACAGGTAGCTGAAGTCATCCCGTGAAACACTAATGTAAGCCCAAACTTAGTCATCAAATATTTAGAATTAATTTAAGGGTAAAACTTTATGAAACAATAATGCTTTAAGCCAAACATTGAATGCCTTGTTTTTCAAAGACATAAATACAGAGGAAAATAAATGAAAATTTTCCAATGCTTTTGTCTTTGGTGGGAGCCCCAATTACTATTAAATGCTGAAATAACCAGATGTGGGATTATTAAATTTGAAACCATTCATGTTAAATATTAACAGTATATAGAATTATAGAACTTTTTAATATTCTATATTATAAATTATAGTAAATTAATAAGTATTCTGATATAGTAAATTGAGAAGTGTAGTATACTTGATGTTCTTGTAGTAAATTGCAGGAAAGATATTTTATTCTCATATACACAAAATATCTCTAAAACCACATTTATTAAATGGAGGTCATCTAGTGATATGTATAGTATTGTCAACACTGACTGTGATAGAGAAGATTACTTTAAGATTTGGGTTATATAACATTAAATTCTTAGCAGTCATTGAACAAATCTGAGGTGACTTGATTCTG
>NW_006439192.1:25457913-25483008 GCF_000325575.1 Pteropus alecto | reverse complement strand
AATACTATTTTATTGTTTAATTTTATATATTTACAATTTCTACATTCAGGCTAAGTGCTATATCATTCAATGTTTTTAAATTTTTCACAAACTTTTTTTTTGAGACTACCAGCTTGAAATGTAGTTGGAGAAAGATTCTTTTGTCCATCCTAATTCTTCTCAAGTAATATTGATTTATTTTCTGATATCCTAAGGCAAACTTTCATGACCTGCCAATTTAATAATAAAAGTTTACTTGAGTTTTTAAAAATGGCCACATTATTTTATATGTGGTATCATGGATTAAAATCAGTTTCACTATTCATACAAGGTGAATGGTTAAAAAAAAAAAGGTGAATGGTAAAAGGTTTTAAAAAATATAATCGTGGAAACTATTAAAACAGGAGATTATAAATGATCAATTTATAAGCTTTAATTGATGATTCATCATAAGATAATTTTCCTAAAATGAATTTAAAAGATTTTTAAATTAAATATTACATCTTGTTACCTGCAGGTCAAATTTAAGTCTTCTGTTCCACACAGAAAATACACTAAAGGAGAACTATTATTTAAAGTGACTGTGATTAGAAAGCTGTGAATCACAGTGTTCCTGTGATTTGTTAAGTTATCCCTCTAGACACTTAAAGACTATTAGCTAAAACAGCAAGAAATTTTTCTTTATAAATAAGAATGAAATGTACTTTTTAAAATAAGAGATGCTGTGGCATTGACTCAAAACACTGAACATTTTAATACTAAACTTCTCCAGGAAAGTAAATATTCAAAAGAGAAATGAAAGCATATCAAATATCAAAACCCCTTATAGACAAGAAAATAATGTGTTCTTCTCTACACATCCCACCTATTGTGTGTGATACATTTTATAGAATCATTCTTCAACATTTCTGTCACTGACTGAATTGACATGCACAGGATAATTTGATAATCTTCCTGCTACTAAATCTTGTTCTCATTGTATTAAGCAAATACTCTAATGGTTTTTATCATTATTATTATTATTCTGACTCTGCATAGGAATCTCAGTGGTAATTTTTCTTATTGATATACTTTTATCTTCTACTTACAAACTCAGGCATCCCTCTCTGAAATGCAGTAAAAATATATTCTCAGAACCTTTTGGGAAAACAGTCTTTGATCATAGGTATCCTAAGTGGAAGAAACTTACCTACATTATTAATGATCACAATGTAATTAAATCAAAACCATTTACACTTTTAATTTGAAGTTGTGTTACTTCATAACTAACCCAAATGGAAGATAAGGTAATTAATTTTTCAGGAAATAGTTTCACAACATAAAGTTAAATATCAATTAATATGTATACTAAATTGCCTGTAGTGTTTTGAAAAATTAATTTGCTCCCAAATTTTCAGAGCAGGAGAAATTTCTTCAGTGTCATCTCTATGTTAAGTAATTCGCAAGTAAAACACAGAGTGGATTTAATTATAATAATCACTAAGAATATAATTATGGTTTTATTTAATTTTTCTTATTTGAACCTATCATCCTAATTGTTATGGTGTAATCTGATAGACTTTCTGTATACCACTAATTTTTCTAGGTATGAAATAGTGATTTTAAATATATTACTTTAGGAGATACATGAAAATGCCTCATTCTTTAGAAAAACACAGAAACTATAATCTAAAGAATATAATTAGTTTATTTAGTAATATTAATGAAAATCAACTATATGTGAATTTTAAGGTAAACAAATATTTCATCCTCTAAAAAGTACTAAAGTCAGACTTGCTAATAAAGTAACACACATTTCCCATGATACAAGATATTATATACTTTCTAGAGTCAATAGTGATCACACAAAACACAATTTCTACGGCTCTTCTTAGGAGTCCTTGTGAAATTTATACTTACACAAGCCATCTTGACAAGCTTGATTTGATTTTCCTTATATGATAAGCTTCGTTAGCCAAATATAAGTAAAAAATAATTTTCTTTTTACTAAGAGATAAAACTGATTGCATTTCAAGTCATCTTATAGTTTTTATGTAGATGATGGATCTGTTTTATTAAACATTTTTAATACAGCACAACAAAAACAAAAAATAGCTGTTATTTTATTGTTTGGTCATAGAATTATGCAGAAATATTTGCTGTATGTGATAAAACATTTTAATGAAAATATTTCATTGTGAAAATAACACACTCTGGGCTTAGAAAGAAAGATATAACTTTTATTTTTTCTTAAGACGTATAGAAGAAAAATATTTTTGGAATATTAACAGGTAAATTTTTAATCTTCAGTTATTCCTGGATATGCAGTTTCCACGTGGCTTTCCACTAATAGGATCAATGACGTTGGAGGGTGGGGACAATTAAAAGGCTAGAAAAATTAGTAGTTGTTCAACTTAGAATATCAAAACTATTTTTGTCATTTCATTGGTTTTTAAGAAAGAAATGCTCTTTCATGGGGCTCTAAGAGTGTAGATTTTCATTGTGAACTCAGGGCACAGAGTTGTGCTCTGCACACTAGGTAGGAGAGTGGAACTTCCCTGGGCTTCTTCCCAAGGGAGTGGCCAGGGCAGTGGAAATTCCAGTTAAGTTTATGGGATTCCTAGTGCAGAAGGGTTTATAGCCTGATTTTGGAACTGGTTACAAAACTGGATACAAAACTAGTAAGGAATTCACATCCAAAATGGCACTCCAGTAGGATGGCCCTAACAGCACTTTCATCAGTGTCCTATGCTCCTCAATAAGGTGTAAGAAAGAAGTGATGTTTTTCTGTGTCCCAACAGGAGTATGAAGGTGGCTAAGCTGAGTCCACAGAGCATGAGGAGCCCCAGGGATTCTGTCCACTGAGGAAGCATAGATCATATGACAATTTTGAATTGACTGCTGAAACCCCTGTACTGATCATGTGTCAATCCAGAGATAATCTAGTTACCTTCAATTATCAAGGTTACATTTTCTGTCATCAGCAGAAGTGGGTGCTCTTCAGTTAAGTAGAAACAGAGAGAGAAAATAAGAGAACTAGAGTTTCATTCTTTTCATATTGTTTGACTGAAAAAAATCTCATGCCTTTTGAAAAATTAATAATAATCTGGGACTCTGGATGAACAACTGCAGAGAAGAGAGCTGGAGACTGAGTAGCATAGGGATGAGTGAAATACCATAGTGTGGTAGTGTGTTCCTTCTATGTAGGATGGCTGGGGAAAAAGTTCCTGGAGATAGGAGTGCCTAAGGCACTATTAATAAAATAATTGACTCTATTTTAATATTAAGCCATTTCATTTGTTGTTTGCTGATTTCCAATACCTTCCCCTCCAGTTCCAAAACATTCAGTTAAATGTTGCCCCCCCCACATAATCATGTCTTTTGTTACTTTACAAAGTAAGGAGATCAAAGCAGTGGCTATAGCACAATGCATGTTAAAAAACAAACAAACAAAAGAGAAAAATGAGCACCATACTTCTTGTGTAAAATCAGACTACAAACTGAAAATTTAGTGGGGTTTGAAGCAAGGAGTAACCTAGGGGAAATTCTGCACCTCCCACCCCAGAAGCAGCAGCTTTTATTAATTTACTTTATGTCAGTGGTCATTTCTGAGAAGTACTGACTTATATAAAAATGCAAGATTCTGATTAAGACAAAATCCATTTTAAAATTATCAAAAAGCAAATCGTTTAAGCACGCACTTAAACGATTTCAACCGCGTGAGGGTGACTGCGATGAAAGTTCTTTCAACAGGCTCGTGATGGTTCATGCATCCGCACTGCAGAAAGTTAGATGAAGGGAATCAGAAATGACTGTTAAAATTATAACTGAGAAGCTCTGTGTCCACCCAGCATCTTCTCAAAGTTGTAGCTATGGCTAGAAAAACACAACAGAACTCCAGAGATCTTCTAGATCTCTTCTCAAGATCCCGATCATCCACAGATTTGAAAACTTAGCTCCTTGGCAAACTTTGGAGGTGCTGAAACTTCTTTGGCTTTTAAACCTTAATCGTTATACAATATACCCCTGGTTATACAAGGATACTTGTTTAATAGACCATAATTACTGCTCTAAGTCCAGTTTGCCTTTAGTGAAAATATCATAATGTTGTTATCAACCAGCTGATGAGGGTACTATTTTGTGTTAAATTTTAAAAAAATAGGTGGATATTGGGAAACTTCTCTTTTCTTGAGGGTGCTCATATCTTTCTTAGCTTTTTTTTTAGAATTGGATTAATCTCTCTTTAAATTTCTGATATTTGAGGCTAATCATTTATTTCATGATCATATATTTCTTCATTTTCTTTTTTCCTCCACATTCACACAGCAATACAGATTCTCCTAGGCTAATAATATTCAATTCTAAGAAGTCCTTTTAAAATTATTAGAATTTTAACAGTGATAAAGTATGATTTTTCTACTATAAAGCATATATAATCTTTTCTGGATTATTTCAGCAGATGACTAAAAATATTATGTCACATGCTTTTATGACAAAGAAAACCTTATCTCATCTAAAAAAATCCTATTGATGCAGTCAGGAAAATCCTACTGATACAGTTCCTATAAATAAGCAGCATATTTCCATAGTGAATTACTAATAAAAATTAAACCAAAAGTATGTTAGCATGCAGGTCCTTTTTATCACAGTAAAATTTATTCAAAGATCATATAATCCAGTTGCAATGCTTCAATCAAAAGTTAATTAGCTGTTATTAATATGTGATAATATTAATCAAGAGCATCAGCTTTTATTTTCTGCACCACTAAAATGTAAGGTATCATTATACTTAAAGTGTGTTTTATTAGACATAGTACTAGTCATGCCACTGCTTTCAACAGATAAAGTAAAAAAATATGTGTTTCCCAATTGTATTTCTCCCTTTTGTAAGAAACATTAAAAAAATTCAGCTAAAGAGTAAAACACACAAAAAAAGGACTGTGCCTTTTCAAACACATAATGGTAAAGCAGTGTAGCTGGTACAAAATCATGAATACTTGAAGGCCCAGAAGCACTAAACTACAACGGGGGAAAAAAGTGCACAACTGTTCTTAAATTTTTTTCCCCAGCTCCTCAGCAAAGTAACCTATGAATAAATTGTTGTGTTATAGTTAAAAGCTTTTTAGTTAGAAAATGCTATAATCTAGTCTATATATACATTCAATATCTAAATGGTATGTTTTTAACAGCAAAAAATGATGATTGATAGATAGTATAACCACTAATTATCTATATTTAGTGCTTTGAAATATAAAATCCAATTAAATCAATTATAAAGTTAACTTTTTCATTAAGGACCAGAGTAGAAGACTCATTTTAACTTGGCTCATAGCTTTAAAGCAGCTTCAATATGCCACTGTAAGTTTCAACAGCAACAGCCAGGAACATTGCTAGGTATAGATATCTATCTGGAGGCAATTATCAATATCAGAGTCTTGTCTTGTTCAGATTTGCAATCCTTGCATAAAATAGAGATATAAATGCAGCAGCATGTCGAATGTGTTTTTATGCCCAAATTCAACTCAGGTCTATATATAACTATTGATTTTTTAAAATTATGCTAAAATTTATTCTAAATGTCTCCATTATCATCCTAGCTATTGACATTGGATATATAGCCGAAGAGGTTCATTATAGAACTCAAATAATTTATTGAATTTATACTCTAGGATTAATAGCAGGAATCTAGCTACTTCTGTAATCACGAGTACACAGAGAGTTTACATCAAGGGAACGAATTTATCCACTTTAACCACTAATACATCCAGGATATTTTAGCCTGCATGATGGTTGGCAGGAGTTTTTAGGTGTACAACAGCACTTTTAGGTTTCTCTCTTACTAATTCCGATTGGTTCTTTTCTTGTTATAGAAAACAATGTGTGAATGTTATCATGTAACCACACTTATGTAAGAAATAGCTCAATGGTAGTCACTTATCAAATACAGAGGGTTTCTGATAAGTGTAAAACATTTTGCTTGAATGAAAAAAGGTCAAGGCATTTTTGGAGATAGAGAAAAATGAGCTAACTGTTGTAATGTATGCTAATAGTTGCTGAGATAGGTACTAATTCCCGTACATAAAACTGGCCACAGTAAGGAAAAAGAAATCAGGAAGGGTACTTGGAAAAGGTGAAATGTGAGTTGAAGTATGCAAGTAAGAAGGGGATACAATGCAAAGAAAAAGAAGAAGGAGAAAAAGGCACTCCCTAATAAGGAAATAACATTTGCTAAAGCAAAGGAAAACAAGAGACAATAGCACAGACTGAGGTTAGGGTCAGAGAAACAGGAGTGGTGAGAAAGAGCTTGGAGTATTAGGTAGAGGCCAGATAAGGGTTAGCAAGTTTGCTATATGCATAATCCTGCCTACTAACACTATGGCAGACTGTCAACAGACCACAGTACTTGTCTTAGTCCAGCCAGACTCCTGTAACAAAAATGCCATAGACTGGGTGGCTTAAACAGACATATTTTCTCAAGTTCTGGGAAGTCTGAGATCAGGGCACAAGCAGATTCAATATCTGGTGAGAACCCTGGCTCACAGATGACCATTTTCTTGCTGTGTCCTCACTTGGTGGAAGGAG
Organism: Pteropus alecto; assembly: GCF_000325575.1. NCBI lineage: Eukaryota > Metazoa > Chordata > Mammalia > Chiroptera > Pteropodidae > Pteropus > Pteropus alecto. The sequence continues at coordinate 25,476,468 of NW_006439192.1, read as the reverse complement.
CAAGGGAACTCTCTGGCATCTCTTTTATAAGGGCAGTAATCTCATTCATGAGGATTCCACTCCAATGACCTAAGCAACTCTCAAAAGCGCCATCTCCAAATACCCTCACCTTGGGGGTTAGACTTCAACACATGAATTCTGGAGGGATATAAACATTCAGTTGCTAGCACTACCTTCTCTCATGAACTTCTAACAATCCTTTTCAGTACAGCTTCCTAGTCAGTCTCAATTAACTTATTAAAAGATGTTACCAGGACCAGATCACATATGCTATAGAAAGTAGTGTGGATTTATCCAGAAGAAAAGAGAGAAAAAGCAAATGTTTCAAACAGATGGTAAGCAAGATCATCCCTTGTTTTAGAAAAGTTACTGGGATATAAGTGTGAATAAGGTATTAGAAGAATGTTGTGGGCTGAATGCCCCCCTCCGCCCTGCAACCCTGACCCCGATTTCATATACTAAAGCCCTAAACCATAAGCCTCTAGTTCTGATTAGCATACCTAAGAGGGTATCCATGACTATGTATTTTTAAATAAGTTCCCACATTGTTCCTGATGAATGTAGTCAGGCTGAGAACTGCTGCCTCTAGTTCTGATTAGCATACCTAAGAGGGTATCTATCCGTGACTATGTATTTCTAAATAAGTTCCCACATTGATCCTGATGAATGTAGTCAGGCTGAGAACTGCAGTTCTATCGTGGGCTCTTCTTTCTAGATGGTTTTACATGATGTTCTGGACAGCACAGGCTTTCGAGGGAAAAGGAGCATCATACACTTTTAGTAAATTACACATTATTTTCATAAAAAGTATTAGAGTTCCTGATTTTGAAAGGCATAGTTCTTCTCCAAATGATACCATCGTTATAATGAAGTTTCCAAATTTCAAGTAAATTTTGGTGTTTATAGATAGTTGTGAAATGTTGCTCTTACTCATTTTTCTAAGTAAAAGAGAGAGCCCCTGTTCTAAATTCATGACCTTCTAATTCACTCTAAATCATGTCACCACACAATACAGAAATCCGAATAAACCATAGGAATCTCTGAATATATTATGTTTCCTAAAGCCCTGAATTATTACTTTGGGAGTTATGGTACAACCGCTATAAATTTTGATTAATTTCTGAAATTTATTTTTTCTACTATGGAAGAACTGGCCATGCATAGTATAGAACTGCCAGGTGCAATTTATAGCTAACAAAATGCAAGAAACATGGGTAACACCAAGAGAACACTAAAGAAAGATACAACGTTTCCTGGAACATTCCATAAGTTTGCAGTATGATAGCAGTAACTGGCAGTTAAGAGTTCCACTCAAAAAGGACACAGTTCTGAAGAGCTACAAATGAATAACTAGAGGCTTTTACAGACAGCTGCAGCCTTTTGCTATACTGTTCTGGGGACCGAAGTGAACTTACCATGGATATGTTTAATGTTATTTTTAGAGTGCTTTGCCATACTGTGGAATTTCTAAAAAGACATTAAAGCCAGTTTCACCATGTATCTCCCCTAAATTTTCCCACCATACATAAATTAAAAATATTAAAATATAATAATGCATAGGGTAATAACAGTCTGAAGTTAACCTAAGCTATACTGACATAAATAGTGTGAATACCATCAATGATGAAGTAAATGAAAAAGAACCGAATATTTAAAATTCCAATATTCATTATTAAAGGAGTATCTGATAGTTCAAGTTTGATGGAGGAAGAATTCCCCATCTCATTGTATGTTATGCATGGCAATTAAATAAAATAGCACAGCAATTATTCTCAGGAATCTGAAATGTCATATTACAATGAAACATTCAAACCGTATAAGGTCAGAACTATTTATTTTAGGAGACTGGTGTCAGCATAATAAGGACTAGTTAAGTCTTATTATAATAAGGTTAAATATCAGCTAAGGTTCAATTTGCTTCTTATGAAGTTTTTAAATGAATAACACAAAAATGCAGTCACATTCTCAAGCTAAATCATTGAGACGCTATGATGAACAATATGGGCTCTGAGGACAGATTACATGGATTTTAAGCTTGGTCCCTCTATTTACCAGCCATGTCTCCTTGGTAAAGTGACTTAACCTCAACAACATATGGCTGTAGAGAAAATTAAATTAGATAATAATGTAATTTAGAATATTGCCTCACTTATATTAAGTTCAATAATATTATTTATTGCCATTTTATTTAATATTGGCCAATATCTGGCGATACTGACAAACATTTATTGGTGCTGAAGCACAAAAAGAAATGATGAAAATTCTACTATTCAGTGGTATAATTTAGAGAAAAGTAAATAATAATTTGGCATTCAACACTAAAGAACACTTAAGCCAAGAAACTTAGAAAGGCCAATTTTGTTTTGAAAATTATGAGTCCATTAATGTTAAAGGAAAGCCCAATTATTAGTTGTTTGTCTCATGAAGGAAAGATAATTAGCAATTAACCAATTTTTATGTTGTGCAAAGGTCCCCCAAAATGACAAAAGTTAATAAATTTACATTTGAGAATATAGAAAATCATGACTCATGTTGCAATTTATACTGCTAGTGATCCACCAATGGTGCGTCAAAAGATTAATTAGACGCTTTTTAAGAATTCTGTGATGGGGTTATATTTTAACTCAGTGATATTTTCATAGATAAATTGTAAAAATCTATCCTGAAATTTTCAATTTTCATTTTACAAGACCGTTAATGGAAATGATGCCATCGGGGAATCTCAAAAGTGCCTCTTTAGACATTTCTGTATTGCCATGAAAGCTAGCAAAAATGTTTTTTGCATATAAAAATATCAAGGAGTAAAGTGCTGTGTCATGTATTTGAAGGACAAATTATTAGCTATTTTTCAAAAATGAAAATAAAAATTCTTGAAATAACTTCAAGGGAAATACAGTATAGTAAGTTGGCACTTTGGCTGGTACATTTAATTGTTGCAGCAACATTAGTGCCAAAATTCGAGGGTTGAGTGAAAACATTCTGTCCTCCACAGATAAGCAATTAGCTTTTCTAAGGGAAAAAGATATATCTGTAAAAGGGCAATAAAAGAAAAACGAAATGAAAAGCTTTCATTTGATAGTTATTCACAATATCAAAATGCTCTTACCATGAGCATTTCCAACTTCAAGTACAAGAGTATGTAAGATAAGAAACCTATTTTCTCCATTTTTTTATGCTAGATTTTGATATTATATTACAAAACTTCTATACAGAATACAGTGTAAAAATAAAACATTTAAATATGGCTTTTGAAAATTTCTAGGTTTCGATTAAAGGACAACAGCTTGTGAAATTTATCTTAAATTCTTAAATTTAGCATTATAGTTCTGCAAAATTATGATTCTAATTTCTTACAGATAGCAGTATAATGTGAGAAGCAAGAGGGGGTAATGATAATGCAAGCCATGGTCTCGCTTGCCCTGTGGCTGGGTCACATTCTGGCTCTGTTACCTGTCTGCTGTATGACTCTGGGCACATATCTGTCCTTCGGTTTCCTCATCTTAAAATGAGGATTAATATACCTGACGTATTTTAAGTTCTTAATTATTAACTATAATTGAATGAAAAAAAACAAATTTAAATATAATACTATCTCTAACATAAGGTATACCAATATTGAAATAACTAAAAATATCAGGCTTAAGTATCATATTAAGTACTAATTGAAGTATATTTCCATTTAGAATAGATTGCACCATTTACTATTATATTGCCTTGAGGATATAGTCATTCAAAATTTATATATGAGAAATATGTTAGAATTGTAACATGTCAGAAATAAATATTTTAAAATCAGTTTAAATATGCATTACAGTTCACATCTGACTTTTAATCTACTCAGTATTTCCACACAAAATATTAATTTCATATTCCCAAGTCCAAATAAATCAATTCTAACTTCATAAGTGTATTGACTCTTTGACTGTATTTTCCAAAATTTCTGTTAAGATGTCTAAACAGAAAAAAAAAATAACACTTATAAAGGTGCTCATTCTAACTCCCTTTATCGAAAAGAAAAAATCTTAAATTAGAATATTGTCTCATTTTCTGTGTCTTTATGTATCAATCCACCCAGATGTGCACTCATTCCAAGTAGGATATCCTCCTGAATTTGCCTTTAATATTCTCTTATCTGCTTAGATATTTCCTCTTTAGCTTGTGAGGTAGATTTAGTTGTCAAATGGGTCTTAAATTTCTATCATGTGGTACCAGTGGTTGTGATATTTCCACTGTGATATTTCCATTTTTATTTCAATTTCCTCCCATTATAGATCCGGGACTTGCCTCCCCTGCAGACCCTCCCCTTATAGATCTGTGTCCTGTTCTCACACAGACTGCCCCCGTCCCCCCATTATAGACCTGGGTCCTGTTCCTGGACAGACCATCATTTAGATCTGGGTCCTGGAAATAACAATGGAAATCATTACTTCCCTTATATTTCTCATTCCAAGGATGCTTTGAAATTATAATAAAAGTATAGTAGATATAACTACAGTTAAGGAAAACAATTCAAAGACTACAAAAACTTATTTCATTTGTCCAACATCTTCAACTATAAAATGAAGAAACTAAAAAACAATAACTGGTTTGGTAAAAAAAAGAAAGGGGAAAGAGAGAGAGACACACACAGAGAGAAACAGACAGAGAGAGAGAGAGAGAGAGAGAAAAGGGAGGGAGAAAGAAAAAAAGAACAAAGAAAAGGATAGAAAAAGAAGAGATTGAAACTAGAAATGGATGATTTCAATCCCCTGGCAATTAAAATTATTCTTAAGCAAAAGCCTGACCTCAGAGTGAATCTGTTGTCAAAAACATACACACACGTGCACACATGTTGTAAAACACTCTCTATTTCCTGTGTTTCACGTATCCTGTCTCAAATTATACAATATTTGTCCTTTCAATATTTGAAATTAGTTAAAATCTCCAGTTATATCAATGTCAAAGTTTTAGCAGTCTATTTCAGTAAAACAGTTTAGCAATAGATCCAGTCTAAGTTTCTCAGGGATAGAAAAACGATGTCTACTTAGATCAAATTGTCATCCAATGTCATACAACTATTTATAAGGATTAAGAAAAAAAAAACCCAGTTAACCATTTCCTAGCAGCTAATTGGCAATGAAGAAGAGAATAAGTCCTCCGAAGTTTCTGAGTCAGAAACTAATCCTGTGTATGTCCTAACTCTCTTCATAATTATTTACAATATATATACATATTTAGCGAATGCAAAATTTGAATGAACTGGCATTTCTAAAATGAATGGGCATTTGTCCAATTTTTTTCTTTAAGAAGTTCTCAAAATAAATTTAATAATGTATCTAAAATAATTTCCACTGTAGAGATACTTATGTACATAGATTACATAATCCTTATCAAAACCATGCCATTTTTTCCCAATTTTTTTCAGTTGACACCTAACATTATTTTATATTAGTTTCATGTATACAGCAAAGTGGTCAGACATCCACATAAGTTATGAAATGATCCCCTCAATCAGTCCAGTACCCACCTGGCACTATACATAGTTATTACAATATTATTGACTATATTCCCTATGCTGTACTTCACATCCCTATGAATATTTTGTAACTACCAATTTGTACTTCTAAATCCCTTCATCTTTTTCTACCAGTCCTCTAGCACCCCTTGAATCTGTTTGTTCTATGTCTGTTTCTGTTTTGTTTGTTCATTTATTTGTTCTTTAGATTCCATATACAAGTGAGATAATATGGTATTTGCCTTTCTTATTCACTTAGCTTAATACCCTGTAGGTCGATCTATGTTGTCACAAATGGTAAGATTTCATTTTTTTTTATTGCCAAAAGACCATGCCAAATTTTTAAGTTTATTTTTTTCATTCAAGTTTAAATGTGAGAAAATGTAATAATATTAGACTTATTGATCACTAGCAATATTAAAAATAAATAATTATTAATTAAGGACTTAGCTTTTTTGGCAAAAGATATATTTATAAAATTTAAATATAAGCATAAACATATATTTCTTCTACTTTTAATTAAAAAAAGGATATGTAGTCTTATTGAGAAATGAATAATTATCTCCTAGCAACAGGAATAATTTAGCCTGTTTTAACAATAGTAAGAAAAAAAATTGGCTTTGAAATTCTACATGTTAATAAAAGAAAACAAAACATATATTTGTTCTATAGAAAAACAAAAAGAAGAATGTTTTCAATGCAAATAGTTTACAGATAATTTGTTTATATATCAACTTAAATATTCTTAATCTATTAAGATTAAGATTGATGTTTTATCTAGTGATGAATTAGAGAACAATTTAACCAAGATTATTAGTTTCTGCAATTTTACTAAAATGTAGGATGCTAACATATCTTATATGCACAGATATCTCAACAGAAAATATTTCAAGGCTTTCAGCATTACATGTGTTATTACGCTTGTATTGTATCCATTTCTTAATTTTTCAAAAGCCAGTAGCATTTACTTATTTACTTAAAGTCCCATGGTCATTTCTGAGAAGTATTACTTTATATAAAAATTTAAGATTCTGATTAAGACAAAATCCATTTTAATATTATCAGAAAGCATATCTCCTTAAACATGCACTTAGACAACTGGCACAGCCATGTGAGGGTTGGCTGGAATGAAAATTCTTGTAATAGCCTGATGATGTTCATGCAGTGGCATGCAGGAAGTTTGATGAAGAAAACCAGAACTGACTAACGTCACAACTGAGATGTGCTGTATCCACTCAGCATTTTCTCAAAGTTGTAGCTATGGTTGGAAAAGCACATCAAAGGAACTCCAGAAATCTTTTGGATTTCCTCCCCAGGAACTTGTAATCATCCATGGCTATGATGTGACACTTGAGCTTAGGAATGCTCTGTTGCCAAACAATAATTTATACAGGTGCCACTCCCTGTACATGCTAATTATTCAACACTTAGCTCCTTGACAAACTTAATAGGCACCGAAACTTCTGCCCTGGCTTCTGAAATTTAGCCACTATACAGTGTTTTATCTATTATACGGATGTTTTATCTATTGATGAATTAGAAAATAATTAAACCAGGATTATTTCTTCTTGAATTTTTCTTTAAATTTTAAAAATTCACAAAACTAATTTTATCTGTTTGCTTTTCTTTCAACTTTTATCTTTTTATGCATTCAAGGCAATACAGGTCACGAAAAGATATACAATTTACTTAAATCTTTAGAAATTTAAAAAAATTTACCCTTATGTATTCAAAGCAGTTGAGCTCTGATTACATTTTTTTTTATAACTAAATGTTTGGATAGGAGTTATTGAAATTCATCCAGAATGTCCCAAAAGTTATCAGCCTGTTAATCATATTGTCTTTTTGAACTTGAAAGAAAATGATTTGCCATTACAGGGTTCATTTGGAAGTGTCATCATAGTTTTGTTTGTATGTTTGTTAAAGCAATTCATGTGCTTTTCTAACTACTCAAATAAAAAATACAAATAAAACAGTTAAATTTGGTTTTCTCCAAAGATTAAATTATGCATATTTTAATAAAAATTAAGAAATGACCTAAAATTGTTTATGTAAGTATTTAACACCACTTCATTTGTAAGAGCACATTAAGGACTGGCAATTGCAAAATAATATTTTCATTATGATAGCTGAAATTTTATATACTAGATTTTAATACTTAAATTCCAAACTCTCAATTTGAATGAGTTTTTCCACCATATCTTGGTAATTTCTAATTAGTAACAAATATTTTTTCCTCTGAAAATTGTATAGTTCTCAAACTCTATGTTCTCTACTTTGCTAAAAGCAAAATTATGACCCTGTTTAAAATATCATTTAATAGTAATACCCCGAAATATTTATTGTTGTGTGAAATTATCACCTTGAATATCCATTGTACATAAAATACAATAACATTAACTATATTGATGTTGATTAATAAACACAAAATTATGAATACATGTATACTATAAATTAATTATTTTTCTCATTTAGCTATAATTATTAACAGTAGAAATATATTATCTAGTCTTGGCATAATTTACCAAGCAATTATATCAAAACAGGGATATCTCAATTTGTAAGTCATCTTTGCATCTATTTTTGAACCTACATATAGAATTCTCTGTGTATTTATACTACTGCATTATTAAAGAAGCTATTAAAATTCATCTTTATCTATATTAATGGATAAATTGGCTAGGTAGAGATTTTTCCGATTATACTTATCCTACATACCCATTATATTCTCTGCTTACCTATTAATCCAACAGGTGACAGTATAAATTAAGTACTTATTCTTTATCACCACTCAGCATTGGCTTTTCAGTGAATTTTTTTCTACTTGTTTTTAAGGCCAGAAAATGGTATTTAGTTTTGTTTTCTCATGCATTGATAAGTGACCAAACCACATGTAAAATGTTATAAGTTATCTTGCTCTTAAGTTTATATTATGAAAAGCTGTTCAGCAGCAATGATGTCTGGTACGAACTTCTTTATGGTAAATAAGTGGATTTTTAAAAATAGAGTTACGTTAACATTTTTAAAATAGCATCTAATGTGCATTAGAGGAAAATGCGTGCATCATATAGTGACCCATTAAGTGAAAATATAGCAGACTTATCTTCCTTATTTGATTATTTGATGCACAGATATAGATCCCTTTTCTGAAATAAAAATTCAGATGGATTGAATTGTTTTAATATATTTCTCTTTGGTTCTACTGAAATAAAATTCTTAGCTATGAACCCTTATGAGCAAGCCAGCAGATTGAAAATAAAATGATCTGAATAATGGAATCATAAAGTTGTTATGGATGGAAAGAGCTTCTTTAAGCATGTATTTTATTCCCCTGAATTGAAGTGAGGTTTATTTAATCTTTACCTTCCCATCCATAATATAAAAGAATATATAACCTCAAATAGTCCCTCCAAAAGCACTTGAAATCACTTAAGTAATGCGTATTTCCTTTTCTTAATTAACTTCTACATTCTTCCCTCCCAATCTTTCTCTCTCCCTCCCTTATTTCCTTCTTTCTTTCTTTTTTTCCTTCCTTGGTTCCTTTCTGATCCTTTGATTACTCTACAGTAATTTTTTGAGATAATTAGTGCTTAGAGAGGAGAAAAGAGCTAAAGTATGAAAGGGGCCATGATGTTGTGGAAAGAACTCAGAACCTGTGGGAAGAACTCCGAATCAGAATAGGCTAACATACAAATTTTTGACTCTGACACTTAGCAACTCTATGCGTTTGGACCAGTTATTTAACATTATGAGTCTCAGTTTTCTTCATTACAAGGTTGTTTTGATGATAAGAAGTAATATGCAAAAAGCATCTGTCATATATCATATGATCAATAAATAGTAATTATCATTAAAAGGAAACATATACATTTTAAAAGTTAAACTGCCCAAACATAAAGAAAATAGAAAATAAGGCATGTCTGTGGAACACGTGGAGAATAAACAGGTTGCTCCTATTAGACATAGACGTTTATGGCACACACAGTCTCTGTTAAATGCTTTTCATGTTACTGATGTTTTTAATCCACAGTCAAGACTGGATGACCAGGAGCAAAAGCTAAAATGTAGCCACATTTGGGAGCTGGATCTAAGTCAAGTCAAAATCTACTCAATTTCTCAGGGCTAGTGAGGATAATAAAAGCTATTTGTTTGCGCAAACATTTCCCTTCTGATATGAGAGAAGGTTAATAGGCCAAGGGTGAGTGGTCTCAAGAAACACTTTAAAGATGTCCTAAAAACAAGCCTGAGGCACTGCAGCATTTATGTAGACAGCTGGGAAGCCACCACAGTTGACAGGACCTGCTGGCATGCAGCTGTCAATAATGAAGTGGCCCAACCATTCTGTAAACAAACCAGTTCCATGGAGGTCAAAGGATGTGCTGGGCATGGTGTCAGGTCCCTAAGGCATAGACATTGGGGGATGTCCATGCTGGTTTTGTACGAGGCCACAGGTGCAGGGCCAGAATGATTTTGTTCACTTTCTCAGGAAGGGTGGCTTTATTTTGTATGTTCCTTGTGGAGAAAGGCTGCTTACTATTCATCTCCTCACTAAGCACTTAAATAGTTATTTTATATCTGTTCTTATTGCTGAGAAAGTTTCAATGCAGCTGTTTTGATTCTCCTAAGCCCCAACATCTTTCTTCTACTCAGGAAATATGAGGCTCTGGTCACAAGCTACCTGTACAAATGGTCAAGTGTCCATAGCATTTGGGCACTCAGCTCAGACACGTGTTCCACCCCCCCAAAACACCCTGTCTGATATGAGGTCCATATGGTTAGCCCTTCAGTGAATACTAATCACCAAAACTGGAGGTGGTTCAATGACCAATAGTCCATCTGGATTCTGTAAAAGGATTGATCCCTTGTGCATAGGCATAAGCATTGTGATAGCCTCACAATCCTGTTGAGACAGTTACAGCTCTATACAAGTGAGCAATTCATGATTTCTGTTACTGCTGCTGAGCTAGTATCTGTAGAAATAAGCCAGGCAGAAATAAACCAGCCCATCAGCCTTCTGGAAGAACTGGTCCTCTCACTATGGACTGAAAAATTCTGAAAGACCTGAAAGAGTCTACTGAATTAAAATGGTTACAGTCAAATTTAGAAATTTTCATTAAGTCAATTGACAAACATAAATGATAGATAGACTATTTGAGAATATATGAATTAACACTATAAAATAAAACTGAGTACAATTTATAATATAGCTACCTGAAATATATGTACATAGAATAAGCAATAAATAATAAATAATATGTTTCTGATATCAGTTTTCGATCCCTCCTATCTATCTTAGTCCTGTGAGGCTGCTAAAACAAAATAGCACAGACTGAATGACTCATAAACAACAGAAATTTGTTTCTCACATTTCTGGAGGCTTTCAGTCTGAGATCAGGGTGCCAGCATATTTGGGTGATGGCTTTTTTGCAGGTGGTGAACTTCTCATTGTCCCTTCACATGGTGGAAGGGGCAAGGGAGCTCTGTAGGGGGTCTCTATTATTAATGCACTAATTTCATTAAGCTCGACCTTCATCAACTAAACATCCCCAAAGGCCTAACTTTCTAACACCATCACATTGGGTGTTAGGACTTCGACACGCGAATTCTAGGGGACACGTTCACACTATAGCTCCTCCCTTCTAGTAATTTACTAATATTTATTTTTATTTGTAACTCGATCTCTTTTTTGATGGTCCCAATCTGATTTTCTGCTGCTCTGTTGCTTCTGCATCTCCTTTTTCTTATTATTTCCATTGTTCTGGAATGTGGGGACTAATACTATTTGCAAAAATTCTCATTCTCAATCTCAAGTCGCTAGACCTTTACATTCACTTCATAGCTTTTATTGCCTTGAAAAAAATGCTGCCCTCCATTATATTCACAAAGTCATCATAAAAAACTAAAATTTATGAGTCTCTTATCACCAGCTGTTAATTCAGAGAAAAATTCCGAAAAATCCCCCCTCCCCAATATTTCTAGGATTCCTCTGATAGTGCCTTACCTGGGCGCATGCACTCCCCATTCCGTTGGACTCACTGCTGGTCCACAGCTCCTACCCTCAGCAGCTCCTTCCAGCAGTTGGTGCAGATGTAACAGGCAAGGGAGTAGATGACTGCTCCACCAGTAGACTTAAGTGGCAGTGGTTGGGAGGTACCTGGAAATGGCTTTCTCCCCCCTTATATCAAACTCTCTTCCTTAGATTACAAAGTGGTTTGTCTTGAAGGAGGGAATAAGGCAACTTCTTTTGTGGGGTTAGACCAGGAAGCACTGTTACCATAGTTACTCATTTTACAAGTGGAATCCCCCAGGGTCAAATACTGGGTCAAATACACAGTACCTCATAAGTTACCTTAAAGAACCTCTCCAATACTCTTGAAAATTAACTGGAGAAATAATATTTAAAAAACTAATTTCTGAATCCAAGCCGAGCTATGAATCCTGGCATGGAAACTTTAGTTATGTGAAACACTTTTTAATCTCTTTAAGACTCAGTTGCTTCATCAGTAAGTGGGAATTATAATTATTTCTACATCAGAGGATTTTTTGTATAAGATTCAATAAGACAATTCATGCAAAGAATTTAGCAGGTTGTCAGGCACATATTCAAGGGAAGATGAAGCCTGTGTTATCACCTTAATGCCTGTTTACCCGATGTGTACAGATACATTTGATCAAGTTGAGCTTTTTCTCAGCACACTCCTCAGCCTCATGTAAATTTTTGAAAGGCCTATTGTTCTGGTTGATAGGCACACCCAAATCTCAGAGGCTGACACGGTCTAAGTTCTGATATTCACACCACACTTAGCAAATTTTATCCCTATCCAGAGGCACTGAGCCTCCACAAACTTATCTAGAAACCAAACTTGTTTCCATAAATGCTTTCATCTCTACAAAACCCAAAACTTCACACAAAAGAATTCCATTTAAGATATGATACTGAAATGCTATCAGACACTAAACGCAAGTCAATCCCATCAATTTTACCCTCCCATCTAAGGCTCCTTAGCTTAAAACCTACAACTTCCAGAATGTTTTATCCTCTACACACATATTTACTCATTCAGCACATATTACTAACTTTCATTTTTACAGACACTATTCTAGGCTCAGAAATATCATCAATATCATAAATAAACAAGACATAGCTTATTTTTAGGTGGGAAGAGAGAAAATAAACAATGAATGAATGGGTAAAGGCAATTAATGAAACAAATGAATGAAAAAATATCAGGGAGAAATAAGTATTATGGTGTTTAGAAGAGACCACACTGCTACTTTAAAGTTGAATGTCAGGAAATGACTCAGGAGGTATTTAAGCTGAATAAAAGGGAACCAGCTGCCAAAAGATTTGTTCGAAAGAAGCCTAAGCAAAGGGGAGAGCTGGCGCAAAGGCCCTAACAAGAGCATTTTGCTGCATCTGAGGAATTAAAGACTAGTGTGCTGGAATTCAGTGAGAAAGTAGGAGAAAGTAAGAGAGGAAGACAAGGATGAGGATTTGTAAAAGTTACTGAGCCATCCTATGTAATTCAGAAGCCAACGAAGAGTTTTAGATAGGAATGTGATTTGATGTAATAAAAATAGTGCTGAGCATAGATTGCAAAAATAAAGGAATGGAAGTTGGAGAACAATTACGAGGCTATTACAGTTTTCCAGGTGCAGAGAATTCAAGTTATGTTTGAAGATTAGGAAAACAGAATTTGATTTGGGCAGATCAGGAAAAAATGAAGAATCAAAGACATTTGATTTGTGGCTTATGCATCTGAGCACAGTTAAGAGTCACTTATTATGACACGGTATGTTGGAGGGACTTGCTTTCTCATGGATTCACATTTCCAAATCAAAGACCCTCTAGTAAAGTAGCCCTGTTAGGTAGTTAGACAGGAGCAACAGGGGGAATAAAGGAATAATGGCCCAACCTAGAGACCGCCCAAAGGACACCCTAATGGTAGTAGAATTCCAGGTACACATGAGCACTGGGCAAAGTGTTATATAGTAGCCAGGTGTCAATCAAAATGACTTTGCTTGCCAATCACCTAGGATTGCCTTGGAACCAACCCCATCAGGGCCCAAATATAAGGCAGACATTCCCACTTCTGGGCTCTTTTTTTGTCCTTCTGAGCTCTCTCGTTCTCTCATTCTCTTTTGTGGCCTTTTTGTGTTGGTTATAGCTCTAGGACCATGTGCCACCTTAGGGCATACTTTGTCTTTTTCCGTGTGCCTCTTTAGGGGCATTCTTTGTCTTTCTAAAATATACTTTTAATAAAACTATTAAATCTCAATGACCTGTGATTCTTCACTGAGTCATTTGAGGAAGAACCGAGGGAAAATGCTAACTGTACTTCAGCGACATCACTATCCCTCTCCCTCACTCCTGCCTTTGTGGTGATACTGAACTCTGATCAGCTCCAACGGTGACAATCTTATGCTGCCTCTCAGCCCCATGACTCTTCTCTAAGGATTTGACTTACCTGATTGGTAAAACTTGGAAAAAGAAGTTAAGCATAAGGAGTCAGCCTCTTCCTGTTTTTCCTGTCTGCTTGGTTTCACTGCTCTTCCAGCCTGTGTGTTATATGGGGTAGGAAGTTGTTGGGAGTGGAAGGTCACAGTTTAGCCTGGGAGTGGGTATAGTCATAGAAATCCTATCGTGTGACTCTATAGCTAAGCATGTCCTCCAACATGGCTTTGGTCACTAATAAACCTGGCATTTGTCACTCCATTTGTCTGACTCAAGCATCTCTCAGTTAATTGATTGCAATCTCAGGACTCTCTGAGGAGAATAGCATATTTGGGGGAATTGGGACATGTTAGTTTTGAAAGACTGATAGTTGGATATTTCAAGTAGACTCTTGCAGATTAGTTTCAAATTCAGGGGAGAGGACTGAGGTAGAGATGTAGACTTTAGAGTCATAGGTTTATATGTTATAAAAATGCATATATTATTTTCTTGCAAGTCATTGTTAAATAAATAAATATATTTTATGCATGTATAAGAGGATCCAAAATGGATTATAGCAATAGTCATCATATCACCGCACTTTTTAAAAGAGATCAGAATCCTCAAACTTAATTGGGTGTCACCATGCCAACTGACTGAGAAGATCATCTCTGCTGAGTCACATTACCCCAGAAGGCCTTCCAAGTATACTTCTTATAGATCAACTATTAGCAATTTATCCTTGGCTTGCTCACTGTAAATGATTTGATGCAAATAAAATTGAATTAAAAACCCCACACACTTCACCTCTGACTCATCCGAGGTGCACATCGCCATAGTGATTGGAGATATCTGTCTTAGTATAAACACTATAAGAACAAGCTCATACAGCTGAATATCCCATACTGATTAAATAACTATTTCATGTAGAACTGAGGTGGGGATGAAAGCCAGGGGCAGATGTATGTGTGTGTGTGTGTGTGTGTGTATATATATATATTCTCATCTACACTGTCAATGTTTCTGAGTCTCATTATTCTTAAAACATATTGATTGTCAGAAAATAGTAATTCTGACTTTTAAAGTCACCTCATTGAAATGCAAAATTCTATTATTATGAATGAGTAAATAATATTAAACAATATGGTTGACATTACTAGTAATCGACAGAATGGATTACAATTTATCTTAATTATAAAATGTTTTTTTAATTATGGTCAGTATTCTACCTGTCAAGTTCCTAGCCAATATATCTTAAAAAACATTGAAAAGTAGT
Organism: Pteropus alecto; assembly: GCF_000325575.1. Taxonomy (NCBI): domain Eukaryota; kingdom Metazoa; phylum Chordata; class Mammalia; order Chiroptera; family Pteropodidae; genus Pteropus; species Pteropus alecto. The sequence continues at coordinate 25,461,264 of NW_006439192.1, read as the reverse complement.
TAACATAGCACTGCTTACTTAAAATATTCATATTTATTTTCTTTTTCCATAAATATAGGCTTTTCCTCAGATCGTCTTACTGTAGACAAAGCACGCCTCATTATTTTCATCATTTTGAGGGGTAATACTTTAAAAACTCAGCTAAAAGTGATGATTTTAGTGAATTTGGAAAAGCATCTCCTTTTTTTAAATTCTTGGTTTCTTGAAATCAAAGCATAGTCTAAAAATTCAGAATTATCACTTATTATTTTCAGAAAAAAAATTAAATTCATCAATATTTTAGGAATCGGCTTAAGAGATATCATATATGCATGAACCTCTACAAGTGTTTCAACCTAGAAAGTTCATCATGCTTTGAATTTAAATGTTAGTAGAATTAATAAAATAGTCCAATATCAGGAGCTAATTCATTTTAAAAATTAGCCATATTAAAATGGTATTAAGTTAAAATAATGCTGTGCTTACAAGTCTGATAGATTTAGAACTGAGATGGACTCCATAAGTAGTGGACTAAAGCAAAAGAACTGCAATTCACATTTTGCTGCAAATTAATTTGATTATATCTTGGCATTATCTATAACCAGATAAAATATTGCTTTGAATCTCCTGGATGCTAGACAAGGTTGTAATATGTGGGGAAAGGCTTGTTCAGACTTGTGTTCAAGAATCTCAATCATTGCAAGTAGATCAGAATCTCCCAGCTTATCTGAGGTTGTACACCCTTCTGAGTTCCAATTTATAAGTCAAAAAGTGAATTAACAAGGCTTACTCTCTTTAGAGCGACCGACTAGAAATTGAGAACTCTCAACCAATCTACTGAAAACCTCTTACATAGGGACCTAATAGGAGAAAGAAATTATGCTAAATTGCAGAGAATACAATCCATTCTCCAAGTAATGTGAATTATTAATCTGTGTCTGGTTTCCTACCATGAGACTCGCACTTCTCCACTGTCTCCTATCGGTTAGGATTTGTCTCCATGTCCTTCCTTCCACGATGAAGACTTTTTTTCTCCTACCCAAATGTTCTATATATTTTGCTGTTGTTGTTCCTGGAACTTGCAAATGAGCATTGCTGCCTCTGACTCATTATTCACAACTTGAGGACTGCCTGGAATGTCCTCAATGTTTCTCTGGAATTATTGAAATGCTATTCTCTCTTTTTTAGAACAAGTTCACATTATAACTTTTCAAAAAGACATCCTGATGTCCCATATTTATAGAAATAAGGTAATAAAATAAAAACATAACCTTGCATGTAAATTGCCTTTCATATTTTAGTCTTCACAACAATACAATGAACCGGTCCTGAGGGTACTGTACATGCATTCATAATGAGACAGGCTCCTAAATGTTAAGGTGACCTGATCAAGGTAACATTGGCAATTCCAAATTCTACCATCCGTCATTGTCAGGGAATGATGCGTTCCATAAAAGTGCATTACTAGCATTTATTTATTTATACTTTCATTTTGTTCAAATATACATATAATAGAAATTATTAGACTTTTATTTAGTGATGTTTTTCAGTTTGTAAATCTACTGCTGTAAGAAGGAAAAGTTAAAAAATTTAGATTGAACTATTTGTAAAATAAATTAAGTGATTTTTTAAAATAGAACAAAATTTAACTTATCTTCATGATACAGGATCAGTGTACCAAATAACACAGTTCTACTAGGCTGAAACATATAAATAATAATAATTATTATAATACTTTTCATTGATATAGTTATTTTAGCAATTGCAAAGTACTTTAATATATTTTATATTATTTGACATTCAGTCTTGTGAAAGAGGTATTTTCCACATTTCATCGATGAAAGTGGGGCTTAAAGAGTTTAAGTAACTTAAGGTTCACAGCAAGCACAGAACAGAGCCATGTGTTTAGACAGTAAGCCTTAGACAAGTGGGTAGAAGTTGTCCGTCCTACACTAAGTGGTCATAGGCTACTATGCATATTTCCTTCATCGTTTTGTCTGATAATTCAGTCAGCTATCAACTTTCCCAGTTGCCAGAGAACAATTATTTCTTCCTGCTGCCAGCTGTCATCGTGTTTCTAGTCTATGAGCTGGAAAATCAGATAATCAAGCTTGCTGAAAATTGAACATGAAAAAGATTAAATATCATCTGAGGGGAGCTTCTTCTATGGAGTCCATCAAGTTCATGGCTTTGGTGCACAACTTGTAGACTAACTATCACTGTAGTTCATGAGCTTTCTCCAGCAGCCCTTTGGTTTGTCAGTAGGTTTTAGAAGGGTGAGACTACTGTCAAACCTGCTAGCTGAATAAGTAAATTGTAACTGTATTTGCATTTTGTCCTCAAGGGGGGAACAATAACATGCCAACAGGTATGCTTTCTCGTTTCCACACCTACTTCTTCTGCCTAGCATTGCTCTTTGTTCCAGTGTTCTAAGCTGGACCATTAGTAGACATATGGATTACTTCTCAGTGAGTGATTGCTCCTGCCATTCAAAATGTAGGCCTCAATCCAATGCCAGTGTCTAAACTGTGTATTACCATTCAACAAAATAAGTACAGAAATCAAGAGTAAGCATTTAGAGATATTTATAGCAGTTGATTAGTGATGCAACATTGTTATCGTATTTTTAAAAAGGCATTGGTATGATGGAGATTGATTTTTCTTTAAATGGTCGCATTCCATAGAAAATTTGAGAAGCATAAACTTTGGTATAGCCACAGCTAGAGTACTAAATAGTAGACAAAAAACTTATACATGAATCTCATCTGACCTGTGAGCCTGCCAGAATAAGAAACACTAATTTTTTTCAAATACTGACATGTTTTCCTCACTTACTTTGTTTAGTTCTCTGGCATTAGGAATTTTCCCAATTTGCTTTGATGAGGTCATTGACCTCCAAGTTAAATAGAACTGTAGAGAGTATGGAATACAGGAACAGAGATTAATCATATTTCTTATGTAAGAATATTAGAGAGCAATTAAAATAATAATTTGAATATTACACTCAAATTTTGAGTTTTACATATCCAAAGCAGTTGAACATGTACTTGACAGAGGGTTTTTATTTGTTTGTTTACTAGTATATCTTGAACATGTGTGACAATGGTTTCAACCAGGGACTTTGTAGATAACCAGATGCCATAAATAAATAAATACTAAGTAAATTTGATAAGTATTTGATAGTACTATATACAATGGTAATAAAATATTAACAAATTTAAGAACTGAAGGCTTTCTTTGATTTATATAAACTGAGAAAGAAAATAATTATCACAATTATTTAAAGAGGCATACATTTGAAGAAAATTTTCTGAGATAGATATTTTCATTCTACAAATATTAAGTGTGAGCTGTGCCTGGCATTTTTTTTTT
>NW_006439192.1:25453013-25457775 GCF_000325575.1 Pteropus alecto | reverse complement strand
TTTTTTTAGATGCTTAGGATGAATTTGTAAGATTGACAATACTCTCCGGCTCTGTGGAGTTTACTGTCTAGCAAGGGAGCAGATGGAGACAATAAACAAGAGACTTATTAAATAGATTTATAGAGTATGTTAGAAAGTGGTAAGTGCTTCAGATAAAAGACAAAGAAAAGCAGGGAAACCAGAGCCAGGTGCCCAAGACCAGAAGCAGTAATAACAGGATACTCAGGGCAGCTCTCCAAAATGTGATTTTCAAGCAGTCTTGAGCAAAGATTTGAGCAAAAAGTTGGAACCAGACAGTGACTGAAAAAAAATACTATATAGATTTAATGGAACACTTACCTAAGAGACTCACATTTTAATAATTATATTTAGCATAATATTATTTTACTTGACTAAATCTATTAGAATAAAATGGAATATTCAAGGTCTGCTCTAAGAAGTTTGAGTTTCAAAATCAAAAATTTGAACAAAAAAATGTTAGCTTCAGGCGCGCACATGGCTGAGAAGTTCAATCATATATGCTACAGATTCTCTCCACTCTTTAAGACAGAAATACTACATTTTTTCTAATTGAGGCAAGGGAGATCCCTGAGTTTCAGGCTCTCTTGAAGACACGATATTGGATTTTGCCACTTTTTTCTTTCTGCTACAGTTTTGAACGGCAGAAAAATCTGGAAAATAAAACATTTTTCCCAAAGGCAGTTTTTTCTTGGGCTAACTGAGAGGTAGCGAGGCTGAAAAGATGATAAAAGAGATTTCTACTGATTGAGAAAGAAAGCAGATAGTGGTCAAAGGCTTCTAAGTTTGAAAACCCATTCTTCTGAGGAGCCACCAGAGATCTGATTACATCCAAACACCTGGAATTCTTACATACAATCAAGGATTTAGGCTTTGATTTTAAAACCGCATTCTCATTTGATATGGAGAGAAAATTAGTCTTGGTGTGATTTCTGATATTTGAGATTAGAAATTAGTGAGAAAAGCACCAGACTGTCCATATACATTTGTTTCTTTAAATTTTGCTCCATTTATATCATCTATACATATGAAGCAATTCTAAGTTGTAATGTTTAAAAATGTTTATACAGAGTAATTTAATATATGATTTCATTTACTAGTCTTCTTTTTGTTTGGTATACGTAAATGTTACCTGGTGCTTTAGACCATGCAAGCATATTATGTATTATCACAGAATATGGTATATCTAGCTTCAAAATTTCTTTCTTCAAAGTTAACTCTAACAACTTAAATATACAAAATTACAAAATCAAAGCTCATACTCTATGCACTTGCTTTTTAGATGACCCAGTCATTAAGCTTCCACAGCATACCAATAGGGTTCATATGAATAACTTGAATTTTTAATATTTACATAAAAGTCTAATTTGAATGACCAAAACTTTCCTTTATGTTCATCCAAAGAAGGGGAAAATTCTCTCACTACCCAATTTTTCCTTTCAACATTTCAAAAATGTGTTTGATCTCTTTTCTGAAAGAAAATACCTAAGATGCTAGAAAGGACATGATTTCTAAATGTTTTACATTTTTCTATTCGTTTTCAAGCACTGACATTTTCTGGGTGAAGGAAGAGTCCAGATTTTTTAATAATCATTAAAGCATTTTGTTTTGATTGTGTAGTGGATTTTTACAGAAAGCAAAGGAACATAAATCGCAGATTAAGATAAAAATTGCAGACAAAAACTTTGCTATTGTGTCTTAAAGGCATGAAAAAGTTCAAACAAAAGTGCAGTAATTCCCATTTATATATATTGTCACCACCAGATCCCAGCTGTGTTCAGATATCACTAGAGCTTGGTGCACAGCTGTGACATTATAAAAGGGACTCAATTGCCAATCAGAGCTTGGCTTGAGAGATTCATTGTCCAAGCCATTCCCTAATAAAGCTTCTGGAACTCTGTGTCTGCTTCACTTATTGTCTCCTTGAACAACCTTGTATTGTGCAACTAAAAGACATTGCAGAATTTCTCTATTATACTTAATTATTTATTGTAAGGAATTCTAGCTTCGAAATAAAATTCAACAATGGATTTCTCTTACTACTCTACATCTTTTTGAGGACACACATGAGGTAGAATATCAGAGAGCTATAAAGTGAGTCTCTTATGTTTACTCAACAATCAGCAGATCTACTGATGGTTAATATCCTTTTAACTCCCTTTGAAAATGGTTTAAAGTGGCACTGCTGACAGAATCACAAAGGAGACTAATTGCCATTATTGTTCTGCACCTGAAATGAAGTCTCACTTTCCTATGATATACTATATGTCACAAATATGGCAGCTTTCCCAAAGGCAGTTTTCTTAAAACCCTGGCCCCATGAAATGTTTTGTTTTTGTTTTCCTGCAAAAAAAAATTTGGAACCAAATACGTTTTCGATCCTCCTCTTACAGAGTGCACTTTTTAAAGATTCTGAGAAGTCCTGGAATAAAGAAACATATTCTTCTCTGTTCAATATAAAATTGCTTCAATATAAAATTGTTCAATATGAGAACCCTTCTCCCTATAATATTAATCAACTGCTCAGGGCCTTATGTAACACAAATGGGAAAGTTATTTCATGGGTTGCCATTAAAAAGAATCTTTTGTTGTGATCAAAATTGGTCTTTGATCAAATAACAAAAGCAATAATTTTTGAGAAACTACCATATACGTGACACTAAGCTATAGAAGATTTTGATCTTTTCATGGCACAAGTTGTTTTGAGTTTGACACATTCTAAGTAAAATTCTGCCTTTCTAGAATACTTATAGTTAGATATCTTATCTTCTATTTTTAAATAGTATTTATACATAAAGATGCAGGAAGTTATGTAATCAGAAGCAGAATTTCATTAATAAATCTGATGATATTACGATAGATTAAGTTGTGACCTCAGATATAGTGAATATCAGATAGTTATCTTCAAAGTTCAAAAATATATTGAATCCTTTGTCCTTGCTTATTAAATCAGCATTCCTTGTTTTATATACTAGTTTCAATTTCTGACCATAATTCTTAAAGAAAGAGAAGGGGGAGGACAACAACACTGCCTGACAATTTTAATTCAAAATTTGTATCAATTTATAGTATACATTTATTTAGCTTATTCTATGTCTAGCACTGTTCCAAGCATGTGATATATATTAACATATTTATTCTCACAGCAAACCTATGAGGTATGAATTCCTATTACTTCCATGCTTATGTGAAATAGTAAAGGCACAGATAGGTTAGATATCTTGACACACAGCTAGTAAATAACGGATAAAAAGGCACTCATATTTCTAATGACTGTACAATGCCATCTAACAGCTTTGCTCTACTTCTAGAGATTATAAAAGATTACTAAAACTGTCCTTTGACTTGTCAAATAATAAAAACTTGAATCATAATTCTAAGAAAAAAAATATAATTCTATTGGATTTTAGAAAGAGGTTGCCCTAAAGAAAGAGTTTGCTTATTTATCTTCTGAACCATTTCTTCTGAATCATAGCAATTCTATAGTTTTAATGAAAACTAAAACATTATGGGTGTTCTTTGCTTCTGAAGTCTTTATAAGTGGAAGTAAATTTCATAAGCAACACATTTTCCAAATAAATTTGCTTGTTGCTTCTTAGGTTCCTTCAGTCATGTTAATTCAAGTGGATAAAATATAAACCTTGAAAATGATGGTATAAATGCTAAGTACATTGATCTCAGAGGTGACTCTTTTACAAATAGCTTCAATTATTCTTTTCTGAATGCAAAGATTTGATACTTTTATTTATGAGATCAGGATCTGCATTTCTAACCTGAAGACTGCATCATTCATCCTCACACATTACTAAAATAAAATAATGTACTTTCATGGTGTTTAAAAGTCTGTAAATCCTCCAGATTCTTTTCATTTAAAATATATTCAAGGAAATTTAAAGACCAGATTGCAAACATGTTCATAATTCAAGTTTTCTGAATGAGTATAAATGTGCAAAAAGAGGAAAAAAATTCTCCTGCACTTTGATAAAGTAAAGTTACCATCACATGAGATATAGCTATCCAATATAACACCAATGGCTAAGCACAGATGATTGGGAGACAATGATAGAATCCAAAATTAGATATTTTTATGGAACGAATTTTGATTTATAGTCTATATATAACGTATATACTAACAAAACCAAACAGCAAACAATATATAATATAAAAGCAAAATTCAATATGCTTTGGTGTCCTACTTTAATAATTCTCAAGACACTAATAAATTTACCTTGGAAAACTGGAGTTCAAGAATCTCAAAATTAGCATTTCAACAGTGGGATTGTATTTATAGAAATAAAATTTTTGGCCATATGTATATGTATTTAGGACAGTTGTTAGATGACACTGTGTTTAGAGCATATTTCAAATATGTGTAATGTTCTCTTTACCTATGAAGGTTTAACTGGATATCATGTGTGTGTTTCTGTGTATGTGAAAACCTTACATAAAAACCTTAAAGATAAATTAGATCGGGTTCTTAAAATTAGATCAAAACCTCAGTATGATAACTTCAATTTTGGCATAATTCCCCCAGTGAATAGATTAAAAGACTAGACACACACATACACACACACACACACACACACACACACAGATGATAGAGATAGATAGAGATATAGAGATGTAGATATAGATAGATATAGATGAGAGGAAAACATTATTTGAGGATTTAAAGACCAATCCAGAAATACCTTGTTCCTTGTAGAATAATAAAAAATACGGAATCCCATTTTAGTTTCCCTAC
>NW_006439192.1:25373858-25452896 GCF_000325575.1 Pteropus alecto | reverse complement strand
CCCTACAAATTTATCAATTTTTGATTATGCTTTCACTGTTTTGAGTAGCGTAGTTTTAAGCCAAAGCCGTTATAATCTATTTCAATACAGCAAAGCTATCATCCTACCTTCTGAAAATAATGGCTTCCATGAGATGATTGTAATAGATCACCCTGTATTAGAAATCCTTTATGTAGTCTCTTTCAAAGAAAGCAAGTAATCTGAAATGGAATGTGTGCTTATTAATTCTATTCACTGTGCCACACATTTTCAATTCAACAAAAGGACCTGCTCTGTGTCAGGCACTGTTTTTAGTTCAAGGCACAAAAAGATAAAAACTGTCTTCACAAAGCTCACACATTTGTTAAGGAGAAGGACTTGGAAAAATTTACATATACACAAAAAACATGCACATGGATGTTTATAACAGCTTTATTCATAATCACCAAAACGTAAGAGCAGCCGAGATGGATAAACTGTGGTACATCTAGACGATAGAATATTATTCAGCACTAAAAAGAAAGGAGCTACAAGCAATGAAAACTGTGGTACATCTAGACGATAGAATATTACTCAGCACTAAAAAGAAAGGAGCTACAAGCAATGAAAAGACATGAAGGAAACTTAAATGCATATTAAGTGAAAGTAGCCAATTTGAAAAGGCTACTGAACTATTCCAACTATATTACATTCTGGAAAAGGAAAAACTATGAAGATAGTAAAATGGTATCCAGAGGTTATGAGGAAGGAAGAGATAAAAAGTGGAACACAGAGAATTTTTAGGGCAGGGGGACTACTCTGCATGATATTATAATGGTGACTACCCAAAGACTGTGTAACAAGAGTGAACCCTAATGTAAACTATGAACTTTGGGTGATAATGGCATGTCAATGTCAGTTTATAAATTTTAACAAATATGTCATTCTGAGCTGAATGTTGATAATGGGGGATTCTATGCATTTGGGGGGCAAGGGGTATATGAGAAATCTGTGTACTTTGTCAATTCTTCTCTGAATCTAAAACTTTCCTAAAAAAATAAAATGTATTCAAAATAACAGTTATAGAATAGTGTGTGAAATAATTGCGGCGTGTACAGGTGTTAGAAGTAGCACAGAAATTGGAAGGAATCTCCAAGGAAGGAACAGGCAAGAAATGGTGCATAAAATGATATTTAAGATGGTTTGTGAAGGATGAACAAGAGTTCTCTTAATACCAAAGATCTTATACTTCCCGTAACTGTGATTTATTTTTCACTTTCAGATAATAGCACATTGAACATGTTTCTATCCTAAAATGAGAGCAAGAATAAGGTTTAATTTAATAGCTATAATAACCTTAGAGTAGTAAAATAAAAAGTTTTCAACAATAATATGATATAACCTCCTAGTAAAGATTTCATATTTTCAGGATAATGGCTGATGAAGTTTTAGGGATATACTTGTGTCTGAAGCAGTATATATTAGCTGTCCAAGAACTCGGAGGAGCTGAAAAAATAAGAAGGGATTTAACATCTGAGCAAAACATGTGAAGGATCTGTATCATCTGACAGGTAAAGTTGCCAGAATTTCACTAAGATTTTTGAATATGTACTGAATGCAAGGCTTTCCAGACTCCTAAAATATGGAGATGAAAGCAATTTTCTTTTAGTAGACAATCTATAATATAGTTAGGGAGAATACTTACTAAGTGATGATTACATGTTAAAGACTACAGAGCCAGAAGTAATCCACAAAACCACATAGAGTTTTCACTAACAATGAAAAGACTAAAAAAGAGACACTTGAAAAAAACTGAGAACTGCAGTTTAAGTAAAGAAAACAGAACCTACCCATTGATGTTGCAATGCAGAATATCAGACCAACAGCAACTTTGAAGAATATAATCTATGGAGATCAATTTCCTGGGAGATCATTCAGGAAAGAAATTTATATATTTCATTTTAGATCATTATATCACATTTCGTGGGTGTGCGTGTGTGTGTGTGTGTGTGTGAATTATCTTTAAAACAAATTGTTAAAAAGGTATATCATAAAGCCAATCTATATTGAAGTGGCTTTATTCTAGCTAGGAAACCGTGGCTATCTTAGTGAATGAAGTAATTCATAAAAAAAAAAAAAAAGTCTTATTGCCCAATATGGCAAAATAAGTTCGCTACTCCATGTCAAACCCAATTATTTTTAGATGTTTGGTTGAAGCATTTGGTGTAAAGATCCTACGTAAGGCCTTTTCTAGGCTTGAAGGTTAAGAGTGCTATGTTTGACTAGCAGTTTCTGCCAGTCACCAGGGAGTAAGAAGTGTTGAATCTCAACCTAATCCCTTAAAAAGCTATTTACTTTGCATTACACTGAAGCTTGTGGAAACAGAATCCATAATATCAATGATGGCTAACATTTATTAAGCACTTTCTACCACTGAAAGACTTTCCATGGATTAATTCATTTAATCCTTACAATAACCTTGTAAAGTGGAAACTAAGGCACAAGAAAGTCAAAGAATGTGTACAGGATGGCAGCTAGTGAGTGAGGTTTCCAACTTTGGCCGTAGACTATAGGGAAAGTGCTCTCGCCAGCTACACAATAGAGCATCCCTGTCAACCACTCATGCTAAATTATTCATAGATCAATGTCAGCTAAATCAGAGGAGTAGTAATACATATTCAAATATTATTCAAACAAACAGTCAACGGGAATCATGTAGGTACGGCAACCTCTCTTACTTAGCACCTCTACTTTGGAGCCAGCCAGAGGTGTTTCCATTCTGCAGTCCTCTAAACCAGTTAATTTCATTCTAGTGTACATGAAATGTGGGAGAGGAAAAAGTATGGTTTGGGATTTTCACAGACTCAAATCCCAGTGTGTTTTTGCACAAACAACTATTCTGAGCTTCAAGGACCTCATATCTAAAATGAAAATATGTAAAATAACATAAATTTGCCTAAGTAAGGTAGAATGAGGTGATATACTGTAGAGTAAATTCCTGACATTAGGCTTTTCTATTGTAATGTAAGTGCCTGACATGGATCTTTTGATTGTCCAGGCATGCATTTTGAAAATATCCATCTTGAATAAACATATTGCCAGCTGTTTGAGACAGCCTTTAGCCAAACAACTAGATAAGGAACAAGGCCTCCTCCATCCATGATGTTCCCCTTCTAGAAACCCCTGGATAAACTAGATAACTAATCTCTTGAGTGACTTTGAGTTTCTCTTCCTGTGTCCTAACTCCCACTCTTATGTTTTATTATTTTTTAAATTTTTTAGAGAGTAAATTAAGATTTATTTGTTAACCATGGTGAAAATTAAACAAGTGAAAATCTATCTATGGGTTTACCTTGAACTCAAAAGAACTAAATTGCCACAAATGCAATGTGATTTCTTTTTCTTATTTCAATCAAAAATGAAATTTGCTAAACACTAATTTTAATTAAAATTTTAACCTGATTTTGCTACCTTAATATACCCTTTTTGTGCTCCTTCTCTTTTCCATCCCCTCCACACTTGTTTTAAATAAAGTGTGAACCTGAGAAAGTGTAGGCATCTCATGCTCAACTCTAATAAAGTCAGAGCCCCAGGTCCAGTCTTTCTTTCTCTCTCTCTACCTTGCTATGTGGTCCTCAGGCATGTCATATACCCTCCAGTGCCTGTGAGTAATTAAATCTTGTTCTTCAAATTCCCTAATGGTTTTGCTGAGGTGCATCCTGCAATCATAAGAATCATGGGAGTCAGGAGGAAGAAATGTCTGTGGAATTCACTAGGACAAGAACCATTCCTAGATAAGAACATCAATATCAATAGGCAGTGAACAACACAACATATACTTAAACATCTAGCACAATGCCTGATATATAGTATATTTTCCAAAATATTATTTTCAAAGCTGCTTCTTATATGTCATTGTATACACAAATAAATAAGTTTGGGTACTGTTTTAAATGCAACATTTCTATGTTTAATTATTTAAATATATGTAAATACCATATAGAATTTATACTTGTAATTATTTGAATATAAAAAAGAGGATTTCATTTGTGATTATTACAATCATGTGCTACCTAACAAAGGGGATACCTTCTGAGAAACGCATCATTAGGTGATCTTGTCATTGTGTAAACATCATAGACTACACTTACACAAATTTAGATGGCATAGCCTACTACAAACCTAGGCTACCATGGTACAGTCTATTGCTCCTAAGCTACATGCCTGCACAGCATGCTACTGTACAAAACAACACGAGGTTAAATCAAGCACAAGAGAAAATGATGCATCAAGAAATACGGTAAACATGAGATGTATGAGGCTGCTGCCGCTGTAACACGGCATACTATTTTATAGCAAACTTTTTTTTAAGTATTGAAAGAGAACACTCTAAAATAATGGTAAAAAGTATAGTATAGTAAATATATAAACCAGTAACATAGTTGTTTATTATCGTTATCGAGTATCATGTACTATTCATAATTGTATGTGCTATGTTTTTATACGGCATAGTGGATTTGTTTTATGTCAGCATCACCACAATGTACATGAGCAATGTGTTGAGCTGTGGTGTTATAATGGCTTCAATGTCACTAGGCGATAGGAATTTTTCAGTTTCATTATAATTTTATGGGACTACTATCATGTATGCTGTCCATCATCGACTGAAATGTTATTATGCAGTGTTCCATCTTCAATTTATTCTTTTGACATTATGTTTTGTGGGAAATGGGTATTTTGTACAAACAGAGAAAATATACTGAATATGTGCGGTACGTTCAGAAGAGTGCCATATGAATCCTGCATTCTACAATGTTGTCTTTGAGATTATGATGTGTTTTAATATCATAGCTCTTTTCCATTTCTAGGTCTATACCTAGGCTTCTCAGTACCACATTACCCAATACGGTAATGGCATATTTGGGACAAAAATATTATTTGTTTAAATATTCCTGAATGGTAATTTTTTTAAAGTAATTTTTAAACCTTGGGAAAAACTTTGGTAAATACATGTAACCACAAGCTTATGGAGCTTTCTAAAAGAATGATTGATAAAGACATCCATTGGAATATTTTATGAGAACCATTTATGAAGATAAAATGCACATACACACACAAATAATGTGGCTCTATTTAATAAAATTATAATTCATTCCTGTGAGTACAAACTCAGGGAAGTCATTAAGAGCAAAAGATCCTCTCTCCCCTAAAAACTCTTATACTGAATATGGTATAAATCCTTGATTTTTAGTAATAGCAAGATTTAGGCCATTCTCTAAGATGTATTTATTCAAAATCACTTCTATTAAAAATATTTATCAATTGATATAGATAGCCTTCCTGAATAATTTCATTTTAGCATGCTTTTTGATTACAGAAAGCATCTTAAGATATTAGATTTGTGTTTATAATATAACTCTCTTAATCATCATTAGAATCATGAATTATGTTAGCTAACATTTAGTTTCTTCATCTGTGGCAAGTGATTAAGACTGTAAGTGGGCTTTGGAATCAGAAAGTTTGTGTCTATGGTGGCTATCAGCTGTGCAATTGATCGCAGGAGGGTTTTTATGCTATTTAGTCTCCAGTATTTCAGCAAAAGGAATACTCATTATATACTACTCAAAGCATGATTTCAATGGTTTCATAGGGTTTTATCATTTGTACACACTACAGATTGTTTTATGAAAGGCCAATTGAAGATATTTAAGTTTTTCTCTATTTTACATATATAAATCAATAATCTATACATTTTTTATAAGAATCTTTATTTTCTCAGAATACATTATTCAAATTGAAAATTTTCAGCCAATATGTGTATCTCTTTTGACAATATTGATATATCTTATCACACTGCTTCAAAAAAAGTATAGAAATATGCACTCTCACCAGCAGTTATTAATAGAATCAATTTTCTTGAAGTGTAACCAACACTGGTTATGATCATATTTTTAAAATTTACTTTATGGAGAAAGTAACATATTTTATTTAAGTTTATATTTCTTTGAGTACCAGGAATTTGAATACTATTCATACACTTATTTCTATTTTGCATACATGTGTGTTTTGCATGTTATAGATAGATGTAATGGCTAAAGTGACACTTATTGTTCATATTATACAATTCCAATAGCTTTTAATTTTATTTGGTACTCAATTTAATTAAAGTAGCAGGCTATTTCTCCATTATAACTTATACTTCATATGTTCGATATATTTAAATATGCAAAAAAAAAGTACATAACCAGGAAGTGTTTTGAAATGCAAATTTAATATCAAATAGATAAAGGAATTTTTCTATTTTGGCTCATATGAGTTATTTTACAAGACCATGAAGTAGCAAATTTGTTATTTAAGTAGCTACATGAGTAGATATAATTGTATTCAACATATATTTAAATACTAATGTTTCTAAGAAAACAAGTTTCAGCTCTTTTTCACCCCATTCCTCATTTTCTTTCCTTTATGCTAATGGTTGTAGCAGGGATATATCATACATGGTAGTGAAATAACCTTAAATCTCCTATGGCCTTTTTTAAAAAAGGTGATTTGGGTTCGAATAAAAGTATGATTGTATTTAGTTGACCATAATCTTTTATTTTTTAAATGAGTGGTTTCATTATTGTAAATGTTTTCATTAAAAAAAAGGAATCTGTCCAGTCTTAGAAAAGGGCACCAAGCTAGGGTGAGCTGTAGTTTATTTCAAGCATATATAAAGATAATGTTTTGTTTTAAGTATCTATACTTCCCAAGACACGATAAATTCATAAGATGGCAAGATGGTAAATTTTGTTAGAAATCTGATTGCAGAGCTGTATAACTTGGATCAAGCATACCACTAAAACGAATGTTTATGAAAAACACACATATATGTGCCAAATTTAATTTCTCTCCAGAATTAAAATAAGTAAAATAATTTAAAAATTATTAACAAGTGAAAATGTATTTTCTAAATGTATAGATAGGAGATATATAAAATATAATCCCTAATTTTCAAAGTAATGAGGCATCTTACATTATTCAAACCTTAGAAATAATATTTGTTTTTTTCTGAAGAATTTAATTAAATCAGTTCATATTAAATAGATATTTCACCATGATCTAGTACCATGAGAAAAAAACTCTTAAATGCATAGAATTAATTTAATTTTTTTAGGTAGGATCAGTATATTTATAAATGTTTGGGTATAATTTTTTAAAAAGTAATTTTTCAACCATGATTATAATTACATTGATTATATATTTCAAATATAACTTAGGAAATTATACGATTCCATATGTATGGAATAATTCTTATGGTCATCTTGCTACCGTATAAGTAGGACTATATCTACAAATAAAGATGAATATACAATAAATAATTATTATATAATTTATATAATTATCTTTAATTGGCTATGTATATACAGTTAATATGTAACGGGTTAATCAAGTGATATTTAATTGACTAGTCAAATTTGGAATAAGTATTTGCATAAAAACTCATACTGATTTTAATACATTTAATAATTTTCCTTTATTGAAAATAAGAAACTGACCAATTTTATCATGGAATCTAAGCATGTACCCAAAGACATAAATAACTTTTTAGATGGGGAAAGATTTTTTAATCCTTATGAGGGAATGAAATACATCAGCCAGACATTTGAAATCCAAGCAAATAGTACATATTAACTTACTACCCAAAAGACATCAAATCGTTAATCAGTTTGTAATATAGTCTGTTCTGCTTTAATTTGGGCTGCATTCCCTTCTTTGTGGAAATGCTTATTTTGTGGGAAAAAGTGTGTTCATAATAAGATGATAAAGATTCTTTCTTTACCAGCATGTTCTGGCACTGAATTAAGATGATGATAACTATTTTTAAAAGCAAACCTAAATTTACCTATAGAAAGCCACACATATTTAAATCAATCTTAGATTCACTAATCAACCCTACTACTGGATCAGAAGAAAGCTAAAGTCCAGTTGATGGTCAGTTCCCTTTCATGCTGAGGCCTCTCTGCTGGGGTACTCAGTCCTCTGTGTCAGCTCCCCAGTCTTTTGCAATCTTGCTGCACATTATTCTTAGAGAGTAAGCAAAGTTTTAAATCAAACCACAGCTTGGGAAGCTGCCAAGTCAGCTGTAGCACTACGAGGTAATATACCCCCACTGTGTCGCAAAATAATTGATTTCTGGATAGCTCATTATATTTCCTCTAAATTAGCAAGATTTAAAGGTGACCTAAAACAAACTAATAAATACATCCTTTGGAAATAATATACCAAATCCACAGCCAGATAATTACCAGTCAGTTAACATATCGCTACATTGAAACGTTTTCCTCCTTACTGAAAGTCTATACATTCCTACCATCTAATAAACTAGCTATTTGATGTGAAAGTCTTTGTGCATATGTCTAAGCATAAACTTAAATATAAATATTTAATAAACTTTGAGAAATACCACATAACATAATAAAAAGCCTTTTTTTTTTTTTTTTGGTATAATAGCCCTTTTTCCTCCGCCACATCAAACAATATAGTTTTTGTTCAGTCAAACCCAGGTTTCCCATGTGAGGTGAAAGGAGGGAACGTGATTGTTTTACTTGGAAACATACATTGCCCGTTTCATTGGTTCTTTAAGTGCTGTGCCCCCTACTTCAGTACTGGGAGTCATTAACAGTTTCTCAAAAGGTATACATATTAGAACTTCCTGACTAGATGCTTTGTTATTTTTGCTCATTTCCTTAATCACTTAACCTTTAGCCATAGAGCACTCTGTCACCGTAACATGCTGACTACTGAGTGCATGGAATGTTTTACCATAGCTCCTTCAACCACTGGTTGGGAGTCTTAAGAATTCATTACATCAAAGATTTTATTTTTTTTCAATTGGTAAATAAAATTAACCATTTTTTTTTTATTTTTTGGAAGAATAGTGTGAAAACTTCCAATGTGTTTCAAAATTAGAAAACTCAGTCACAAAGTTGGCTTTATATAGACTAAGTTTCTTGGTGGTTTTGAGCCTAATATTATTTTAAATTAATTTTATTGTTAAATTTATACTTATAATGGTATAAATGCATGCCGATCCATTTTAAGTGGCCAATTATATAGATAAATCACATCAAACGATTAAGTAGATTGTTTGGAATATATATTCAAATAAATCATGTTTTCTTATCTAACTATTTTGAGGTAAATTAAATAGCATATTACTTGCTAAAAGCGAGTAAAGGTGAAGAAACACTTTCCTTAATATTTTAAAACGTCTTAAAATAGTATAAAATGAAATTAAAATACACATTTAAAAATAGATTTCTTATATTTTAAATTAATTTCTTAGAAAAATAATTTCTCAAGCATATAACATATAAGCATAAGGATATTGTTTTATAATTCTTCAGAATTGTGAGGTTATATTTAGAATATATTTAGAATATTTATATTTGGAATCATTTTGAGATTTCTACATTTATAAATGTAGAAAATGCCTGTTTCAATAAACTCTGCCTCTCACTGCTTTTGTGTTACAAGTGGCAGGATTCTCTTGTGAAAGTCAGATACATTAAGTAGTAAACTAGATACCGCTTTGGTTTAAGTTGAGATGGGAGAATCAGCAGCCTTGCGCTGAGCTGCGCCACTCTTCCCGACCTGCTCCCACAGGGTTCTCTGTGAAAAGTTTGAAAACCTTGGCAATCCTCCTGCCTTTCAATGCAGAGCACTCCAAACAACCTCTGCCCACACACCCACGTTCTCCTGCCAAATGAAGCTTAATTGTCATTCTTGTACTTGCATATTAGTTGGTGCTGATGTATTTATGGATAAAGCTTTGATTCTAAGTGTACTTATCCCCTAATCCATATTTTGTGTATGTAAGTATATAAAATATATAAAACATATGTAAATAAACATCTTGTTAATGTGTATATATTAAATATTATATGTACAGTGGCCATGCTATATTGAATAAGCATAAATATCATCACTACAAACACTCAACTTAAAATTATATTTTGCATTCCAAATGTCCATGTGGCAGGGGTGCATTGTTAAACTTGGTTCCCCATCAATTAAACGCTTCTAGTTCTGCCCACTCTTATTAAATCAATTAGAAAAATTCACTTTACATTTGGGTTCATTAGCTTATTAATTGTTCCACTGGGAAGCCTGAAACTCGTTGGCAGGCATCTCACAGACATCTTATATGTAGTTTGCTGCAATACTCTCGATAGAGTCTGCCTTTATCTTTTAGTGCAAATATTTCACTTTGGAGTAGATAAAGTAATTTTTTTTCCCCAAAAAACATAGAATCAGGAATTATTATTAAAAATATAGTAAAATTTCAGAGATTTCTGAAAATCTATAGTGGATAAAGACTTTTTAAATTAGAATTTAGTTTAAAATGTATTAATACTCATAATTATGTTCATTTGAAAAATATTCATTGAGAATTTCCTGAATGAAAATTATCTAGCTCAGTGCTGTGAGAATTACAAAATTTGATGAGATTAGGATTAATTAGGAGTTAATTAGTCTCAAGTAGTCTAGTGAGGGTTGGGTAGACTTAGGGAGACTTATCTTCCACCAACAGCATAGCTAGAATAGACACAAGAATTTCTATAGTTAGTTTGACAAAGGTAATTTTACATTATTTCACTATAGTAAATATTAATGGTTATAATAGTATGAATATAGAATGATGTAGTAGCAAATTATAATGATTTTGTTTTTTATATATATTTAGACTAAGAAAGTAAAACTCAAGAAAATCAAATTGGCTCATGGTTGTTGGATTTACACAGGACATTGGGTATACATTTTGGATATCTGATATAGAACTCATATATACAGGAAATGCCATGATCTTTTTACAATTATTTATTGACATAATGAATAAGCATTGCACTTGGTTTAATAAGCACTGTAAAATACCTCACTAGTGGAAGCAATACATACATACAGAAATTATTGTCTTCAAGGCCAATCATGTATTAAATATTATTAATAAAAACAAACAATAAAAGAGATACGATATAATATAGACATTCTGAGTGGTCAGAGACTCTAGATTTGATAGCAATTGAGCTGGGCTCTAAATGATAAGTGGATTTAGGATGAGTGAAGATGACTGTTTTGTGTGTATCTCCTCTAGGAAGGAAACGAAAATCATGTTCTACAGACAGGTACATGGGCAAAAATATATGGCTTCACACATCTTTATATTTTTAAGACCTGAGTTAAAACGTGTTTGTACATATGTAGTTTAAATCAGTAACATCTAATTTTCTTCCCCTCCTTGGGACAAAGCCACAGTAGTTTGGGTTTTAAGATTGGGATTAGTTTAGTAGGCCAGTGCTAAAGTAATTCTGAGATATCATGTTTGTGTTTATCACTTATTATTAATTATTTATGCTTGCAAAGCACACTTGTGTATGTTTACATCCATCTCTTGCAGATATGGAACAAGTGTGACTGCATTGATCTGCATCCTTGTGCTTTGCTACTCTGACAAAACAGATGTTCTCATCAGAGTTGAAGGCTCCTTCCATCAGCCAAATTGATTGCAAGCGACATTTGACAAAGTGGCTAATCAGAGCAGTAGTCAGTTCCCTTTGGTGCAGACACTATCCAATCAGACAGATCCTCCCTGTCCAAGGGGAGACCAAATTAGAAGAAAAGGACCAGAAACTCTCCACCACATTGTTTAATGAGATGAGCTAAAATTCAGAGATTTTTCTATTTAAATATAAGGCCTAACATGAATGTAGAAGACTGCCACATCTTTAACATCCATTCATACACTCGTGTTATATCAACTACATTCTATTAAATTACGTTGTTAGTATACTTACATTGAACAATTTCTATTTTGGCTACTTTTATTCTACAAAGAAGAGCATTTTAATACAATATAGTCATGTGGTTAAAAAATAGCCAATTTTAATTTTGCTTAACCCAGTGTTTTCCAAGATATTTGATTATAAAACATGTTGAGGGATAATGGTGTCCACTGAACTGTGGATGGAAAACATCATCCTAACATATTTATTCTTGGTGTTAATAAATTATCTACCTGGTACACTTCTTTCACATCAATCTAAGCCACATGCTAGGTCCCCTTGACCCCTCCAAAGGCTCAGTCTCTACAATGCCAACAGAGAAAATCGAAGGAATACTACTTCAAAATCTAATGTGCCTCAGTTGTAACTAGCTCTATATTCTAACCCAGGCTCACTAACCTAGTTCCTTCCTGGTGCTTTTGCTTGTGTCTAATTCATAAAATTGCAAGTGTCTTCTCTTATTTGTGGCTTTGTTTTGACAGCAGCTCTCATATTTCAGCCTATCCAAGCACATAAGATCTTGTCATGCTCATGCCAGCCCTTCTGGAAACAGGAGACACAAACTCCATGAGCATAATAGGAACTTTGTTTTCCTTATTGATTCTCCAACAACTGTGAATTTTCCTAGTTTGTTGGTGTTGTTGTTGTTTGTTTGTTTTGTTTTATTTTCTGACACATAGTCATTTATTTATCCTTTGCTGTATGGAGAATCTCTATTCTCTTCCTGTAGCCTTTTCTTCCTGGCTGGGTTTCCGCACTTCCTCTGTAGCTGATTTCACATAAGTACTTGCTTCTATGGGATTTATGTCTGGTCTATATCAACTCCTGTGCTCCCAGTCCTGAGCATCCAACTGAAAAGGAGTTTACTGCATGTCTCCATCATTACAGCCACAAATAACTAAGAGCTGACCTATGAGAGTAATTAGGGGAAAATGGTTTAATATCAGTTTGAGTTTAATGAAATTTGCTAACCATAGAAAAGAAATTTGATGGAGATTAAGTTTGATTTTACAGTTTTTTACTTTTTTTTTTTTTTGGTTCAGTGAAAATGTCAGAGAACTATCTTACGAGATGTTTTACTGTCACACAAGTTTCTTTGCTCATTGATATTTACCTGGAGTAGTTTCATTCAGTTTGGGTACTTCTGAGCAAAGATTCTAAAGAAAGTATTTCTTACTGTTTATACATATGCTTATTATGAGTTTGACATAAACCAGTATGTCACACTGTTCTGTGAATGTCAGAATTCTGACACCCAGATACACAGTTCTCATACTTAAATCATGACTGCCTTATCTTCCTTGACAAAACTGAAAACAAGAAACAAATTTTGTATCTAAGGTATGAAATTAAAATGATGTATTTGACCTTTGCAAAACAGATGTGATATGAAGAGACTAAGACTTAGCAATGCCTCAAAATCTAGTACCTTGACAATAACTAAGAAAAATAATATTGCCCAATGTTCTTCAGGTATTGATAAGTATCTACCTATAAATGAATGTTTAACTTCTCTTCATAATGAAATTACATATAAATACTAAATAATGTCAATCATTTGTTTTCAAAATCATCTCAACATTCATCAAAACATTTTTAGAACAGTCATTAAACTTTTTATTTCTCCTAGTTTTTCCGATGTTAATTCATATAGGTCAGTTCAGCTCAATTCCAGCCTTACCTTTGTAGCCCTCAATTTCCATTTATATATGTGCCGGCCCCCACTTTTCAGGCAGAATGCAGCTTGGAGGCTATGAATAGCTTATAGTTTCCATGCTATTAGTTTCCATGCTAATCTCACCTCCACTCCACACAGGTGAAGAACCCAGAAATTACTAGTCTGCCTACTTGATCCCATGCTCTATGTCTTGGGTGGAAAGAGGCAGTAGGATAAAATGGTTTAAGGTGTAGGCTCTGAGTTCTTTCTTGGATATGTTAGCTCTGCTATTTCCTAGGTGTGTAGTCTTTACAAAATTATTTAAATTCTCTAAAACTCAATTTTTCAAAGGCTTCAAAACTAATTTGTAAATGGCCAAATCACTTCTCTGCTTTTAATCTCCCATTACTTGCAGAAAAGTGTATTCCTTGTGGTAGAGCATGCAGGGTTTTTCACAATATAGATCCCACCCTGCATCACACACTCACACTCCAGTTAGGTACAATAACTACCAATGATTTGCTATGCAATCTTTAGTAAATCCCTGGCCTCTGTGTCTCAGTTATCACATCCATAAAATCAATGTTCTAATACTATATACTTTATATGGGTATCACATTCAAAATAATGTCTAACATAAACTCTCAAGAAATGTTAGTTATTAGTGTTATTGTTTTATTATTATTGTTATTGTTTTATTATTTTTTTGTTACTCTTTCATATTTGTGGTAGGCCTTGTCTAAAACATGGAAGTATATAAACATGGAAGAGTTCCAGGTCTTACAATGTAGGAACAGATAACGCATGATTGTGTAAGAATTTCAGAAGAAACATGAAAACTGGGTCTAGTAATATGACATGATGAATAGCAGCATTACTGATTTATATGGAAGCCAGAGCCATTTCTAGGCAGTAGTATGGCCCTTGTGGGATTGAGAAGGTCAGGGGCTTGGAGCCCCTTTGTTCAAGGTTCCTACATGTAGATTACTCATTGTCAAGGGTTGCTGGATACCACTGCCAACTAGTAAGGGTCATGAAAGAGACCTTGAAAAGCAGTGCTTGCTCAGCTCTCCGAGCTCCATCACATCCTTGTGATGTTCAATAAAGCTTGTGAGCAGAATGAATCATTGTCTTCGAGTTGTATTTCTCCACAAACCCAGCCTAATACCTAGGAAATACCTCTTTAAGCCTTTGCTACTCCATTTGCCCAAAAGTCCTATCATCCTTGATCTGTCTTTTTCACTTAAATTCCTGTTTGCCTTTATTTTTTTTATCTAAACTAAATATTTAACTTCAGTGAAATATACCAAGAGTAAAAATGGATAAAGATATATAGTGTTAAGATGCTCTCCTACTGTTCATTTTAAACCTGTTTAGAAAATGCTCTGAATCAGTTCTTTATCCCTGGACAAGTCAATTGTTCTCTGAAGGCCTTGGTCCAGAATGATTTTTTTTCTGTGAAACAGCCCTCCTCACCCCTTTCCCCTGACCCCAGATCAAGTATTGCTGTTTATAACACCAATAGCAAGGGCTCTTCCCTTCCAGACCCTCAGATCTAAGTGTGCTTTGGAGCTTCCAGCTGTGGTCCAGGAACTCTTCCCATTTTTCTGCTTTTTTATATGGGACTATATGAGCTTATCTGAGAGGAATATGTTGTTGTTTTCCTGTTCTATGTGAACATTAATTGAAAAAAAGTTTTCTTTGTTCCTCCTCTTATATTTTCTGTGACATGAAAACAGGAACTCTTATTTTGGCATGCAAACGTTATACCAAGTCATTATTACATGAATAATAAACTCATTACTTAATGAGTAAACTGATGAATAAATGAATGGATGTGGTTTATCTAAGCCTTCTTTGCCTTAATATACATAAAAAAAAACCTAAACATTAAAAATGACATGTATACATTTCTTTCACTGCAATTTTATCTTGATCTAAACATTCATTTCCTCTCCAGATAAAGTTCTCTGTCATACTCAAAACTGACTAAGGACGTTTGTTCAAAACTCAGTTTATATGCAAGCTTAATGTGAGCTAAAATGTCAGTATTATTCATACTGCTCCACTTCATTAAATTCACCTTCCTAGTGACTTGAACTGTGTAAAATTTATTTTTTTTAAAGTCCCCAGATTGTGCCTGTGTCAGCAATGCAGCACCTGTTAGTCATCATGGACCTAATTCACCTCTCGAAGCTATTGCTCAGCATTCTGACAGGCAATGTTTACGGCAGACAAGCTGAAGTTGAAGGGGATGGATATATAAAGAGTGGAATGCAGCCGATCACTCACCTCTGCCAGATTGTACGTGCAAGGCTCTAAGTGTACGAGGTCATGCTGCCAACAGCCACGATGGGAGTGTGGGCTGCAGTGTCCTTAATTGGGTGCACAAGCTTTGGCATTGCTGTGCCCTGATTAGCACTGTGTGGGCCAATCGGCATTAGGCTGGAGCACAGCATTTTTGGGGAAAGAACATGTGGGAAGTACAGATGTTCGAAGGGTGGCTTCACTCCATGTGCAGCCAGCAACCCTCCTTGAATATCATATCTTATCTTGAATAAGTAAATGCAGGAAGGATTCACAAAAAAGT
Source organism: Pteropus alecto (assembly GCF_000325575.1). NCBI lineage: Eukaryota > Metazoa > Chordata > Mammalia > Chiroptera > Pteropodidae > Pteropus > Pteropus alecto. The sequence continues at coordinate 25,436,866 of NW_006439192.1, read as the reverse complement.
GCTGTCTGAGAAAGAGCCTGATCTTTTCCTATTTAGAGACTCCTTACCTGGTTTTCCTATAGGCACCATGACTTTAAAATGTGTCCTCGATGCATACAAACACTACTTCCCTCTTTCTATTACCAAAAAAGAAAATATTAATAGCATCATATACCAGAAATAATCTAAGATTCTATCTTCTAAAGGAGTCCAAATGTTACCGGTGACATAATTTATCAATACGCGTTATTACAGTATTCATTATTTATGCATTTATTAATTAAACAAGTTTATGAAGCACCTGCAATAGACCAAACATTTTAAAGGGATAATGGACCTAGGCATGTAGAAAAATGAAGGCCAATAAAAAGGAATTCATTTACTTACAAAGGACACAATGTGACATGGTGAAATGTAAATTAGATGACAGACAAGTAATTAGTCCCGATTCTTCCAATAATTAGCTGTGCTCTTTGGGCCTCAGTTTTCTCACTCAGAGCTAACCATGTTCAACTAAATGAATAAAAATGCCCCTTTCAGGCCTAAAATGTTAAGAATTTATCTTCTTAATCATGGACTTAATTTATTTATTAATTTATTCATTTACACAAGAATTTCAGAGCCTAATCTGTCCCAGGCACAGTTCAAAGTGATGGAGACTCTCTGGTTATAAGACACTTGGGCTTACATTCTGGTGTGGCAAGACAAATTTTATCGTGTAAGTAAGTTCATAAACAATATACTATCAAGTAGTCATCAGGACTGTGAAGAAAAGTAAGACAAGGAAATAAAATAAAGAATAGTAGACAATTTAGTTAGGGTGGTCAAAGTAGATGCTTCTTTGATACCAACAACAAACAAGCATAATAATCAATTAAGATACTTTTTTGATAGGGATAATGTTCTTTTAAAAACAAAACATGATTTTAAGAGAAAGAAGTGGGGCCACAGCTTATGTTGGACTTTCAGACCATCTTGAGGAGGTAGGGTTCTCACTCCAGGTTCAGTAGGAATGATTTTATACCAGGGATTGAGGTGACAATTTTACACTAAAGAGAATGTACTCTGGCTGTTTGCTTAGAGAAGGGGTTGTAAAGAGTAAGGTAAGAAGCAGGAGGACCATGGTGGCACTGCAGAAGGCCAGGTAAGAGACAGCAGTGGCTTGCCTATAGTGAAAGCAGTGGAAATGAAGTAAACTTGGTAAGTTCATGATAGATGGGATGTGAGGACAGAGAAAAAGAGAATACTTAAGGATGAGTCCTAATTTTCACTTGAGCAACAAAGACGATTGATCTATTATTTGCCAAATTGGAGAAGACTTGCGGAGATTAAAATCTGTGTAGTAGGAGCTCAAGAGGTTGCAGTGAGGAGCAGAGGCAGTAGGGGCTCCTGGGCAGGAAGAAAATCGGGAGTGGGACACCATCTGAATATGCAAACTTATTAAAGGCTAGCATAGAATGCCAGGCAGTATTTAATGCCTAATATGAGATTTTGGTGATTCGTTTAGAGGAAAATTAGTCAGTAGGACTGTGTTATATTTTGAGCAGTATAGAGGTGCTCAGCGGCAGTGTGGAGCAGGACAATTGATGGCTTCACCCCTGACTGGGATTTTGCTTCATGGGCAGGACAGAGGGAAACACCAACATGGGAGCAAAGCATGTTTTCAAGGAAGGGGTTGTTATGATGAACCCATAGCATCTAAACTGGATAAGGATGGGGCAAGAATGTTTAATGGAGAGTGAATAAGTGGTAGAGTCAACAGACTCTCTCTCTCGGACTCAGAGTGCTACTTAAAAACATCAACCACCACTCCTTTATGTGAGAAGCTCTTTGTCTTAGGAGGATCTGCCTCCCTAAATTAGAAGTTAAAATTCACTTTCTCAGCCCCCTTGGAGCACTGTAATCTGCAATCCACCTAGCAGACTCTATGGCAGAGTTTGATTCCAAAGCTGGTGGTCAGGATAAGCTTTTACTCCAAAAATATACATTTGGAAAATGTGATCACACTCGTCCGGCTCCAGAGGCAGTGGTGGCAAAGGTCACACCCTGTGCCTGCCTCGGTGGGGCCTGCCATGGTGTCTAAACCGGCATTGGTGGTGTTCGCTCCGGAGCAGCTCTGAGGGGGAAATCTGGGTACTGTTCCGTACTGCAGAGACTCCAGTCTTGGTCCTTGGGCCTATGTAAAGACTTTGTGCGCTACCAAATATCCTTCGATAAATTCCTTTTCTGCTTAAGCTAATGGTTTCTGACTGATTGAGACATTACAGTCCCTGGTGATAATGAGGTCCATCATTTGATTAGGGCAGTGGGTCATGGAGATGAGGCCATCAAGAAATAGAAAGACCTGGAAATTGAATTATAGTTAAAAACTTTATAAATTACTCACTGGGAATGTCTGATAATGCTTGATACCAAAGTAAATGCATATAAACATCTAGACATCCAGAAAAAATTCAGCAAAGAAGTCTTTGTGAGTCATTATTCCACCATTATCTTTACCACTCAATGTGCCCACCCATTGTGAAGGATATAGAAGGTCCTGGTGTAGCTGCTTGGAAGACAGTGACACAAAGGATGCTTGTGATTTCCAGTCCTTTCCAGCTCAGGGATTTTAGCACAGTATTTATACATAGTAGACAGACAGAAAGTCATGTCTGAACAATTAACAATTAGTTAAGAGTTTAATGTTTTTGTTTTTTTTTTAACTTGGGTTATTTTAGGAGCTTTTTTCTATTCTAAATCTGCCAGATTAATTTTATTTATAAAAGCTGCCATATCTCTTCATTTTCAAAGAATATCACCAAATACTTATTTTCTCTTCTAATAAGAGCAAAGCCTGCAAGAATGTCTATAACTGAACTCTATTTTATCTTGAGGAAGAAAATGTAGAGGAAAAAAAATTGTTTCAGTGAATTGTAAAGAATCTTTATATTTGAAAACATTAAAGTTCCACAAAACTAGTTGAGAAATAAGCAAATATTTGAAGGGAGGATGTCATTAAAAAAATATCCCAGAAGGATTTGGATTGTACAAGAGATGAAGTGAGTATTAATATGAATACTATTCATACATTTATTTCTATTTTGCATACATGTGTGTTTTGCATGTTGTAGATAGATGTAATGGCTAAAGTGACACTTATTGTTCATATTATACAATTCCAATAGCTTTGATGTAGTCTATGTCACCATATGGTCAAAGCTTCCAAACATAATACACTTCTTTTTGACCGGAGTAAATATTTATATACAACAAGTAAATATTTATATACAACAATAAATTCTACCATAAGTTTTTATTTTTTCTTAATTATTTATGTACCTAATGTTAATTTTGCTAACATTTAAGGAGATTTGTCAAACACCTTTAAAAACTAAATGATCTAATTTGTCATTCAATCTGTTAATTCCATTTGTTTTTCCCCTAGAGATCTTCTCCCCAGGTATTTCCATCTGCTTATTTCAGTCCAAATTGTTGACCGAGCCTGTATCACAGGGATTATCATAGGACTTCCCATCAACATGTCTGATGTTGGATTATGTTTCCTGGATCCTATGTCTTCTCTCAAAGAAGTCTTGTGTTAAAAGTTCACCAGGCAGATTATGAGATGTGCTACATTTTATCTTCACTATTGTAACTTAAAAATAGTTGGATCATCTTTGGCCATAAGGTGTCTATGCTCATTGTACACAGATAACAGATGAAAAATTGTATTTGAAAGTGAAAAAAAGAAATGACAGATAACTGAAAATAGGTATTTTTGGAAGAAATTTACTACATCAAAACTTTTATTTTTTAAACTAATGGCTTATTTAAAATGGCTCTCTGGGTCACATTTTTTAATGTTTTCTTTATTAAATGATTTTATTAAGATATTAGTTTCTTGCTAATTCTGAAAGCATTATAAGCCAAAATTAAAATGCCCGTAGTTGTTTTATATTTCTTATTTAGAACATAATGAGAAAATGTTTTTCTATAAAAAATATCTATGATTATAATTCTTTAATACAGAATTCTTAATTAAAAATTACAAAATAAAAATAAATATTTGCATAGCCTTACTTAAGTGATTATAATTAAGCTAACAAAAATAGTAATTGTCTACTTTTTATATAGCTTGCATAAATACTAGTCAAATACTATACACTGCATCTCAACTTCATATAGCAGATGAACTCCAAGTTAACATTTGCTAAAGGAATCGCTGTATCTATTAAAATAAATTAATGAATTAATTTTTTTTTAGTCAATAAATTTCCAAAGCAAAACAATGACCAGTTTATTTACACCACTTATTAAGCAATTGTTTCTTTCAGATCCTCAATAAAAGGGCATGTCCTCATATAAAGCCTTAAGCAATTGTTTCTTTCAGATCCTCAATAAAAGGGCATGTTCTCATGTAAAGCCTTGTTGTAAATAGCATTACGCCTTGGAGGTAGATTAAATCTAGAAAATAATTGCCATTGGGTTCAATATTTTTGTTACAAAAACAAGAAATCATCCTAATATGTAATTAGGTTTCAAATATTTGAAATGCAATCTTCCTAAATCAATGACACTTTAAAAAATTTGTTTATGTATTTCTTTGTTTATATTGATTCTCTGAACATATAGAATCATTAGCAAAAGAAGGTGATTAGGAAAATATTAACTGGTAAACCAGTTAGCATGTTATGAATAGTGAGCAGGATTTCCCGCCCTCTCATAGAGCCCTAGAATTCTTGTTTAGTGTTGTTAGTTCTTTTCAAAGTCTTTCCATTCTTTAGTCTAAGAACTCCTTTTTTCCTTACCCTCAGATCAGTTGATAATAGAAAAATGAATGTTGAGGGAAGCAACTTACCACGTCTCCGAGAGCCCCTGAACAAGAGTTCTTAGAAGGTATGTCAATTCAAGGCCCTGACTGCTCTTTATCCAAGCTATTCTCAGGGCTATGTCTGAAGCAAGCAGCCTTGAGGGATGAAGTCATGTCTCCCTCTGGGACAAAGAGTGGTTTGGTTTGTTCCCTTAACTCTGGGACCTATATGTTGTAGAGATATATGTTCTTTTATTCCTCTAAAGAGTGCTGTATTGTGCTTGGTGTTGTTCTAGTGGGCACTTAACTAGCTAAACTCAAACTAAAAAATCTGTCTCCCCAGGAATAGTGGGTGTTCAAATCTCATGTTAAGTATTAGCCTTAGCTGGATTGCTTAGATTCTCCACCATGTGAGGTTACATGTGAGGTTCATGTTCACATGAGGTTCAGGGACCAACCAGAAACCTGAGTGGAGTTTATACACAGAACATGAGGTTCCTTTCCCCATTTCTGGGTCTTTCTTTTCTGGAATTCCCCCATCTATTTCTAGTGGCTGTGACTGACCTAAACTCTGTCTTCTAGTTCTTCAAGCCATCAAAGGTGAAATAGTTTATCCAAATGTTAGACATGTCACAAGATGCTCTGGCTAAAAGCCAATAGAATGAAAATTTTACTTAATGTTATTTCCTTCTTCCAAGGGTTAACTCCTATCTAGTATCTGCCTGAATTTTTGTCATTCTCCAATGCATTAGATAGTTGTTTTTCAAATTTTGCCTAGAGTTAATTATCTGTGAAAGAATCAGATTGATAGGAAATATTCTGCTGTACCAGATCTGGAAACCCTGTTCTACTTTAATTGAGAAAGTAAAAATTTTAAAGAAATCTTGCTGCAATCAATCCCTAAATATGCTATATCCTTGCTTTTCATATATGCTCTACTTTTACTTCTTTATAAGAACCACTTTCATCTTTATAAAACACTGTTAAGCTTTTATGACATTCAAGGAAAAGGTAAACTTATAACAGCAGTAAAAAATAAAATAGGCATCTCATCCAAGCAATGATGCAAACCCTATTTAATTTGTAAATAAAACCTGAAAATAAAATCACTTCTTCCATTAACAATGTCATATACTTTTTAAAATTCAAATTTAAGACTCGTAACTAAACTATTGACTAAATCAAGTTTTAGAGTTCACATTTCTGGATAAAGAGGCCTACCACTCCCTTCTTACTGTTTCTGTGTAGCTACAGTGAGTTTTAGGACGGTCCAGGAGGCATTTGAATAGATTTGTTTCTATTATTCACACATACACATTTTACTCACTTAGGAGACATGAGTTCATTAAGTGACAGTAAACTTGGTTTAAAATTAAAATATGACATTTTTATTTTAAAATAAAACATTTTTAACCTAACACCTTCATATAATTTTAAGAAGCATCAGGTAAAGCAGTTATTTTAAGAATTGGAAAAAATATTATTATATAAAGGAATACTGCAGTTGATAGCATTTAATCTTCTGGAGGATTTCAAGATATTTTTACAGTCTCATGTACAGTAAAATATCACTACATATGGTTAATTGAATTGGTCCATTTGAGTTAGTAAAGATGCAGAACTAGGAAATATATTTAAATGCATGCAGCTTTAATTTTTTTCAAGAGTATTCAATAAATAGCCATAGGCTAACAAAGTGCTGCCTACTAGGAGTCCACAAGGGGCACATTAGCAAGAATATCAATTGTTCAGCATTTTCAATGTGCTCGAAGATGATTTGAAGGCATTTAATCTCTTTCTCATATCTCAAATACCTCTTTAGTTTGCTTAGAAAATCCTTTCTTTAGAGAATAAGTCAAAAGTAAACTTTCCTCTGGCACAACATTAATGTAGTTCCATTGTTCTCTGTATGATTTCCCATTAATTTAACAGACTTCATTTTCTTTGGAACTTCCTAGGAGAAAAACAGAGTCCACTGAAAATTATTATAATATATAAACAATCAAAATTGTGTAGTGTGCCAGCTGACATGGGCACTTTTAATATGCAATACTAGTCCCCATTGAGGAATGTGATTGGTGATTTGATTGTTTATATTACCTTTCTTCTGTTAGGATGATTTTTGCATAGATTTTTAAAAGGTGGCTTACAGAAGCCCAGTGCTAGCTCCCCACTGTGGAAGCCAAGATTGCAGTCCTGAGTTGGGCCTGCGAGGAGCCATCGGCACCTGGGGAAGACACCACCCAAATCCAGAAATCATTTCAAGAAATATACCAATCAGATTCTGAAGGATGGGAATCTTCAAAAGATCTAAGAGGTAATCATGAACATTTAGAATCAGAACTTCCATTTTCAAGTACCCTTACTGGCATCATTTTTAGAAATTACTCCACTACTAGAAGACAGAGAACCTAAAAAGCACTGAGATGACAGAAAAGAATATAAAGAGTTCTATAGAAACACAAATTATCAGGAAATTGGCACATGATTACATTTCAACTTGAATTTGAGATTCTGGAAGTCCAGAATAAGGAGAAATTATCTTCTGTTATTACTGACCTCAACATAATAATGGAGCCCATCACATACTCAGAATTAAGTGAATTTGTGGCTAGAGCAGAAGAAAGAAGAGATCTGTTCATGTTTTTTTGAAGCCTACACTTTTTTGTGGAATGGTGTTAATATTGTTAACGCACATTTAAACATGTTAAGGGACCATTTCTTACTAAATGAACCAACACTCCCGGGAGAAATGGCAAATAACAGATCAAGGCCAGGAAAGTATGAGGTGTGCCTGAAACAGCTCATTGTACCAACAGGCATGAAAAATCACTGAGGACAAGTGAACAGAACGTAGAAGCCAGCATGAACACAATTTGAGCACCTCAGAAAGAGTAAGGATGGGAATGGATTATAACGTCAAATGCAAAATCTTTTTTATAATAACAAAGAAAAGAATGTCAAAAGGGTCAGAGCTTTTCCTGTAGAATAATGTCAACTAATGAGTATAGAAGGAATCATAGAGTTAGAAAATCACTACTGTGAAACCTCCAATGTAGTGTCTTAATTATAAGAAGAAGATACCACGTTGACCAAATGTCTCAGCATCACCAATAATGGGCCAACTCGACATTGTGTGCTTCCTGATATGATGCAAAAATAAGTACCTGGCATCACCTGTGTGGGATTCTTGACAAAAATGTTTCACCTAAATCTAACCATGAAGAAACAATCAAACAAATGCAGATTAGGAGACATTCTACAAGATAAGTGGCTTGGACCCTTCAACAAAATGAAGGTGTGAAACATTCAAATATGCAGGGAACTGATACTTTAGATTGCAGAAGACTAAAGGGTCAGTATGTAAACTCAAATTAGATCTTGAGTGATACATACACATAGACAATAATTTAGGACATTATTGGGACAATTATTTAGGTAAGACATTGTTGAGAAACCTGAATATGGACTGTATGTTAGAAGATACTTAATCAATGTTAAATTTCTTAAGTTTCATAATGTGAGAGAATATGATCATTGTCTCATGTTTATGTAAGAAAATGTCCTTGTTCTTAGATTCATATGAAAGATTCATACAGAAGTGACATGTTATAATATCTGCAACTTATATTCAAATGGTCCAGACTCTGTCTCCTGCAAATACATATGTATGTATGTATGTATGTATGTATGAGTGTATGTATGTATGTAAGTATAGATATGGATATGGAAAGAGAAATAGATAAATAAATGTGACAAAATATTATTAATTGTTGAATGTAGGTGAAGAGTATATAGATGTTCATTGTTTTATTCTTTCAACTTCTCTATAGTCTCATAAATATTGTTAAATAAAAAGAGGAATCAATGCCAAATATTTGTGGAAAATAAGGCAATTTGCCTTAAGTTAATTTTAACTCTGATTTATCCTTAACTCATGTTAAATATTTACATATAAAATTTATTTTAAGTTAATTTAGAAGTTACCCTTGAAGGGATTCTTAACCTATGGTACATGAATCTCTAGAGGACTTGGGAATGGTTTTATAAATCTTTTGATACATGCACTGTTTGTATATGTGTACTTTTCTGTATAGAGGGTTCATCATAGCCTTCATCATATCCTCAAAGGGGTTCATCCTTCAAATAATTAAGAACTACTGCCTTAGAATGGATTTACAATTTATGATGCATTCTTTATTCTGAGTATCACAATAAAAGTTAAATTAGCATTTAGTTCATGTATAAATTGGGTAATTGTGAACATAATTCTCAGCTTATTCAAAACAAAGTAACTTCAGCAGATTCTAATTTATGAAAAGATTTACTCATAGCAGTTGGTAGTTTAACGTAAGTTTATTTGACCACAGAGATTCTGTTACTTAGAAACACAAAATGACATTTTAATAACATGATGTATTTCTTTTCTTTTCCAAACAAATGTGTATTTAGTGCAATTGTATGATATTTTTAATACAATCTGCCTCCCCTTAGAAAAAAAATGAAATAAAAATCTGGCTTATATAATAGTCTTTATATATAGAAAAAGTTGCATTAGAAAAAAAAGCAACCATATTAAATTTTATAAAATAATTTAGAAACTCTACTAACAAATTATTGGCAATAATTCAAGTTTTATTACAATGAAAAAGGTAGCCAATTTATTCCTTCATGACCATCAATGATCTTTCAGAATCGCTTTTAAAGTGCAGATTGCTTTAATGCACTTCAACTTTTGCCATCGCTGTGCTGTCTTCATTATTCTGAAGTGAGTTTGGATATTGCTTTTCCAAAGATTTAAATTATTTTTTACACAGATAGAGCTTCACAGGAGCTCTGTGAACCAGTATGTGGGACTGGTTATTATTGCCATAATTTGGAAAACTTCTGGAACAAGACTTAAATGAGGTCGTGGGACATTTCTACTTGAAACTGAGTCATTAGTGTTATTTAAATTCAACTTCCTATAGTTTCTTTCTAAGAAGAATTTTTACTGCTTTGTCTTTCTTGTTTCGTTTCATGCCTAAGGATTATAGTTTATTCAAGATTTGTATTTCTCTATATATTAGAAAAAAATATTTGCTTCCCTGAAATTGTTTTATTTTTCATTATTCTAATATTTATTCTGGTCTCATCTAATAACCTAAGCCTTCAACTAAGACCCATATTTTCTACACTTTAGGATATTCTTTTGAGTTTCTGTCATATATATTCTACCTACTTTCCAAAATGCCTCACAATGGGAATTCTTTTTCTCTTTCTTCATTTTATGCCTGTGTGATTTCATTCGTGGTCATATATCATCCGTACTATACTTCTGCGCTCCCAACTCATGTATTCAAATATCTACTCAACATATCTATCTATATGTCTCAAAAGCACAAAACCACAGATATCTAAAAGAGAATTCATAACTTACTACCTTAGGCCTCTAGAAGTCCATATCTCTGTGAATGACATCATTCTCTGTCACTTAACTCCAAAACTTAGCCATTCTCACTTTTATTCTGTTGCTATCTTGCACCTATATAGTATAGTGGTGTCCTTTTGAGCTCATTTCATCACTGTGTCCACTTACCTTCAGTCTATTTGCACCATTCTTATTTCTTCCCTGTGCCATTTTGAGACCACTGTTTCCGTGTCTTCAGGCTTAATATTCCTGAATTAATTCCACACAACATCAGCAAAGTGGACTTTCTAATGCACAAATATGATTGTGTCAGCCCTTTAAAATCTGGACCCTGATCATCTACCTTTGGTCTAACCTCTTGCCCACTCACACTCATGTATCCTTTAACCATACAGAGCTACTTGCTCCAAGTATTACCCATTTCTCTGTACCTTGCAACTTGTTCTGGCCTCTACTTCAAATGCCATTTACTTCCAGCTCTCCTCCTAAACACATACTCGTTGGTATTACTTCCTCATTTTCAAGGCAATATGCAAACATTCCTTCCTGGTGAGACTTCTTTTCCCTAACCCCAGAGACCTTGTTAGGATACAATGCTTACTGCTATTATTTTCTATGGCATCACTGATCACATGGTATTATAACTGTTAAGTCACTAAACCAATTTGAATAAACCATATACTCTTTAAGGTTACAATGTCTATTTCTGTAAGTCCAGCACTGTATAACACGAGCTGGAGCACTTGGTAGAAACTTAAGTTAAAGTACATAAATCCTTTTTTGAATAATTGGATTCTTGCTTAATACGTCAGTTCTCTATCTATTATCTTAACTCAATTACTGTTAGTAACTTTATTCTAGCATTTTTATTAGTGGACTTAAGAATCTATCTTACTTTTTTATATTTCTGTCACTTTGGGGGTTATTTTTATGCTCTCATTTCTCTTTTGTGGTACATTATGGTAACTGTTCTAATAGCTTAAGAATATTTTATTTTTGTACCTGTAAAGGTAATATACTCCATGACTAAGTCTTATATTTGGACTTCTCAAATTTATTTTATCTTTTGCTTACTGTTTTTAAGATTTTCATAATCAGCTTTTATGGTTTTTTCCTGCTCTGTTTGACACCTTCTGACATATTTGCTTTAACTCAAAATATTTTACCAGTGTATTTAATTACTTTCACTTCTATTTTTTAATAATTTATGTATGTTAAATATATTACTTTTCTCTTTCTTTAGTGAATGTACATCATTAGACTTTTAGATCACCTTATTTCCATTTGATAACTCTCAGATTCTGCCACCCGGTGTCTCACTATGAGACTTTTATTAACAAAAAAATGTTTGACATCATGCCCGATACATTATCATACAGGAATATTACAGTTGGGAAGCATTTTTCTGCATATGAAAAATGGCCTGAACTGACAAGCAAATATGATCTTTTTCAAAAGTAATATCTTTACACAAATAATCTGTATTCATTTTCTACATTCATATTTTTATAAGATGTGAATAATCAATAACTAGGAAAATAAAACTCCCTTATACTGAAATAGCCATGAACTATATTTGAATATGTGGTTGTTTATAAAATAGATTGTATTTTTTAAAATATGTATGTAGATTGTGTGTAAATATCTATAATTTTTAAATTGAAATGATTATCTATTTAAAATTCCTAACTATACAAATTTAGTCATTTATTTCTGTATATGATTATACTTTATGTTCTTGCTTTCATGTACAGAACACCTACAATAATTATTTTTTAAATACGCAAAACTGAAATTTTTATATCACAAATTCTAGCTGTCTTTAACTTCACAATTGTTTAAAGAGTCGTGTGTCTTAGAACTGGAAGAAATTATTTTATTGAACCTCTGCATTTAGATATATAGGTTTTATTATCCCTATTCTATAGATAAACCTACTATAGCCAAAAGAAGTTAAATCACTAAGTCATCCAGGGAATATTAGGAGTAGCTATCGGGAGAACAAGGGTTCTTAATCTTCACTAGTGTCTTGGGCAATGCTAATGTAAGTACTTCTAATTGATATTTATCAATTTTGCCATGCCATTTTTCAAAATATATTTGTCCTTAATTTTTTATCACCTCTTAGTGTTCTGAACTTGATAAAATGATTTCATATGAATTTCTTTGATTCCATTTATATTTATCTCTATCAACTTCAGAATTCTACTTTCATCCATAAACATTTATTGGCCTCCTATTCTATGCCATGCACTCTGCAAGGTAAAGAAGTCAAATATAAGCCATCATCCATAGTCTAGTGAGAGATACAAACAATTAAGCAATGCAGTTAAAAAAGTTTCTCCACACCTTGTGTGCAATGCCATGCACAGATGTCATGGCACACCTTGGTGACTAAAACTAGTTTAGAATGAAATGTTAAGGTCATAGAATATAAAAACAAGGGTCAAATCAATATAAACTTTGAAATTCATATATGAGAAGCTAGATTTTATCCTAAAGACAATAAGGAGTAGAGAGTTAACCTCTCATTCTAATGTCCCATAGTGAGAAAACCACTCAACATTGTAGTACTCATTCTTGCTTTCTAACTCCCATTCTAATTCCCATTTCTAATTCCCATTCTAGAGAAACTTATCTTTTTGGTAACCATTCTATGCAGAAGTTTTCCAGTTTTATATATATCTCCTGGTCTTTCTATTCTATGGCCCAGTGGCAACAATTCTGAGTTTAGTGTTAGAACATGTAATAATTACAACTTAATTGAGTACCCAACTGTGTCAGGGACTGTGCTAAATGTTTTATATTTTTTATATTGATTTATTACCATAAAAACCTAAGATATAGTCTTTTTATCCACAAATTACAGATGAGAATATTGATGTTCAGAAAAGTTAAGTAATTTATCAAAAATTGCATAGCTAGTAAACCTGTCAGTTTAATATCCATTATCTTTTTATCTCTATACTATTTTTACTTACAATGTGATTTGCAAAATACACTAGAAATTTAATATGCAAAACTTAAAAACAATAAGTATATTTTATAAGAAAGTACCTATTTGCTAAAATCTTCAAAGATATATTAATACCGTGTAAGATATTTCTCTAATAAATATTCTTCTTTTTAAAAACATTACTTCATCATTGAACACATAGTCAACCCAGTTAAACCAAGAAAGCCACAGACTTTGTTTAAATATTTGCTGATCTCTTTGGCTCCAATTTTTCTCTATAGTCTTATGTTCATAGGCTCTGCGTTTCCAATACTAGTGTCTGTTTTACATTCACTTTTATGAAACAATGAGTAAAATACAGTAAAATCTAATATTGAAAAAATTAAACCTTACTGGACAAAAAGAGACTACTGTTGAAATTGAAGTAGTGTCTGCTAGGCAACACCATTACACAATATTCCAAAAGGTTTTTCTTCATTTGATAATCAAAGTCCCTACTCTACCAAATTGCAGTCATATAGATTTCATAATACACATCAGTTTAGGGTTTTGAAAACATATTATTCAAAGTGTACAAAGGCTGAATATTTACAAGGTTATTATATATATATATTACAAATGCATGTAAGTGTTAGTATTTTCCATGTGTGCACACCTTAAGATTTTATATAGGGGTAGAATTTGCCTTCGCAGTTTTTCTTATGTTCTTTCTGGTTAAGGCCGCCCAGAATTATTCTGGTTTGGGAATCTGCATGTTCTTTTCTTGAATTCCATTGTTAATTTTACTTCTGACATCCTATTAGTAGAGTTCTGATCATTGTCCCCTAAATGTATTTCCTTACTTTTGCTCACCATGGAATTAATATATTACTTTACTTCAAGCTCATAGTCTTACTCTAACATTTATTTATTTTAGTCATCTTAGCATATTCTTAACCTGAAGAACTTAAGATCACCTGCAAGATCAGAGAACACATTTCCCACCCCCTTTTCAAGATCATTCATCTCAATATTAAACAATAAACATAACTCTTCAACTTTCCATTTTTCTTATTTCTTATCTGCTTTAAAACCTGTACTCTATTCTTTATAAGCCATAGATGTGGGTATGTGTGTGTGTGCATATAGGTTTCATTCTATGTGTTTTTTGTTAGTCCTAGACACAAGTGTATGTGTGTGCATGTGCGTGCGCGCACACACACACACACACACACACAACCCTGAGCAAGAAAGACTGAAAGATGAAGTATTTGGAGTAAAAAAAATGTGAATTTAAAGTTAAAACTCTCTACCAATCAGAACTGATGAAAATTTTCTATATCAAATAAAAATTCTTCCAGTGTGAAATGTGTAGTACTTCCTTCCTCTACTCCATGTCATTCCTACACTAACTACCACAAAGAAAAACACCTAAAAGTTTGATGACGATATTAGCTCCTCTCAGCAAGCTTCAAAGTATTCCTCTGATCACCATAATTACATTTTGGGAGGACCACGATACATAAATAATTGCATTCAGAAAATTAAAAGCACTAAATGGTTGCATATCGTCATGAGAGCTCAATTTTACGAGTCATTTCTGAGGTCTTTCCTGTATATGAAGACGACTGGGAAAGCTCCCTATAACTACATGTTTTGTTTCATGGTTCTGTTACTGATAATATGCAGCTGACACTTTCAGTATGTATAGCTTTTTTTTTTTTTGCAACGTAAGACATTTATATACATAAAATAAAAATGAACATGTAGTAATTGACTAGGGCTTAAATTTAAGGTAATAGACTAAACAATGTATTTCTAAGCACTCAGAGGAAAGAATGTAAGGAGTACAAATTGCATAGGGCCTATGGGCTTTTCAGAAAGGCTGTGAAATCCTTTACTTGCATATGAAAATTTATTACAAATGGATTTTTATAGCACAGGGATTTTCCTTAAAGAGTAACTCAAGGCTCAGTGTGATATTTAGATTTAATATTTTACAAGCTATGTAGTTAACTTCTTTTAAGTCGCTGGAAATGCAAACATGATGTAGTTTTAGCTGAACGAGTGTAGCCTTTTCATTCCTTATGGTTTTAGAAGCCAGTCTAGTAGAGTGTAGCAGGAAAAACATAGGATTTGCTGTCAAACTGTTGAGGTTTCCATCCTAGATTTGCCCCTCAGCCAGAGGCCTCAGACAGTTTAGCAAAGTACTCAATAAAATGGAGAGAAAATAATGCATCTTTTTTAGTAGAGTTGGGATACTATGTACATAGTAGATGCTCAGTAAGTGTTAGGTAACTTCTATCCTACGAAATATGTAAGAAGAGTCTGTCTGACTTTATACAAATGTGTCTTCGTTTTTAAAGAGAAGGAAAAAAACACTTTAGAAAAACTGATTTTTAAAGTAATAATCATTAACTTAAGTTCCCTCTTTGATTTACAGTCTTTAGTAATGAAGTTTATATTTTATAATTTTTAAGTACTTAGAGAGGCAACCTGACAAAATGAGCTAGCATAAAATGAAAGGTGAAGATATTTTTCCTACTAGATTTCTAGGAAAAGATTTTTCTAGTTGTTTGTTTAATCTGAACAATTAGCCTATAACTCCATGGATTGTTTTGAAGGGCAGCTAAATTTCTTTGAGAAATCTTTAAAGCTCAATGTGATATGATAAAAGGAGCAAGATTTGACTTTGTAAAACCTAAGTTCTACTCACAATTCTTTTTTTACTATTCATGTGATCATAAGCAAGAAACTTAAAATGTTCTGTATAATTGGATCAAAACACTTGTCATGTCTACCTCACTTGAGCACAAGGATCAAATAAAGTAACATAAACATACATTATAGCAGTCTGAAAGAGCTTTCCATCTCTTCCATTTTACCAACGTGAATTTCTCGGAATTCAGAAAAATTTGCATTAAAAAATTCACAATATATGCATGACTTCTAAAATGTCATACTGTAATTTGTGTTTGGGTTCCAAACTGAAAGCCAAAACGAAGACCAGCAGTGGAGGTTTTTCGTGGGTAGCACATTTGGATGGTAGTTTTGCCTCATCTGTTTGACACTTCACATGGGAGGAGCTTACAAATACAATTTAAAAAGTGAATATAAAGGAAAAGTGAATGAAATAGACATGAATCAGCTGAAGACTGCCTGCCTCCTCCTGGGCCTCCCACTGAGCATGAGTGGTGATCTATAATAATCAGAGGCACACAACTTCTTTTCAGAAAATTGCTCAGGACTGCTCTCACCGACTAGAGACCAACTTGTATCCATCTCCATAGGTTTTCAGTCCCTTGCCACAAACTTCAGCATATGAAATTAGCTTCTTTCTCCTCAGTTTGGTAACTGATAGAAATGCCCTGCTCTGTTTCCCAGCAACTGATCTAAATTTAGGTGAGACACTTTCTCCATCTACCTGGACTTATTTTCTGGGCAGCTTCTCATTGCTGCACATGTCTCATGCCCAGGAATAGGAAGGGAATGCAGAATAACTCTAAGGCCTGGGCACCTAAGAAGTGTGTCTTTATGTAGGAAATTCATCTTTATGAAACTCATAGCTCATCAGGGTAGTATGGAACCTTAAAGAAATTGCAATTAGATTAAATCATTTACATATCTAGTGTGTGATTTGAAGAGGACCAAAAATACAATAGCAACAACGAACCCATCCCACTTCTGCCAGATTTCTTTGAAACTCTAATTTCTTCCTATTAATTTCAACTCAGTAGTTAAAGCATTTTCTCTACAAAGACAGCATGTTAAAAGGCTTACACAATGCCTTAAATATAAGGCACACCAACCCACCCTCACCTACCCCATAAATGTGTTGCATTTTTAGCTAAGAAAGTAGATATAGAACATTAACTTGGGGATGGAGGCCAGCAATATGGGTCAATAACATAACCAGGAATAACATAACCAGGAATAACATAACCAGGAAAGTCGAGACTGAGTAAGGAATCACAGTGGGGAGGTTAGAAGAAAGAAAATACAGACCTCCAAAGGGAAAACTGAAGAGTCTTTACAATACATTTCATAGACTTAATAATTCTACTAGATGATTTAATCTGTTTAATAGAGGTGATTCCATTAAATGATCACCTTTTTGTCCAAATAAGCATATTCCACTCCAAAATGTAAAACTCATTTTTGGAGAGCAATGCATGCCTCTTAGAATGATGTTCTTTCAATGATCCAAAAAGAGCCTTACACCTAGACTTGAAAAGATTGTCCACAGAAGTGTGGCTTCTCTGATGTTGTTGGGAATTATTTTCTGATGTTTTAAAAAGTTATATGCATTAGGTTAAGAGCTGCTAAAGAGAAGACTAATTTTAAGGACAAAGACATGTTCAGTTTCCCATAAACTGATCATAGTCTTTCCCAACATGGGCTTCATCTAGTGACACATATACTAAAGGCCAGTGCTGCTGAGCTGACAAGATGGCAGAGAAAGGCACTGCAAGTGTGCTGTGTCACTGTGGGATCCTTGTTGTTGTTGTTGTTGTTTGTTTTTAATTCAGAGAAATGACCTTTTTCACTGTTTTAATAATCAGACTATTTTTGCAACTGCTGATAACAACCTGCAAAAATATTGGTTGGTTATAATTTCATTTTGCATTTTCTAGTGCTATCTTAATTTAGATATTTGAATTAGCATGAAAGAGGAAGGCGGGGAGAGAGAGAGCAAGAGCGAGAGAGAATCACACCATCTGTAAATTCTAAGTAATGATTCACAATAAATTAATACATATAATGAATGAAAATTATAAGTTTTTATGGTTAATTTTTATGTGTCAGCTTGGCTAAGCTATGGTCCCCAGTTTGACCAAACACCAGTTTAGATGTCTTTGTGAAGGTTCATTTTTAGATATGATTAACATTTGATCATATGATCAGTAGCCTTTGAGTAATACAGATTACCCTCCATAAATGACCTCATGCAATCAGTTGAAGGCCTTAAGAACAAAGACTGAGGTTTCTTGAAGAAGAAGAAATTCAGCCTCAAGACTGCAACATAACAACACAGCCTGAGTTTTGAGCCTACCTGACTTGTCCTGTGAATTTCAGACACAAGACTGCACTGTAAACTCTGACCCGATTTTCTGGCCTACCTGCTTGCTCTATGAATTTCAGACTTGTCAGCCCCAGAGAACTCATGAATCAATTCCTTAAAATCATTTCTATATTGTCCTGCTTCTCTGGAAAGCCCAAATACACAAGTCATAGCTCATCATCTTTCAAGCAGACTTTCACTATGGTCTCCTGACTGACATCACTGTTTCTTGCCTCCAACTCCAGTTTATTCTCCTTAGAATATTTTAAAATAATATTTCCAAAAGGCACCCTAATTCATGAAATCACTTTTTCATTCTGTGATGCAATCAGGGTAAATCCTAAGTTTTTAAATATAAAATGTAAGGTGTTAGTCTTGTGCTCCTTGCTTGTTCCTTCTCTCCTCTCCTGCCACTGAAACTTTCTCTACCTTTTACTCTCCAGTCATATAGAACCACTTAGGTTTCTCCAAACTCATGATACTGCTTTTCCATCTGAGCCATTGTCCATGCTCTGTCATCTGCCTCCCATGATCTTTCCTCTGGCCATCATCGTCTTGCCTACCTGGGATATACTTTTTCATCTTTTCTAACTGAACTGAAACATCACTTTATGCAGTAGCTTAGCCCAGTACCTTGACTCAACCTTCTGTATCACCCTATATCTGTGTATCTGATTGTACATCACCAATCACTATATCTCAGTCTCCTTGACTAGAATATGGAACTCTAATTCTTCTTTGTGCCCTCAATACCTAACCCATCAGTTGTCACAGAGCATGCCCTAAATAAGACTGTATTGAATGGCCTATAGCTTTACTCTCTTTTGGTTCAGATACTTTTTTGTTTTTCAGTAAAACAATTTTATGTTTAGAATTAGCCAGCTGGACTTAATTTAGATGATCCCAATTTTGTTGGCAACATCCAAAGCATCATAGCTAGGAGCTAGTCTAACATATATATGCCTTCTCTCCATCAAGCCTGATCAGGGTGTTGACTCTGACCATGTCAGTGCCGCAGAGCTTCTTCACAGCCTGTTTGATCTGTTGTTTATTGGCCTCGATATCCACAATGAACACAAGTGTATTGCTGTCATCTTCATGGCTGACTCAGTAGTCAGGAGGAACATGATGATGGCATAGTGGTCCAGCTTGTTTTTCCTGGGGGTGCTCTTCTGAGAATATTTGGGCTGCTTTTTGAGCAGTAGTGTCTTGGGCTGTCGAAGGTGGGTGATGTGCACATACATATTTTCTTTTTTTTTTTTTTTTGTGGCCGTGGATGCCTTTCAGCACTGCTTTCTTTGCCTTCAAAGCCTTTGCTTTGGCATTGGCTTTGGGAGGGGCAGGGACTTTCTTCTTTGCTTTTGGAGCCATCTATGCCTTTCAGCACTGCTTTCTTTGCCTTCAAAGCTTTTGCTTTGGCATTGGCTTTGGGAGGGGCAGGGATTTTCTTCTTTGCTTTTGGAGCCATCTTCATGAAAAATAGTTCAGATACTTTGAAATTAAATTTTATAATATATTATTTAAATTAACATCTTCCTTTAGATATCTTTTGTCTTCACAGTTCAAATAATACAAAGATATATATGTTTTTCTATTTGTTCTAGAAAATATAAATAATTACAAGATATATAGTCATCCCTTTGGTATCTATAGAGGATTGGTTCCAGGACCCCTTGAATATCAAAGTTCATGGTTTTTAGAGCCCCTTATATAAATCGACTTAGTATTTCCATAGAACCTATATCTTCATATAGGCTACAACAAGGTATACCTACACATCACTTCATTTACTTGGATTCAGCACAGTGCTCAATGCGTGTCAAATTCAAGTTTTGCTTTCTGGAACTTTCTGGGATTACTTTTTTTTTCTAAATATTTTGATTGGTTGAATCCATGAATGTAAAACCCGAAGATAGAGAGGGAAGACTATAGTATTCAGACAAATATATGTGGTATCATTCCTACTTTAGGGATAGGTACTTCTCAACTATGAAATGTACTTCCCAGATTTAGAGTGTATCTAAATAATTTAGACATAAGAACATATTTAAATTCCAAAATGGTATTCATTTTTAAAATGCCTTGACATTTTATGGGGTCATTTTCTTTTAAAAGCAGACTGAACTTTAAAAAGGAAATGAGCATGATGATGACTTTTAAAGTATCTTTTATAAAAGAAAGTGGTGGTACAGAGTTAAAAGGCCTTGCTGTTCTAGCAGAGCACACTCAATGTTTAGCAAATGAGGAAGCTGAAGCCCAGGGATTTTAAGTGAAGTGAAAAAAGGCACAAAGCTGGTGAAAGGTAGGGCCTGGACTACAATTCTGCCCTGGAGATTGTCACGTCAGTTACCTCTCATTTACTCCAGGCACTAACATAAGCTACTTAGAGGTAAAGGAGAAATTATACTAAATGTCTTTAGTATTACATGCAAAATAGACAAATGCTTCTAATTTTTGCATATGTTGCTATTTTCAGGCAATATTTTTCTGCCATGAAGTCTAATTCACTAAAAGAAGTTTGTGCTTGCCAATCAATTATTTCTAAAGCAATTCAAGCATCAAGGAATCACTGATAAGTACTGGATAGAAATATAAATCTTTTAACATATACTGAACAATATCCCCCCACTCAAAATCAACATTTTATAAACTTATCAAGTATTGATTTTTCATGGAACTAATACTATACATAGATAAAATTAAAAGATAGAACTTTTGTGTAATATTATTACTTCTATTAGATACTTAAAAGATAAAGCTAGAATATATAATGGACTCTTTTTCCATCCCAAAGTCTAAGAAAATGAAGAAAATTTAAACACATCAAAATATATTTATTTTGTGAGATTTATTTTTGCTTATTTATTTGGTCTTTCTCAGAAAATTTTCAGAATTTGGGGGAAAGGTAGACTTATTACAAGAAGGGAGGAGAAAAGTATGTATGATAGAGGTGATATGAGTGACTGTGGAGGCCAGAGGGCAATTGAAGAGAAGAAGACAGAAGGAGAAAGAAAGAGATGGAGAAGAGATTGTAATTGTAGTAAAAGAGGTAGAGGTTAGTAGGAAAGGAGATAAGGAAAAAAGATGACAAGAAGATGGATATATCCAAAGTTCCCACAGAATTCACTTTCCTTGAATAATCCCACTTCTCTATAAACATACCTTCCTGTCCTTTTCAGTAAAGAGATAAACTATTAGCTTTAGTTTCCTAATCTTTATCTTTTATTACACGTAGTAACTATTCTCCAGGATTTTGTCCAGCCTCTTTGTCTCCTGCCACTTCCATCTCCACCCTAGTCCCAATCCAGCCAGAAGGTAAAGGTGGCTCCAGGTCTGTGCCTTCACATTTTTCTGTACTCCTGAACGTACTTAAGTACAATAGGAAAGTCAAATAAATGTCTTTCTTCTCTCTTCCAATTTGCCTTTCTCTGCACAGGTCCAGCTACCCTTTCTCTACTCCTCCTCCCCTTGCATTTCCCCTTATACTTTTTTTTTTTTTAATTTTTAAAATTTCAGTACAGTTCAGATCAGAATGTCTGGTTCATTTCAGCTCCTTCACTGTGAAACCAGAGGGCAGGGACTGCTTCCTTTCTTTGTCTGTGATGACCAAGGTATAATGGCATCTGCTGCATCGAACTTTAAACTTCACATTATCTTTATCTTTCTTGATCTTGACAGATTTGGCATCTTTTCCTCTGGCTGTGAGCAGGAAGTCCTTGATTTCAATTTTGTGAGGCGTGGCTATGAGGGTGGAAAGTGTGCGGCTGTACCTCGAATTACCCACCTATTCCCCTACATCCCGCCCCAGAAACACTCTCCCTCTTTTACTATTTTATTCTTCTTTCTCACAGAGGAAAAAGAAATGGAATATTTCCGTAGAGTGCCACCCCCTCAAAAAGGAATATAATTTTGCAAAGACTTTTATGGATTGTGCTTCATTTCAATTGATTGGATGCTTAAAATCTATATTTGACAAGTCATACATTCCTACATAATTATAGCATTCTTGGGTAGCGTTTTAAATTCTGAAGCTCAAATCAAAGTGATTTTAACAACTTGAAATGTTAAATTACTTGTGGGGAATGTTCCTTATGGAGACTCATAGCTGTAATAAAATGGAATTTTGTCATAAATAATAGGAAAAGTGAAATGTTCAGAGTATTTAAGGATGTATTTGACTTAACTCTATTGTACCATTAAGAGACATTACAATGGCTTCAGTGTTAAGAACTATTACAAAATCATTTCAAAACCTGTATCTGATAAAATATAATTTAGAAAAATTGAGCTATTAACATTAAGTAAACCCATGCAGCAGAACACAAGTGCATTTTATTTATTTACAGCAGTTATTGCAGTAATTTTGAGTCTATGCTTGGAAGATTTTCTACTGTAAAATAATAGAAATAAGATCTTGCTGTGACAATTAGATTATCATAAGCATTAGAAAGTCCTAATTAGCATATTAAAAATCAATGTGTGTTCCAATATAGAAACCAATCAAAGAAACTCAATTCTTCTATATGAGGAAGAATAGAATTTCTTTTCCCTCCCATTTGACATCTCCATTATAATATCCCCCTCCTTCTATGCTGAACTCCAGAACTGTCTTAAATTTCATTTTTGTCTTTAACATATAGTTCACAGACTAGGTATGAACTTCCTTCTACTACCTCTATTGAGAAAAGTTCCAAATTAGTATCTTCCTCCTAGACCTGTCCAATGAGATTTGAATTTATATAGATACTATGTGCCCAGCAGATCTACTTAGGTAGCCCACAGACTCACCCAACTCAAGAGGTGAAGATAAATGGACTATTTTTCTCTTAGACACCTGTAATGATAGAACTGAGACAATATTCTCTGTCTCAGTTGATGATGATCCCATGAGAAACCTAGGAGACACACTCCCTCTCTCATAATACCACATCCAATCAATAACAAATTCTTCTGCTCTCAGATCCTCCCGATTTATTAAATCTACTCTGTCTCAGATCAAGACTCCATCATCTCTCCTATGAAAAACTGTGGTAGCTTTTTGACTGGTCTTCTCATTTCCAGACTTGGTTCTTTCAGATCCACCCCCGACAAAGCCATCAGCAGGATCTGATATTTCTTGTATACAGCACATGTTGGATTTTGCTCTTGATCCAAATGATGAGTCATTTGGTTTAATAGGACATTTGGTCCATTCACATTTATCTATATTTATTGATGCGGCACAAACATTTAATCTTAGTTCTATCACTACAGGTTATATTCTTTCTATATACAGTTTTTGCTTTCTTTTCATTTCTTCTGATAATTTAGATGTATTTTTATTCTCATGCTTACACTATAACTATAATTTTATGTAATATCTTAATGCTTTTTTCTCTCTAGTTTCTCTACTATAAGCAAAAATTTAAGTAATATACTTTCCTTCCCCTCTCAATTATTCTATTTTCTTAATGTTTATCTTTATGTTATTTAAGTATAACTAATACTTACATTACCCGATTTATGAGTTTTGAATTATATCTTTTGACCTTCAGCTTTATAAACCCACATCCTTGCACAATCTCCCAACTCTTTTTCCCTCCTCCGAAGCTCAGCCTTCTAAAGATATGTAATTTTGACGTAGTCAAGACTTATAATTTTTACATTGTTTTAAAGCTACAATTCTCACACTGATTTTAGTCTTTTATCCTAAATTTAATTAGATTTTATTAGATTTCACTGCCAGTCTTTATTAACTTAATATTGGCTGTATTTTATCATCATGATTTCATCAAAGGCCATTGATTTCTTACACATTCAAAAAATGTTTGCTGCTTTTATAGACATTTTACTTGCTTTGGTCTAAACTCTTCAGCTTATACTATTTTTTTTTTTTGACAATTTTATAGGTATATTGTCTTTTAGTCGTGACTGTTGCTGTGGGTAACTATAAGACTAAATTAATTATTGCCTTGTAAATGACTTGAATTTTACATGTCTGCTTTGGAAAATATCTTTGTCTTTATACTTAGTTATTTTACTAGGCTATGTCTCAACTGCAATTATTCTCTGTTAATTTCTTGAGGATATGTTTGGTCCATTCATTCTGTAGATTCAAACTTTCTCTTTTTTTTCTGAAAAATTATCTTCAATTATTCAAACATTTCCTGTTCTTTATTTTTTTCTTATATCAGATATACCAACAAAGTACATTTCAGATTTCTTGCCAAATTTTCTCTCATCCTCTTTAACTCTTCATTTCTGTCCCATTTCTTCTCTAGCCTATCCTCTAGTGATTTTTTTCATTTGTTTTTTCTTTTGTTTTGTTCTTTTTCTAATTTTTTAAAAATTATTCATTTGTGGCATTCTGTAAAGATTCCATTCCATGCTGGTTCTCTTTCAATTATTTCTTATCTTTGAGTCCTAGATCATTTATTAATGGGGGAGGCAGTGATGAGGTGGTTCCAGGCCATGCTTCATATGTTGCAGGCTGATTTTTAATGAAATATTATGACACAGGATTTCCAGTATAAATATAGTTTTTAGCCTTTAAATTTCTCCAACCTGTTTCTTAGAAGCAACAAAACCATTCATAATGCCTAGTCACTCTCCTCCATCCACATTGTCTCACTGAAGGAATCAGCTTGTGAACTTATTGTCACCCACATCTACTCTGTCAAACAGCCCGGGAGTTTCCAGCACCAGCCTGGCATCCTGCCCTCCTTCTCCAAAGAGTGGTTCGATGATATGTGTTCTGAGCTGTACTATGTCCCCACAAAATCCATATGCTGAAGTCTTAACCCCCAGGACATCAGAATGTGAACTGCGTTTGTGAGAAATTTATTGTAATAAGGAAAAAGAAAACTAAAATTGAATGAGAAAAAAATGTAAACACCTAAGTTGCCTGATGGATTGAGGCACTGTACTATCTTGTGTAGTTCTTTAGATCTGTTGCTTTTATTACTTGTGATCATAACTAGGATATCATTTTCTTAAGAATAAGAGCCATGTGCTATATATTATACATATGTGATAAAGACAAAGTGATTTAGTTTGACTACTTTTGAATCCCCACCACTCATCCACTCCCTCCACAACTTGGTGTTTAGTCTATATTAAGTAGTTAATAAACATGTTGGTTAATTAACATATACACACATACACATACACACACGGAGACAGAGACAGAGACAGAGACAGAAATAGAGACAGAGAAAGACAGAGACAGAAATAGAGACAGAGAAAGACAGAGGCAGAGACAAAGGAAGAGTGTGTTGAGGGTAGGGGAGATAACTTCCAAAACACTAAGTGATTTATAGAAATTACTAAATCCATGTGAAAATCAGAAAGAGTGAGATCTCTGTCTTCATTCTTGTAAACTGGGACATATGGTGTGCAAATGTCCAGTGCAAAGTCATTGCCAAGTGACCTGGACTTAGGAATGATGTTTCAATACTTATTTGTCTATAATTTACATCTATTATCCCTGGGACGACCTTTGTAACTTTGGGGTTATTTCCCTTTCCACCTTCTTATCAAGTCAGTATGACTTAAAGAACCATTAATGGGGCTCTAATTGAATAAAGCAACAATTCTTTGATTATTGCTTCCTTGACTTTCTGTCATTTCTGAAAATGACCTTACTTTAAAAGGTTCACTTTGAGGATCATTTATGTACAAAAGGTTTACTCAGACAGTACTTAACTTCCTGGCTTCCGCCCCCCCAAACTGTAGATCAAAGCACTGAATTTCACAGTTGGATTTAATTTATTTATTCCTTTGATTTACTTCACAGACAAATTTCTGTTTGAGAACAGGCATGCTCTCTTATCTGAAGCTTATGAACTAAGTCATGTTCAGATAAAATATCTACCCTTAAAAGTATATTGGTATATAGATTTTAACACAAAGTAATACAAACTATATTGCATTGATGCCCAGAGAAAATTAGAAATATACCATGAAAGCAAAGAAAGCACAGATTATAAACATTCACATCAATTTCCCAACTTCCTTTGGTTAATTACAAATCAATCAATTTTCCATGTTGTTACCAATGCTAAATCAAATAAGCCTTATAATCACTGAAGAACTGGCATATAACTGATCATCTCCGCTTAGATATGAGTGCCACTAATTTTTACATATATAATTCATACAACATAAACTTTCCTTATTAAAAAAAATTTAACAACTTAAGTAAATTATCTAGCATACTAAAATTTTCCTTTACTGCCCATCTTACTAACATGGCCTTGTAAAACCATGAGTTTCTCATTAATAGATAGATTTACTACTTCATTAAATCCATGATAATTTTCTGTCATCTCTTCCTAAGAGAATTGGATTTAAGAGTTAAATTTTTCAAATCGAAGAAGATACAAATAAATGGAAGCATATACCGTGCTCATGAGTAGGAAAAATTAACATCATTAAAATGGCCATACTACCCAAAGCAATCTATAGATTCAATGCAATCCCTATCAACATACCAATGGCATTTTTCAGAGAGCTAGAACAAATAATCCTAAAATTTATATGGAACCAGAAAAGACCCCAAATAACCATGGCAATCTTGAGAAAGAAGAACAAAGTTGGAGGAATCACCCTACCTGATATCAAACTATACTACCTGGCTACAGTAATCAAAACAGCATGGTACTATCATAAAAACAGATATATGATCAATGGAACAGAATAGAGAGCCCAGAAATAAATCCACGCCTATACGTTCACTTAATATATGACAAGGGAGGCAGGAATATACAATGGGGTAAAGACAGTCACTTCAATATGGTGCTGGGAAAATTGGACCGATACATGCCAAACAAACAAAAGGAACTGGACCACCTTCTTACACTGTATAGAAGAATAGACTCAAAATGGATTATAAACTTACATATAAGACCTGAAACTATAAAACTTCTAGAAGAAAACATGGGCAGTAAACTCTCTGATATTTCTAACAGTAATTTCTTTTTGGTTATATCTCCTCAGGCAAGGGAAATAGAAGAAAAAATAAACAAATGGGACTACATCAAGCTAAAATTTTTTGTACAGCAAAGGAAACCATCAACAAAATGAAAATACAACTGACTGAATGGGATAAGATATTCGCTTATGATACATCTGATAAGAGGTTGATATCCAAAATATATAAAGAATTCATACAACTCAACAACAAAAACAAAAAACAAAAAATTAAAAATGTGCAGAAGACCTGAACAGATATTTCTCCAAAGAGGAGATAAGATGGCCAATAGACATGAAAAAATGCTCAAGGTCACTAATCATCAGAGAAATGAAAATTAAAACCACAATGAGATATCAACTGACACTTGTCAGGATGGCTATCATCAATAAATCAAAGAACAACAAGTGTTGGCGAGAATATGAACAGGGAATCCTCGTACACGGTTGGTGAGTTTGCAAATTGGTATAGCCGCTATGGAAAACAGTCTAGAGGCTTCTCCAAAAATTAAAAAGAAATATACCTTTTGACCCAGCAATTGCACTTCTGGGTATTTATCTAAAGAAAACTAAACCAATAATTCATAAAGATCTATGCACCCCTAT
Organism: Pteropus alecto; assembly: GCF_000325575.1. NCBI lineage: Eukaryota > Metazoa > Chordata > Mammalia > Chiroptera > Pteropodidae > Pteropus > Pteropus alecto. The sequence continues at coordinate 25,409,133 of NW_006439192.1, read as the reverse complement.
GTTCATGGCAGCACAATTTACTATAAACCAAGATATGGAAGCAACCTAAATGCCCAACAACAGACGATTAGATAAAGAAGTTATGGTTCATATAAACAATGGAATATTACTCAGCTGTTACAAAAAATAAAATCCTACCACCCGCAACGACATGGATGGACCTAAAGGTTATTATGCTGAGTGAAATAAGTCGGACAGAGAAAGATAAATACCATATGATTTCACTTATATGTGGAATCTAAGGAACAAAATGAACGAATTAATCATAAACAGACTCACAAATATAGAGGACAATCTGGTGATGGCCAGAGGATAGGGAGGTTAGGCTGGGAGAATGGGGTGAAGGGTTAAAGAAGTACAGATTATTAGTTGATAGATGGTCATGGGGATGGGGAGCATGGCATAGGGAATGCAGTAAGCATTAATGTAATGGCTAGGTGGAGACCTAAGGAGAGAAAGAGCAATCAGGGGATCATTTTATAAACTATATAAATGTCTAACCAATGTACTGTATACTTGAAACTAATAATAAAATAAAATTTTTAAAAAAGAGTTAAATATTTTCTTATGTGTCATGGTCCTTTTCTTTTAAATTAATATTTTGTAGTCCTTTATATTCTTTGATCACCTTGCAAAAAGATCAGTGAAATAATCACAAAATATTCTCATGGTCATGAGAACATAATTGAAAATATTTATCATTTCGTTTGAAGTTTTTAAAGAAGTGATTGGTATGTGACAAATCTCCAAACGAGTGAGTCTGTTTTCAAGAAGAAAGTGGAATTTTGGCTGGCACGATGTCATTAATGTTCTTTAGATCAATAGTGTCCATAGTCACTGCTCTATATTTCTTACAGATATCACAGATATCTCCTTTTGACAAGTATATCTGTGATGTTTTTAAGTACAACAAAGAAATTCACCGTCTATTAATATTTTAATCATTTTATATCTGCTACGAATTATAAGGCACCCCAAAGATTATTGATTACATGTCATTGCTTATTCAGATGAACAAAATAAACTTATGAAGACATTAAATAAGTTGTTCAAATCAATAAAATTGGCAACATTTGAAGATTTTTCCAAAGACATAAGGGTCTTAGTACATCTTCATGTCTAATGCAATATATTTTTGATTATTAATCTCTAATATGATATGTTTCACTTAGCGAATAACCAAAGACTTTTTCTTATAAGACTATATTATAAAGCCACACCAAATACATTTTCTCTTTTTCTTAGCTCCATTAACAATGGTCAATAGAATTTCGTGACAATAATTCTGATCTACTATGTGCCAAGTGACCAAGTAATTTGATAGATGCACATTATCTAATTTTATCCTCGAAATAATCCCAGGAGATCTATGCAATCAATTATCCTGGTTTTGATGGAGAAAATGAGGCTTCAGAAGGTTAAATAACTTAGACAAACATAGATAGCCAAATGAGGTGGGGCTAGTATTGGCCCATGCTTATTTAACTCTAATATCCAAACTCTACTTGTGGTTATTTAATGTTCTTAAGTCTTATATTTTCATTAGGAACTTGAATTCCTTAAAGATATAAATCCTGTCCATACTTCATTTTATTATTCACTTTACCCCAAACCTTAAATGAAACAATTATCTTGATTTACAAAAAGGGGTAATGATCAGTAAAGGTGATTATGTAGACCATTTGATATATCGCTGAAGCCTAAGACTGCAAATGCATGATGGTACATTTTTCAGGAAAACAAAAACAAAACAACTTGTTTTCAGTTTCTAACAAAAGAGAAATTAATTCCTTGAAAGTGGCATTACAAATTTCACCAAAATGGAAGGATGCGGAATGTGACATATCAATTATCTGTTTAGTCTAATTTAGCACTTTTAAGTAACCTGATATCTTGGCCATGATAAGAAAATAACACCTGACACATAATCCCTCTGTGTAAATTAGTTCCAGAAAAGCCTGAACCATCACTTACATTTCATTTTGCTTCATGTTTCACTGCTATCCTAGCCACAAACTTTGCTACTCCTTTTTTCACTTCTGTCCACACATCTCCCCTAGTTATGAATTAATCATTCTTCTGTGATTTCTCTCTACCCTTTGACAACAAGTCCACACACTTTCTTGTGTTGTTGACAATCCAATTCAGCCTCTGGCTCTTGTTTGCATGCTCCGATGGGTATTTCTTCCACTCAGCCTCACCTACCCTCCCACTCAGTACGCAGAAATGGTCGGAAGTTTGGGGTTTTGATGTTGCATTTACTTGAGGTTCTAGAATGAAATTTTATTCTTTGGTGGTTAAAAAGATACTTTGCGTGTGTGTGTGTGTGTGTGTGTGCATGCAAATGTGGGTGTTTCTTAATTTAGAACTGGTGATTTTGTGAAATGTAATTAATTTCCACAAATGTTGAATATTAAAACCTAACTTATAAGCATTCTTCAAGAAAAACCCCACTATTTAACACTATTTATAATGCGCACATTCTAATAAACAAAATATGAAAATCCTAGTGGAACATGATAAATTTTTATTGCAACAAAAATTGAACAATATATCAATTTCCCCTTAAATTTCTGTGCTCAGAAATCAGGAAAATATTTTTTATAATCTTAAAAATACACTGTAGTTCCTAAAGACACATACAAGCTTAAGTTTGGAAGAGACCATTCATGTTCTTTAGTCTAGTTGTCTTCTCTTGGACAAATGCTTGTACAGTTCTGCCCTTAAGTAAGTTCATCATCTCTTAAAATTTACTTACTTATATGAACATATGTGATGTAGAATTTTAATCATATTAATACTCACTTCATCTCTTGTACAATCCAAATTCTTCTGGGATATTTTTTAATGACATCCTCCCTTCAAATATTTGCTTATTTCTCAACTAGATTTGTGGAACTTTAATGTTTTCAAATATAAAGATTCTTTACAATTCACTGAAACAATTTTTTTTTCCTCTACATTTTCTTCCTCAAGTAACCTTGACCCATTTTTCCAACCACATGGAAACTTCAACCAAAGGGGATTTCAACGATGTCAGTAAATTTCTGAATTTCTTACCTAGTAAGAAGGCATCTATTTTATTGTCTCAGAGCAAGTTTTGGTGAAATGATTAAGCAGCTTATCTTATCAGGAGACTGCATGACATAAAAGGATATGAGATTTGGACTCACACATGAGATTTAGTTCATATTTGTATTAAGCTTTTTGCTACTACTTAACCTCTCCGTACTCTGTTTCCCTATCTGTAAAATGAGGGTAAAAAAAACCAACTCATTTTATAGGATAGTTGTAGGGATAGTTGTATACTTTTAAAACTTAAAAGTATACAACACATAATTGGTGTTCCAAAATTATTAACTTCTGATATTTTGCTGGATGTAGTAAATTTTGATCAGAATCTACTATATATATCAAGAAGCTCAGGAAATTTTCTGGTGGAGGAGATGACATGTAATTTTCCAGTCTTTCCTGTATGCTTCTCAATATAGTCCTATGTGCATATTGAGATATCTACATTGACATCCCTGCTGTAAAAGCAGAAATGAAACAGATTATCAACAACTCAAAGACGGATTTTATTCTTCATGTTGTTTTTGGAGCACTTGAAAATTTGAGTGACTTAATGTATTTCTCCCAATAGAAGAAAGTCCAATTGATTTTAAAGTATTTTCAGATACCATTGTGATCAATGAATTGTCATTCTGAATAAATCTTGTTAATGTGGGTATATTAAATAACTTGCCAGAAAACTTGGCAGTGTTTATCTAATGAGATTGATTTTAATTTTTGATACTATATTTAATTATTCATTAATGTATATCTCCTTTTTATGTGGGTTCGGCTAATTTAGTACTAACATTAAATCTTCAAAGGCTTAAGAGAAAAAAAAATCTTTAAAAAAAGGTCAAATCTTAAATTTACTGAGTATTAAGTTATTTTCTGCAACCAAGCTAGCTTACCTGATGTAACATTCAACTAAAGAAATAATGCATAGTATGCATTTATTAACCTAGCTTTCTTACTACTTACCATGTAAATAAAAATGAGGCTTTATTTTTATTTGTGACATTCAACTAAAATGTCATTTTTCAGTTAGCATCACCATTGTACATCTCATATTTCATTTTTCTCTCATCTCACAGTGTTTACACAGCAGAAAAGGGATGATGTAAATGTCCAAGAGCCAAAGTATTTGTCAAATCAGCAATCTCGCTGAACAGGAAAAAACCTGAAAGTATAAAACTACCGATTCCTGAGTACCCATGTGCTGTGTAATATCCACAACACTTTACATACGTTGGTATTTGATCATATTATTGATCATCCATGTTTTCCATAAGGTAACTGTAATTAGGAATGTGACTAAACTCACACTCACAGCAAGTCCCACAGCTGAGAATCAAATTGTCCCCCTGATCCATGCTTTTTCATCTATTTAATAAGAATCTGTCCTTTAAAGGAAGCTTGCAATTACTTTTCTGCTGTAGTTTTATTAATTTTTGTATTTGAAAAGTATTAATACATTTTTCTGTAACCACTTCAGAAAAGTCACTCTATTTCTCTACCATAAAAATGACTTTGTCTTAACGTGTTCATAAAAGCACAACTGCAATTCATTTATTTTACATAAATGGAGATGTTAACTATTGGAGTAAACTTCAGAGTCTACAATTTTTTAGATACAATGAATGTGTTTTCATAACCTAGACATCTGAGACTTAAAACCAGGGAAAATGTTGTTCTTCTCTCTAAAGGGGAAGAGAGCCCAGGTTAGAACACTGTTGCGCCTTGCTGGTAGAACATCCTGTCCCCCTTGCCCTCACGTCGGCCTCTCTGACTTATGTGGCACTAAGCACAGAAACCATCTTTATAGATGCCAGTCTCTAAACCATCAATGTTTTATAAAACATACACTGTCCTCCAGGAAACATTCAGAAAAGTAAGCTCACGTGGCTTTTCTACCACATTGCAAGCAACTGTTATTTTACTTTTAGCGTTCCTTCTGGAAATTATAGACAAAGGTATTTTAAATTTTTAAATTTTTCTTTTTGCTTAGAATTTAACAATGGCTTAATTTTTGTTTACAATTTAACAACAGTTGTGGGTGCTTTTAATTGTCAGGAGAATATTGTCCTTTGTCTAAACTTAAATTTATGGATGATATTCACTGTAATATATTTTATTTCTATTAACAGTGAGAAAAATACCTTAAACCTATGAAAAAATAACATTAAAATGTTGGTTTAATACCATAGTTTTATAATATAAATGTTTAATTTAATTTTACAAACAATCACGTATGATGAATCTGGATATGTGAAGTCTAAGAATTTGATATAAAAATATAAAAACTGACTAGTTAGTATTCATTTCTTTAATTTATTTATCTCCTGTGTTTCAGTTGCTATTACATTAAGTTGACTAGAAATGAGTAGATTTTAACATGTTCAAATAAGCATGAGAATATTTTCAACATTTCTCCTGCCTTTCTGGGACCTTGACAACTAAAATACTTGAATTTAAATTAGTGTAACTTTCCTGACCTTGAGTGAATTACTTAACCTCCATGTGCCAGTTTCACAATCACAGTACTAATCTCATAAATGTACTGTGGGGACCGAGGACATAAACAGAAAGTGCTTACAACAGTGCCATGCACACATTAAGTACTCAATAAATCTTAGCTATTGTTGTGGATCATATATTATCAATATAGCTGTCAAAATGTAATAATGTGATTTTAATTTATGGATGAAGTTATCGCTGAGTGAGTTAATATTGTGTTCAGAGAGGGATGAATGAAAAAAGAAAATCAAGTAGACATTGTTCCACAAAATGTGAGCCAAACATATAGTATAAGATAATATCATTGCCAGACCATCGAAATTTAAAGTCTGTGGGCTAATCAAGGTAGTAAAAATATGTATAACTTGTTCTATGTAATTAGTCAATATATTCTTTGCCAACTTTTCAATTACTAACAGAGTGCATTAAAAATGAAAATTTGTTTCTCAGAGAAAAATTAGCTGAATTTAATCAATTACTATTTGCCATTTACTTACACACTGACCCAAAGGTTCAAGCCCCAAAGTTATAAGAAACGAGATAAAGGTAAACAAGAAATACCATACAGTTTGGTCAAGCCATACTGCTTAGTCTTTAAAACTAGTATGTGAGGTTTGACTTATATACCCATGAATAAATTTCCCCAGACCAATATCTATGCATTTTTTCTGTATTTGAGCATCATGTTGACATATGGCAATATCACTAGGTATGGAAACTCAGAGAATGATAGAGAAAAAAAGAATTCTAAGTGACTTCTGATGAGGCTGCTCAGTGGACAATACACAGACAATATTAAATCAAATCCAAGGTTTCTATCTCCAGAAGTATAATTCAAACTTAAGCATATTCCTGAAAGGAAGAGATATGCTCTCATCTCAGCAATTAAGTGGAAGATTAAGAATCAGAGAAACTAGGCATGTGCTGTCAACAAATCAGAACTTCATCTCCAAGGGCTCCGGAAGGTGGGAAATAGGAAGATACAACCAGGGGTTAATAGGAAGCAAACAGATGGTCAATGATTTGTAAGTAGATAAAAGGACTGGTTTGAGAATAATCTCACAAACACCATTTTTTCCCCCACTTTTTTCTTCATGCCAAACAAGTGTGTGAAAATCTGACTAGTGAATGGTTGAATAGTTAATTCAGGTGTCCGAAAAAATAAAATAGTAAATTACCATGGGAAATAATAACTAGCCAAAATAAAATTTGGACATCTTTCCTCATCTAGCTTGATAGGTGACTTCAATTTTTCCTTGAACAATTAAAACCGATTACTTTGATTCTGCACATTAATTTTTGTCACATTTATTTGATTGACAGTTATATACATATTTAGAATAGACAGTAGAGTCATTTAATCATCTGTTTTCATATTAAAATACATGTTTTCATTTATTACCATTGACACACTTAAATTGATAGGATAATCACTTCTCAAATAGAAACTTTTCTTTACCTCTTTTGGTTAGGATGGATGGTGGATGGGCATGTGCTGTCAACAACTTTTGACTAAGATAATTCAATTAAACAAAAACTTCTGAATCTTAAGAAAAAAAGGACTATTTAAAAATATTTTTATATTCACTTGTATTTTTAGAAATTCTCATCATTCTGAAAGACAATCATCCAATGCCATATAGAGATACTATATGTTTGATATACATATTTCAAATTATATTCTATATACACACCTTATGCTTGAGTATAAAGATGATACCTCAAAATGTTTACTGAATAAATCAGAATCACCAAAAAATCTTGTTAAAACTGCAGATCCAAATTCTACCACAGGTCATCCCACACACCTTCCTAGAGATGGAACTCAAAAATCTTTATCTTAAATAACCATCTGATATAATTCTTATGTACACCTTTAAAATTTGAGACTCACTGCTATAAATATTATAGCAAAGATTCACCAAGAGGACTCCTAATTTTAAATCACTGCTGTTATACTCACTACTTTAAGAATGTCTATATGAAAAGCACATGATATAGTCAGTGAGAACACTGGACTCAGAGTCATGGAACATAAATCATATGACTTAGTAGCATGTATCCTTAGAAGAGTCTTTTGATGTCTCCAATCTTTGGTTTAACTGTTTCAATGAGCAGTTAAAACCTGTTCTCTCTCAGTCCTAACAGCCATAATTGTAGAATTGGTATTATATTGCTGTATTGGTCATATAAATCCTTAGAACTCTATAATTAATATTGGATACAGATCACTTATGTCTCAGTTTTTAATAGTTACATGTAAATGTGTATTTATTGCTACCTCTGAGCTATTTTAAAATGCTTACTTTGTGTAAAATGCTTACAATAATTTGGAAGTGAAAAGAAAATTTTAAACCAAACATAGTTAGCTGAGTATTAAATCAGAAAAGTGATGGGAGAAAATTTCTCATTTATATATATTATATGAATATTCATTGCCTGTATTCAGAGAAAGAAAATAAATTCTTAAAAAGCTGTTTTGTACAATAACATCTGGATACCTAAGATGTAAAAGAAACCTGTCAGTAGTAAAATATCCTTGGTGATCTTAATATAACTTTTAAAATTCTACATTTCAAAGGAACTAGGAAAACCATATTTTAATATCTGTTACATGTTGAACAAGTCTTATAAAATTCATCATGATAGAAAAGAACTGAGATCATCATCATATGCATTATCAGGGCTTCTCAAGAATGGAAAAGCTTTCAAATATTTAAAGTACACCCACTCGAAGCTATTTGATAATACTGCTAACAGGAGAGCAGATGTGTATGCATCCAAATAAAGCTTGGATATGCAGAATGTCATTTGAAAATTGTTTGCAGAGCGCTGTTGGACGCACATGACAAATGCATGCTCTTCATATCACATTCTCCGAGATGCTGTTAGAATTTTTCTGAAAGTGGCTTGACCATTACCATAAAAACATAAAGTTCAATCACTGGCCTGGTTCTTTAGCAGTTTATCAGCCTCGACAATAATAATAATCCAATGAAAAAAGGTAATGTTAGGTTTTCTTAGACTTAGGGTAAAGAAAGTTTTCAAAGATTTTAAGAATAGATAACATGGATGGCTGGTTGACTCTCAGAGAAAGTCACAAATGTACACACACTTACTAGCCATACCAACTTCTCTGAGAAGTTCATATTTCTTATCAGGAGTTGAGGCTGGGTTTAACTCAAAACAGAAAAATAAAAGTTATTCTTTCATATTCTGTCTACAGTGATAATTGTGTGTTTCATTTCCAATATTTTTGCAGTATAATCAGCCAAATAATTACTTAGAAAAGTGTTCCAGATTCCTCCCTCATTTATGTCAATGGGGATATGATTCACTTTGAAAAACAAGTATGTATTGTGTGAATTGAGGTACAAAATTTCCCAATTTTATAACTGGTTTAAATAGTGGATTCTTGTACTTCTTCATTAAGGAATTTTGGAACATCACACTTGTTTATTATGCCTCAAAGGAAAAGTTGTTTTATTGCATCATTTTGCCCTCAAGGTTAATTGATTTGTGGTGATTTGATGTGTTAGGCACACTTTATAAATTGACATCTGAAGTTCCAACAATCTACACAATACTTTGTTCATTAAACAATCTATATGCATGCTCTATAATTTTATGAGTGTTAACCTATTGAAACATAGCAAGGTCATTTTTTTACAAATAATAATTGAGTAATTCTGTATGCCAGGTCCTTTTACGGACCATTTGGGATATAGCAATGCACAAGATAAGCAAGATCTCTGTTTTTGTGGATTTTATCTGCTTGTAGGGGGGAAAAGAAACTAAAATTTAAAAATAATTTTTCACAAGGACAGAATCCTGTGGCTGAAATAAAGCAGGACAGTGGGATGGAAAGTGATAGGGCAATTTCTTTAGATGCGATAGTTTCTGGGGGGACATTTAAGATGGCAATTGAGTGGCAGAAAGAGCTATCTTTGTGAGGAGCACTCCCAAGTTATTAGAAAACTAGCACATTCCAGGAACAGGGAGATGGCAGGGCAACTTGCAACAGAGTGAGCAAAATGGAGAGGGACCTGAGATGAACCATAATATTACCTTCATTTGATCCAAAACTAATGAGCTCTATATTGTGAAGCCAGGAGAATTATAATATCTTTATCTTAAATATATTTTGAGAAGCTTTTTAAATTATATAATAACTTTTGACCTATCTGTGTCAGCTGTGTGATTTCTGTTTATTCCTCACTAGGTTTTCATTTTTGTATTTTCCTCATACTCATATATTATTCCTTAATTGTTAGTTTTCCTTTAAATTTAAATAAAATTAGATTCCACAAAAGAATGGGGACTTCAAATTTTCAGAAAAGAAATATACACTCTGCATATTCTCCCAAATGTTTTTTGTTACCCAGCATAACTCATTCGACCAAAAAGCCTTACTCTTTGCCAAGTCAATAAGGGTTTCTTTTGCATATTTGTCTGATAGAAGCAAGCACTAGGCTAAAGCAGGGCGAATGCAGTCACAGCTCATAATTTCAAAACTTCACAATTTTCAATAAACTGTAATTGAAGAGCTGGCAAATCAAACAAAACGTGTCTTTATTTCAGCAAATTCAACAATTTTATTTTCCCAGGAAAACTCAACTGGAAGTTCCACTTATCCCTAAATCATGCTGATTTTCAACAAGGATCAAACCTTTTCAAGAGCAATTTACTTTGTCAGCTAATTCTCAGACTGATGAACTGGCTCACAAAAGTGAGCAATTCAGTGTTTTCAAAAAATCAGAAATTTCTCAAGATATGTCACAAGAAACAGAAAAAGTTAAGTGTGGTCTTTCAGTTGTGCCAACTCACCAGCAGGGCCTTTGCTCATAGGAGAAAAACCCAACTGTGCCTTAACTAATGCATATAAGAAATAGCTCATCTGGTTTTATTATGGTCCATGAATAGAAGAACCATATAATTCATCTTACAAACTGGGACACTTTCATGCTTAAAAGGAGGCTCTATCAACAACTATGAGGGAACCATATGCATTAACCAGGGCTGTCCCAGGCAAACTTATACATGTGGCCTCCCTATCTATGAAGCACAGACCTGGACGCCTTTAGAAACATATTCCTTATCTCTTCACAGAGAAATAGGAAGTATAAAAAATTATAAACATCTTTGATGAAGGGCAAAACCATCTGAGGCATTATTATCTAAAACCTCTAAGGCTTAGAGATTCCCTTTAGTTTCACTGACTTCATAATGTGCGCTAATAGCACACTAATGAAAAAAAGGCTCTGCGCTTCTTGGAGAAAAGCACCCAACTCTTCAGCTGCAGTAGTTTGAGCATGGAAACATAATACTGACACACAGAAGACTGACCTAAATGCAAAAATAGTCACAGTGTACTCCCGCTTAACGCATTAATCACCAAGTTTGAAAAAAATCTCATTGCTGGAAGAACAGACACTGGGTATTTCTCTAGAAATGGTAATGACAGGTAAATATCTCTTCTCTATACTCCATTCCTGGCTACCCTTGGGAATTAAACTGGTATTGGCCTTATTAATACGACGTTTAAACTCATAGCTTAGAAACCTATCTAACCTTGACTATAACTGCTGATTCTAGAAGTATAATTAAGTGCTCCATATTATAAGCAGAGCAGGATGGAGAAAGGTGATAAGTGGTGTTACAGAAGGAAATTAAAGGAATAGGGAGGAAGAAGAGATAGAGAGAGAGAAGGAGTAAAATGAATAAAGAAGGGAGAAAGGAGAAAATTAGGAAGTAGAAAAAGGAAACTGAAGCAAGAGTGAAAGGCATACAAACAACACTTGTATATATTCAAAATTTCAATAGTTATTTTCTGTAACTTTCTATAAGTTATTTTTCAAATCCTTTATCCAAAATTTAGTTTATAGTGGGACATTAGTAGAGTCTCAACTTTGCTTTTTGCCAAAAGAGTTAGCCAATTCTTCCCCAATAATTACTGAATATTTCATCTTGTTTCCTATGGATTTCATCTATAAAATTCAGTATTTATTTGAATTAATTTCTCAAATATCTTGAATAGTTCAAGTTCCATTAATCTGTTTATATCAATCTGAAACTGTTAAATTATCATGGCATTGTTATATGTTTTAATGTCAGTATGGCTATTTCCATTTTTACTCTTCTTTTTTATATATTCCTTGGCAAATCTCATTTATTTATTTTTGTTACATAAACTTTAGTAGCACTTGTCAATTTTATAAGAATTCTTGATATTCTCAAACATATCATTTGCATTTATAAGTTCATTTAAGGAGAATGGATATATTAACACTTTTGAGTATATATACATATATATATGCAAGATGTATCTTCCCATTGATTCTAATCTCATTTATATACTGTAGTTTAGTTTTACGTTTCTCTCTTGTAACCCTTTTTCCACATTTATGTCCAGATAGCCTAAATATTTATGCCTAGTCTAAATATATTTGTCGTTGTAAATAAAATCTTTATATGCATTATATTGTATAACCTATTATTGCCCACAAACTAATTTTCATGTTATCCCTCTTTATAACCTACAGCTTTTTTGAATTCTTTTATTAATTCCTTTTGTAGTTATATTTCTTGGACTTTCTGTGTATAATATATCATATTCATAATTCCAATAGTTTCTCTTAATTCTTAGTTTCGAATATTTTTTCTCTTATCTAATCATGGAGTTAAAAATTACTAGCAATTTTAAATGGTGATGGTGATAGTATCATCATTCTTGTTCCTGAATTTACCGAGAAATCCTCTGTTTCACAATTAATTATGAGTTGTTTTAAGCACCACATCAGGGGAATAAAACTGTTCTCCATTTCTAGTATATTTATTTATATTTTTTAAATTCAGGATGTGGTGTCAAATTTTACCAGATTAATTTATGCATGTATTTAAAATGCAATCTTTATCTCCTTTTGTCTATTAATATGGTAAATGGTATTGATAGATTACCTAACAGAGATTTGCACTTGTATTCCTAACTTAAACACCCTTCATTACATGATCAGAGTAATTATTTGTTAACGCACTGCTAATTCTGATTTATATTTTTATGATTTTATAGATATTCGTAAATAAGTTTACTTAATTTTATGGTCAGTTTTTAGTTTTGTTATCATGTTCTGCTGTTTTGAAAATATTTTAACATCATTATGTTTTCTCAGTGGCCTTGAACAATTTGAAGAGCACTGCAGTCTTCTATGCCTCAAAGTATTTTACAGCATTCACTTCCTAAACTATCGGCCTAGCACTTTTTGGAGGTTTGCTCTTTGAAAACATTCCTCATTTCTCTCATGGCTATGGATCAATTCTGCGATACATTTTGGAGATTTATATTTTCTTAGAAGTCATCTATTTCATTCAGTTTTTGTTTTTATTTGAATAGTCGGGCAAATTATTCTCTTATGAGCCTTTTAATTTACTCTTTACCTATGATTATTCTGCCATTCTCATTTCTAATTTACACAATCCTTTTTCAAATTAGATTTACTAGTAGTTTTTTTCTTCTCACCTCCACGAAAGAGCTTTTGATTTATTTATCAATTCTACTACCTTCTGTTTGATAATTCACTATCTTTTTTCCCTTAGTCTTTCTTCATTAATTTAGTCCCCTGTTTTCTGAGGATTCATTTGGTCGCTATTTTAATAACTTCTTAATTTGAATTTTAATCAACTCCATTAAATTCTTTCTTAATTAGTAATATGTATTTTAAACATATGGTTCCCAGTTTTTTTTATGGTATTGTGTGCTCAGAAAATAATGATATTTTTACAGCACACAGGGATAAACGCAAGGCCGTTCACTACTCAGTGCCCTGCTTCTTCACGGTGGTCCTGAGGACTAAAGCAGGTAAAGATCTTGGCACACCTGGAACCCATTTGCTGCACATCAGTGGGGAGCTCTATTAATAAAATCAAGTGAATCTTAACCGTCGTGTTGCATGTATTCACATATTCAGTAAACAACCAATGAGCATGAGTTCTAGAAGCTCACAATACAAAATGAGTGAGAAAAAATTTACATTAACTTTGATATTTAACATAATAAGAGTGTGGTCTCACCAATTTTTAGAAAGTGGGCAGGATTAGTCAGTTAACTTAGCTTCTAGTCCCAGAGCTACACATATTCTATGCAAGATCCACATCTATACCTCAGTTTCCTCAGCTATCACGGTAAATATAGATGATGTTTGAAAATTAAAATGACAAATACAAATTATCACTGTTAGCTTGTATAGAAAGGACCTCGAGTAATATTATGTACATTTCCATGCTCTTTAATGTGTGCTCAATAAATAAATGATAGAATATATTTCCTTTCTTGATGGAACAAAAACATCAACCAACTGGCTATTGTTAATTATTATGTAGCCACAGATATAGGCTGTCCTCAGTGTGAATGGAAGTATCATAAGTCATTATGTTGAGAAAATTACTGCAACAAAATAAATGGAATTGGGCTTCAGTTTTCATCATTTTGAGAGATGATAGCCCTATAGCAATTTTTAACAAGAAAATTGAGAAAACCTGGTTAAAATTGCTCATAATTAGAAAAGAATTTTTAAAAATCAAATAAAAGCAATCCACAAAGATAATAGAAGCCTCAACCACATAGCTGGTGAAATCTTCAAGATTTTTCTTGATGTGGATATGGGTGGTCATGCAGAAAGCACAACAGAGAGAATGATGTGTCCTTTCTTCCTGAGCTTACACACACGTGAGCCCATCACATTTTAAATTTCTTTTCATTCTTTGCTAATGAGTAATAAGATACAACTCACAATCAACTTATAAATCAATTAAAATTTACATTTTGTGTATGACATTGGAAATGAGTTTTAAAATTTGAGAAGAAATTGTTGCCAGATAAGGAATGGGTACTTATTTCAAGTATAGCTGAGGATAAAGAAAAAATCATTATATTAGAAATGATCGCAGAAAATAAGACATTGATGAGCATAGTTATTTTTCGGAATGAAGCACAGGAGATTTAGTAGCAAATTTCTGTAATGTTGCAAGATCTTAAGCATGTCTATTCTGTAATCAAATAAGAAAAGCAGGAGCAGGTATAAGCTGATTGAAAATGGTGCAGTAATAGATGGGCAAAAATCTCACCATTTATCACACACTCTAAGTACTCACACTTGTTGGGTAGATTAAATGAGTTAATCTCTGTGAAATACTTGGAGCACATAGTAAGTGCTGTGAACATGTTGTTAAAATTATAATTGACATTTTGGGAGTAGTTATGGTTGTTCTTATAATGACATTATAACATCTTATAAAGTCTCCTTTCATCTCTTGTGAGGCCACAGTAACATTTTCATGAAATATTTAGAGTTATTTTATGGTTTTAAAAAATATAGCATGAGCTGAGAAACCTACAATAAATTCATAAAGCAAGTGGCACATTAGAAAGAATACTGAACAAAATTAAATAACTGCTTTGATATGCAAGAATATAATTGTAATATTTTGGTCTTTGTGGAGGAAAAGAGGCAGTAAGCCAATTCGATGACCCTTTAGTTATCTGAGGACTTCAGAGTTGCTTCAAAAAGACTTGTACAATGACACCTGTACAGTGTCAGCATTATCCAAATATTGGTAGGGAGATACATTTGGTTCTAGAGATTTTAATAGAAATTGTAGCCTCAGAAAATTATGTTCAAGATGTCCTACGATAGACGATTGGATAAAGAAGCTGTGGTACATATATACAATGGAATATTACTCAGCCATAAGAAGGGATGAAATACTGCCATTTGCAACAACATGGATGGACCTTGAGATAATCATGCTAAGCAAAATAAGCCAGACAAAAAAATTTGAAAATTACATGATATCATTTATATCTGGGATATAAACCTAAAAGCAACAAATGAACAGGACAAACAAGCAGAGACTCATGGACATGGACAATGGACTAGTGGTTACCAGGGTAGGGAGTGGGGGGAGAGGGGAGGTAGACCAGGTAAAGGGGGTCACATATGTGGTGATAGAAAGAAATCTAACTATGGGAGGCGAACATACAGTGTAAATATATATACACCTTACTGTTAAAGTGTACAGCTGAAACTTATTGGATATCATTAATCAACGTCACCATTAAAAATAGTAATAATAATAAATAAATAAAATACATGGTTTTCTGGCAAGATAGCCAGAGACCCTTCAGTTACTTTTCATCACAAAATTATGGTCCTCCAGTCCACAGAGTGTAGGTAATAGATTTCACAAAAGTGAAATAAAAATAGAGCAAATGTGCACACTACACTCTACAAGACACTGGCCACCTGAGTCTGCTGCCTCCTTTGTTCCTAGGACACAGTAAGCAGAACAGTATGTCACCAGCCATGGTGAGAAAGTATTGCAAGAGTTATCAAAACAGCTCGTCCTGAGCAGTCCTCCTATATCTGTCTCTCTCCCTCCTCTTTCAGACACAAGTCAAAATGTTCACATCTATTTTGCAATATTAATTATATGAAATGGGTTAGGGCTTTGAATCTTGACATAGAGAACATGGCTAAAACCTAAAACAAACAAACACCTAAATAAAAAGAAAATAATACACCACAACCACTGCCCTGACATCTCAATTTCTAATAATATTCCTTCATTTTTATTGCCATCATGTTTCTCTTCTAACTCATTAAATGTAGATACAATATTTCATTTTGGATCTTTTGCTCTTGTTCTACTCTCTCTAGAGGAGTCACCCATCCATCGTGCTTTAGACATTGCTTCTAGAACAACAACCCATAAAAAAACAGCTTTGCTCCAAAGCTTGAGCTACGGTTTGTGGTGTTTTAAAAACATGGTCCCAAAATTATTTGCCACTCTTCCGCTTGAGATATTAACGTTCTCTCAACTCGAATCTGGGTTCTGTGCGTGCTTGACAAATAGAACCAGTGGGAAAGATACTATGCCAGTGTTAGGGCCTTAATAAATAGGCAGTTTCACTTCCTATCTCTTGAGACTCTTGTCCTTGAAACCCAACCATCATGCCAGGAGGAAGCCCAAATAGCCATTTGGGGAGGAAATAAGGCTCCCGGTCCACAGTTCTTACTGGTCTCTCAGATGACAGCTAGCATCTACTTACCAGACATGTGAGAGAGTCACCTAGATGGTGGATCCTCCAGTTTCCAGGCCAGCTGCCCCAGCTGATACTGTGTGGAGCAGAAATGAGCTGATTCATGAACAAAATAAATAATTGTTCTTAATTAATGCTGTAAGTTTTGGAATAGTTTGTTAAGTAGAAAAACAAAGGAAATGAGTTCTTACATATGAAAGCCATAATTTAACTCCTTTTCAAAATCTTTACCAATGTTCCTCTTGATCTATATATTTCATTGCAATTTCTTCCAAACATGCCAGATTTTCTCCCCAGTATCACCAATTCACCTAATGATAACAACTGGCCTGCCTTCCCTCTTGGCTTTAAGCTTCATTCATTTTCTCCCACCTTACTCCTGCTCAATGGCTAATCAATGACCAAATACAACAGTCAATCTCATTACTATTTTAATTGTTCAAGTCATATTTCTTTCACTTGAGCTAGGACTGTGAAATATAAATGGTGCCAGCTGTGTCCCTCTTAGACTCCTCATGAAGCCTACCTGTGTCACTTTCCAAAAATCATTGCTTAAAATTATGCAAAGGTTCCCACTAGCTTATTTAAGGTCCCAACTTGTGAGTCTGACCTGTCACCATCCACCTCTAATCCTCTTTTTTTCCACCATATTCTCCCCTGCTTTCATACGCTTTTCCCCAAATCTCCATCTTCTTGCTTCATCATGGAGTCCATTCAGCTCCAGTATACCTTTGTCTGTCAAACAGTCCTGTTTTTCATCTTTCTACAGGCTTATGCCTCCAGCATCATTTTTGACTGAGAATAAGATCCTTCTACTTTTAAATGGGGATATGTCTTTTCAATTTTTGCATCCCAAGATTAGATATTGTATTGTCTGATAAAGTTGACATTTAATTTACTCATTCAAAGGTAATCTTCATTTAATATAATCCCAATGTATTATATACCCTAAAACATTATTTCTATTTCTAGTTAATCAAATTTCTGATTGAAATGCATGTCACTAGGCTACATCATTTTTCTGGTTAAAAGTAGAAATAACCTATCCTGGATATCTAGACATTTGACTTCTTGTTACTGTTTTCTCTCTTATTGGCCACATGACCTCAAATCATTTTCCTTCCATGATCTTTAGTTTGCTTTGTTGTAAAATAAAATTGCGTTAGATACCTTAGATTTTTCCCCAGACTGTGCTTAGTAATATCAAAATTAAAATTAAGATTAAAATTAGAGAAGTATTCTTTCTTTACAAATGTATTTTGATTTATAAAATGATTCAGAAAGAAACTCCTTTGATAGCAAGATGTCTCAATGTATTTAAATCAGTACTTGAGTAACAACAACATGTGATTATTTTTCAGAAACCTGTTTATAGAGAGCTATGTCTATTGTTGGAAGTGCAAAATAATCTTGACCTGAGACTTGGAGTAAAAATAGTTGCTCAAACCACACAGATACTTAGAGCTAAGCTAGAAGTTTATACACAGTGTAGCATCCCTGACTCTCGATTCTGGAATAAAGATAAATGCTTTGTTCTTTTTTCTCAGCTATCTTTATTCGCTTGGGTGTAAACACTTAAAGAGAACTACCTAGTCAAAAGTGTCAAAGAGTGAACCTCAACACTAAACTTTTGATTCTAAATTCAATAAGTATTCCTTTCAACTAAGCATTAGAAAGGGAAAAATTTTCTTCCAAAACCATCAATAGAGACAATATGTAGACAATATAGAGACAATATAGATATAATATATAGGCATCAGTAAATTATGAAAAGCAAGCTACTATACAATAGTTCATTAGTTATGACAAAATTGGTCATGTCGAATAATCAATAGACTCCCAAATTCAAGTGTCTGACAAGCTTGAAAGAGAAAAAAGAAAAAAAGTTTATTTCTGGTTCACACAAAATCAGATAGTTAGCAGGCCCTTGCCTCCATCCAGTGAATCAGAGACCAGCTTCTTCCATCTTGTGGTGCTGTTATCTGTACAAATGGCTTCTGAGGTAGCAGAGGGAAAATCAGAACATGGAAGAGATCTACTGGCTTTTAAATGCCTTGGTAGCAAGTGACATACACATGACTTCTGGCACATTCTATTGGCTAGAACTAGTCATGGAGCTCCTCTTAACTGTAAAGGGTCTTGGAAGTAGAATTTTCCTGTAAGGTCATGACTAGTGGAAAACTGGATACGCAAGCACTAGAGCTCTCTATCAGAAATGGTAAGACTGTTTAACCTGATGGGAGTCTGGGATTTTAGGAGAAGCATATTCATCTAGGATTTCTTTACAAATTGTTAATCATATATTGCAAATTACACATTAGCTACAGATAACTATTAATACCAAAGGCTTTCCTCTCAAAACAGACACTAGCTATGTTATCAGAGTTCACAGAAATAAATATTTTCAATTTTTATTGCTAAGTATCTAGTAGATATTATTTTTCATAAAATAATTCAATCTTAACAGTTCTGGATGCAGATATTCTATTGTTCAAATAAATGTCTTTTAGGTCATTGCCACTGAATAATTTTTTTTTGAAGAAATGTAAGCTATTTAAAAACACAACTTCCTCACACATTAAAAAGTATAAGAAGTTTCATTCACAGATGAACAGATGTTTTTCTGCTGAAAGCAGTCATATTTCCAAAAGTGGGAAATATTAAAAATAATTAAGTAGGAAATGCATGTAGAAAATGTACTAGTTAGACTATAAATTGGAACCTGTATAACAGGGCTCAGAAACTTTTTCTGTTAATAGGCCAGATACTAAATATTTTAGGTTTTGTGGGACATAAGCCTTTGTTGCAACTACTCATTCTGGCCCTTGTAGTGCGAAAGCAACCCTAAATACCATGTAAATAAATGAGAATGGTTATGTTCCGATAAAACTTTATTAACAAAAAACAGTGGCCAGACTGGGTCTGCAGGCAATAGTTTGCCAACCTCTGAGCTACAATCCTGAAATGGTGCTAGATATTATGCTTCTAATCATTTAAAAATTTATCTCTAGGAAAAAAAAAAAAAAAAAATTAGGATCCTAAATCAATCAGAGCCAGAATATATACATTTGTTGTTATCGGCAATATTTGGCCATACTAAATGTGAAAATTAATTGAGATCAATGGGTTATTATGTACTTTTTGCCCCAAATTTTATTGTGTAAAATAGTCCAGAGATATCTTTGGAGAAGAGGACTCTTTAAATTATTACTTTAAATTCAAACATAGATTTGCTCCATACACAATACATACCAATGAGAAATAGGTACAAATTTTAGTAAACAGAATAAATATGGATTGTAATCAACTTAAAAATGTAGAATAGATTTTATGTAGGGTGTTTTGGCTGAGTAATAAGTCTTGCTTTATTAAACCACATTCTTTTATTGTTTCTCAATAATACTGGTATAAGAGAAGACTGATGGTAAGAAAAAAAGAGTATATCACAATAAGTGAAACATATATAGTAAAGTATACATGAGAAGTGAAGGATACAGAAAAAGTTCTAATCTTTACACCAAATTTAGTGGTATAGCTTGCTTACCATTGCTCAACATATTTTTGTTTGGTACTTTTTCTCACTCGTAAAGTGTCATAAACTCATTATACAGTAGTTTTCAAATTGCAGATAACTTAATAATCTATAAATGATCTATTTAAGTAATGTTTGAACTCATTGTTATAGAAATGCAACTGCAATCATAGATATATGCTCTCTATACAAGTATAATTTTAGGGTACAAATTGTATTATTTTTCTTCTAGATTGTTAGTTCTAAGATAGCCCTGCTCATGGATTTTCATGCCATCATTCAATCTATCCAGTATAATAACAGTTATATCACCACTAAGATACTGTTTCTTCAACATATAGACACAGAGAATAAACTAACGGTTGCTAGAGGGCAGGGGGTGGGAGGGATGAGCCAAAAAGGTAAAGGGGATTGAGAGGGACAAACTTCCAGTTATAAAATAAATAAGACACTAGTATGTAATGTACAACATAGGGAATATAGTCAATAATATCATCATAATTTTGTACAAGGACAGATGGTTACTAGACTTATCATAGTGATGACTTTGTAAGGTATATAACTGTCAAATCACTGTGCGGTAAACCTGAAACCCATATAATATTGATGTCATTTATACTTTAATAAAAATGCTGTGACATCAAATTATAGCTCTGCAACAATTCACTTAAATTATTTTGCTTGTAAGAGTATTTGTTCCAAATATACTGAGCATCAATTACTTCTTAAAGCAAATATTATCTTCATTCAAATGTTATTAACTTATAAATCAGTCATAGCACAATGAAAAAGCCAGAAGACAAAGTCAGAAGATAAGACTTCAAGCCTCAAGTCTAACACTAGCTGTACAATGTTGATCAGATCACAAATTCTCTGAATTTCTGTCTTATCATTTGTAAATTATAAATTGTCCTGCCTACTTTTCATTACATTATCAGGATCACATAAGATAATATATTTGTAAACAACTTACATGCTGCAAAATTGCTGTACAAATATGAGTTATTATTTCTCCACTCCTCCAATTTTGAGATAAGAAAAGTCATTTACTAAATTGACAATTTAACTACTCAGGAAATAAATGACTGCTTTATCACACTCATAAACAATAACATGTAACCAATCAGCTGTGCACAAAGGCCAAAATCTCCATTTATTAGAACAAATATGTGTTGTATATATTACAATACAAAAATAATACATATTACCCATGTATACTTAGATATTAAATAGTATGCTTAACTTAACATAACATGTGAATTTTATCTTTGGAGAAATATTTGTTTATACCTAGCATGCATATAGATATAAACAAAAATGGAATAATTAAATATATGCTGAACTAGCACCTGAAACTAATATAAAATAATATTGGATGTCAACTAAAATTGAAAATTTTTTAAAAATCTATGCTGAACTGTCATGAAAGAGAAAAATTTTACTGTAGTTTGTCTCCTTGATTCAGTAGATTTTCATGGAACACTCTGATATTTAGGAAGCAAAAAATGCCTTCGAATCTCTTTGTACTATAAGTTTTATAAATCATATACCAGGCTTTATTTATAGACCTCAACATCTATACCAGAAAAGAATTTGGGGTTTGATGTCCAATCAGGATTGCAATCTTTCTTGGAGATTACCTATATTTCTTATTAGGGCAAAGAAATTGGTGAAAAGTATTCAAGAGAATATTAATTTTTTTTAAATACTAAAAAGTCTTAAAATTTCAAACTTGCTTGGATTCTCTAATATCTCTCAGTGTGGCTTCCAGACAGTATAGGAAGAAAGAGGCTAGAAAAAGGGGCAGGAGAAACAATGGGACCCCAGAACTGCCTACCTGGCCTCTGCTGAGAGCCCTCTGTGGCTGAGCACTCCCCTGTCCAGTCATTTCCGTCCTCGATTAGTCTAGGGAGTGGGTTTATGGAAACCACTTTGTGTGCATGTATGTGAGAAATATGTCAGATATAAGCCATCTGAATGGATGGCTCAAAGAGTATTATTTTCGCTAATGTAGTTAATAAGTTAATCAAAAGTAAGGTTGAGAATCTCTGATCAGGAGTAGCTTAGACTGTAATGGAAATAAAATCTCTATTCTGTCCAATCTGAGATATTTAGAAAAAAAAATTGTAAAGGGACCCTAAGAAACCAAGCTTCTCATATTATGACAGGTTATTATCCCTATGTGACAGCCCTGCAGATCAGCTCCAAATAGTTATAAATACACGCCTTTAAGTAATAATGTGTCTATTGCTGTGGTACTGGCTTTTTAAAGGAATATAGATATTTTACAGATGAAATTATGTACATTATATATAGAAAATCTCTAGGATTTTACTCTTAACATGAGCTTTCTAAATTACAAAGTGGACATTCTCTCCCAGATTACTGCTATTTGAGTAGTAGGCATTCTTTCAGAAAATTACACTAGGCAATAAATTATTATTGAATCATTTTTTCAGAAGTACATTTTCTTATTTATGCTTTAGTCCTTACCCTCTTTTAACCATGTAGTGAACCATTTGTTAACACTCTAAATATAGCACAACTGATAGAAATGGCAATGAATATTAAAAATATTTATACGATATGCAAACAGCTCCAAATAGCAAATAATTCCTTTAAAAATCTTCTTATTTTTTATTATAAAATGTCCATGCATAATAAAATTGGGTCACAGTATTTTTAGGTTAGAGGACAGCTCAATTTCTCTCCCAGCTGGCTCTGTTTTTAGTGATATGGCTCCTTTTGTGTTTTTGTCAGATACTACGCATTCTATCGTGTGCATATATTTTTTTCATTCCCTACCTTTCATTTAGTCCTTCGCTCCCTTATCAGTGCCACGCTCTTATATTCTCTTCATCTGGCCTTACCACCTCTCAATTCTGCTTCCATACTTTTCTAATAATGCTTCACTGATCCTGATTAAATAAATTGATACATATGTACATACATACACATATACATACAAATAAGATCTTGTAGATTTAAAAAAAAATCTATAGTTTTGTTTGAGATTGTCATTTTTGAAAAAGCTATATTTAAGAATATATAAATTATGAGAAAATTTTATGTAACTATAATTGAGTTTTCTTTCATAAGACTATTCAGATGTTTTCTATCAAAATCTTATATAATATTTAATCCTCACACTGTCAAATATATCTTAACTTCAGGCTATATATTCCTCATTATTTAAAATAGATTTATTGATTAATTTAAGTGGTTTAACACCTACTGTTATCGAAGACTTTTTCTTTTAAAGTGGCACTAACTTTTAGATTAAAAAAGAAAGCCTATTCTTTTTCAATGTACCAAATGTTACAGTCACTACAAAGCTAATGTTAGAAATCTGGAGTTAAGGTTTATAAATCTCGTCTTGTGATGTAATAGATAGGGACTTCTATAAAGACTCCATTATCCCCTGAGAAAATAAATTGACATGCAGGCCCATTACCCATGTTTTGGTCAACCTCACAAAACTGTTATCTCTTTCATTTCAACCAGATAGTAATAAAACTTTCAAAGGATAGTTTTGTTGATTTTCCCAATTCTCTCAAACTTTGCAATATTAAATCACTGTCTCATTTGCATATGAATACCTTGTAACAGTATTTCTTTTTAAAGACACTGTGGTAGCTCTCAGCCCTGGGAATTAATCCAAATAACAGCCTCTGAAGATGGCCTTCTTTGATATCTAATCAAAAGCATCAATGCCATGACAGCAGCCCTGCTGGGAATTCTGTCACATTGCATTTATCTGAACACGTTGGATAAGTGAGCTAATAGATAAGTGATTTCAAATATCATTTTCTGTTTTTTCATTGGGTTGCCACAATGATTTTGTAATGGGAATATAAACCGATTAATAAGTGTGTACACTGAATGTATGAGGTGATTTCATTGTACCCTTATTGGTTATCATGAGTGATCTTCTCAAAGGACTATTTGAAATTATATTTTATAGCTTTAAAACCAGTATTGTCCAAAAAAGATCTCCATTCACCCAAATCACACTTACTGATACCATTCTCTTTCTCTCTCAGATCTTTCCAATTTCTTCTAGTAAATGACAACAAATGACATTTATTTTAGACCCAGATGGTATACAGCATTTGGGCACAGGATTTTTAACTCATTCTGGAGAATGCCTCATTTGAACCTCAAAGGTTACAAAATGTGGCACAGAACAAATTATTCTCCCCATTACCAAGAAGATGCTTTGAGTAGTCACTGAACACACATGGGCAACAGCACTGGGCAGAAAGATAATTATATTCATTCTGTTGTTGAAATATAATATAAGAGCATGAAACAACCAATGAACAAATCTTTCTATATATAATAATGTGGAAATAGATGATACAGAAAATTAAGTGCACAAAAAGTTAAAGAAGATATCATGCGGGAATAATTCAGAAAGCTTCACTAAAGCCCATTTCAATAGGTTGTTGGGCCCTACCTAAAGAATAGGTAGATTGCAGGATCAACGAATGAGAAATTTTATACAAATATAGACACTGACTAATCTAACCCTTTTGGTTTCTTCATCTTTTTATTTGGAGATTGAATGAAAATAACTCTAAATTCCCTCCCAGCTCTAACATTTTATGGATGCACTCAACCAAAATCCCTGCAATCTGTAATGGGTGTGGAGAAAAAAAAATCCAGTTCTGTCAAGTGAGGAACTCAGGAAAGGCTCAATGAAAATTGTGGCATGTTGAATAGGATCTTAAAGTATAAAAAAAAAATCACAAATGTGAAATGTAAAACAAAGACATTCAAGATTTAGAAATGGTAAAACTTTGATAAATAAGATTATTCTTCGTTTTCCCTCCCTTCTGAAAAATCATCTTCTAGTCATATGCATTAGAAAATGGATTCAAATATCTTCCTGGGAACTGAAATATTTGGCATTGTGTTGGCCATCTTTCTGGATTGGAAAGTCTTGGATAGAAAAAGATAAGCACAAATAATTGAGAGTTGAAGATACATATATTTTTAATGGCCTAACATCATGACCAAGAAGACAAAGAACAAAACATGATGAGAATAACAATGAGTGCCTAGTATGTACCTCTCTTCCTGTTAGATGATCCATTTGTATTATCTAATTTAACAATCACGGCCAATTACAAATACCTTCCAGGTTTTCTATCT
The DNA here is from genome assembly GCF_000325575.1 of Pteropus alecto. Lineage (NCBI taxonomy): Eukaryota > Metazoa > Chordata > Mammalia > Chiroptera > Pteropodidae > Pteropus > Pteropus alecto. Next base: position 25,383,781 of record NW_006439192.1, on the reverse strand, counting down.
TGATTCCTTGTACTACTAAAAATTCAAACTCCTACAAACAAGCTTCATTATTAATATAAATTCCTGGTTGTTAAATATTTTACCTGAACAGATTTTCACAGGATTCAAGTGGCCTGGATCCTGTGAACTAAATTTGTCTGCTAAAGACAAGAAGAACCAAAATGCACAGATTCGAAATATTGCTCCTAGCGTTATGCTATACAAAATACTGTTATTATTTGGAAATTTAGAGCTTTCAATGCGAGTATTGAGTCAATATCTATAGCTACAATGTAATTAAACTGACCCAAAAATGTTATCCCTAAAAATCTACTTGTAGATATTTGGCACCCAATAGCACTCTGGTTTTGCTCTGTAACCAGAAAATCCCATTTTGTGAAGCTTTACGGCTCGTCTGCTATTATAAATGGCTCATAGCCTTGACACTGATATCATTTTTCATACTAACTTCTCACTTTGAGGTTTTTCTAACTTTATGTAGCATCCTCAGATTTTTCAAGAACATTCTTCAAAATAAACTAGCCAATATTACCACTCTTTAGCTCCCTTTCCTTGGCAAATATAAAGACATAAATTTTATAAAGATTTATGCCTTATATTCTTATTTATCATATCAAGGCCTTCTTTCTCCAACTAGATTATTAGTATATTTCATAACTTTTGCATTGGATCTTCTATGTAATATTTCATTGGGAAAACGTGATACTTGGTAATTTCTGACTTAATGATAAATAGAGTTGTAAAATCTTAGATCAGATGAGATATACAATTTGTGTAGTCCAGTCATCCTCATTTTAAAGTTGAAGAAATGAGGCAGGCTCAGAAAGATTAAGATAATTTGATCAAGACTTGTCAGCTGGCTGATGACAATAACTTTGGTGTCTTACCTATCTCGTGCTTTTCACATTTCTTATCTCATCCCTTTAATAAATATTTACTGAGTACCTTCTAAGTTATAAGAATTATACAAGAAAAAAAGGTGAACAAGCACCTATTCTCATTATTTCTGCCTAAAGAGTAGAAATAGAAAATAAATAGAAACTATAATGCAATAAGCATAACATTATAATATGTACATTGGAGCGACATCTATCCTAGGCTCAGAGGATCAAATGAAGCTTTTTGGTAGAAAACACGTGTCATGTGAGAACCAAAGAGTGAGTTAACAACATGATGGGCAGGGTGCAGAAGGCAGTCCACAAAAAAGAAAGGGGGTGAATTGGAGAAGGAATAGAAAAAGAAGAGACATAGCAGGTAGGTGGGGCAGATTGTGGATGATTTTGAAGCCTCACTGGTAAGATGACAATTTCTACTCTGAAATCCATTCTCAGGTTTTAAGTAGCAAGGAGACTTCTTCAAATTTGTCTCTTAGTATGATAAGTCTGGCTGTAATGGAGAGAATAAATGGGGTGGAGGAGGGCTAAGATATAAGACCAGGAAACTAGTTATAACTATTATAGTAATCCATGCAACCGACAGTGATAGTTTTGATTTCAATTTGAAAAGGAGTGAAGCTGTGCTAATATTTTGAAAGTATGCCTTTACTGCATCTATATTACCAGAACAGAAAGAAAAAGATTGTGTTTATCTTTGAGAAGTAAATAAAACTTGGCAAGGAATAATTTCGTACTGTGAGAGTTGAGACTATGAACCTTAATTATTGAAATGGTCCATAGCAACCCACCGATGGGCAGAACTGTTTTAGTTCTGAAGGCATCAGTCCTGAACTCGATAGATCATGTCTGCAATACTAGAACAGCTTTTCTAGTCATGAATAGACATGGCTTAATTCAAAATTTAAAACAAAGTACTTTAAAATAGCATTTTAGAAACCCAAAATACTGAAATAGTCTATTTACTTGAAGAGTTCCTCTTAAATTGCAAAAGCAAGTGCCAAAATATCAGCCTAGCTCTTTATTCCTCTGCCAATTCTGACTACTTTTGTGGTTGTACAGTTTCCTGTGCCAACCTAATTTTTAAAATTATTATGAGATCTGAACACTGGAAATGCCAAAGAGAAAAAATAAGATCAAATAATGTGAATGCATTTTAGTTCGAATTTGTTTATTACTTAGTTGAGAGAATGAAATTATGATCTTTGAAGAAGAGGAGGAGGCGGAAGGAGGGGGAAGAGAGAGGGGAGAGGATGGGTGGAGAGGGAGAAGAATGCATTTACATAAAAGGAATCCATAAATTTTGTTCTAAAAGAAATTAGTACAAAAATTTATTTCATGCCATAATATATTCTGGGAATGAATTCTTAAAAAAAAAAAAAAAGAAGAAGAAAAAGAAAGAAAAAAAACAAGATAGGTTTGAAAATAGAGAAAATATTTAATATTACACATAGCAATATTTGCTTTAAGAAAGCACATTCAAACTTGATATTTTGTGAAAACTTTGAAACAGGATTACACTGTTAAACTAAGAAGAATCTGCAAAGATTTATATTCATTCTATAGATGGTGATCTTTTCTTTTAACATCTTTCTGATTTGACAAGCACTTTTTTTCTAACTCACTACTTCTTTCAAAGTTCCCATCAATAAAATAAAGGAGGTGATCCAGTTACAAAAGAAAAGCAACATTTTACTTTAGACTGAATAGGAAAGAATATCTGCATATTATTGCTATGTTTTCACTTTAAGATTTTCCAACAATTGTTATCTTGACACCCTTTCACACTCATCTTCCTTCATCTCTACGGGATGTGGTCCCTCTGACCTGACCTCTGGGTGCCAAGCAAACTCAGCATGTTCAGGCCATCTTATGGTTGCTTTTGCTTATGCTATTTTTCTGGGTAAAATGGTGCCTGCCACCTCGAAAAGTCTTCGTCGTCATCAAACATCTAGATTAAAAAGCAGCTCCTTTTTACAAACTTACCTAATCTCTCCAAGACGAATTACTCTCTTCTTTATGCTTCCATCAACTTTTCTACATTACTTTTGCTTTATAAGTTTCATAAATAGATAAATACAAAACATTTTAATTTGTTATACTTTTATAATCTCTATAGACTATTAGAGGATCTCAATAGTCTATAGAGATATTAGATGGAGATTAGTCTATAGACTATTAGGTGGAGATTAGAAGTATAGTAGAAACATATAGAATCTCACACATATAAACTCATATTTAATTCATAATAATAATTAATCATTACCATAATATGTCATATTCACAGTGCTTGTACTATAATCTAATTAAAAATGCATGATGATTGAATAAAGTAGATAAATTAACATAGCGTTATCAAAATATCTTAAAATTTTACATAGCTAACAGCTGAAAGTATCAAATTGATAGGATTTTTTATGTGCATAGATCTGATAATATGTAGGAATAATTTCCAAGTAGATTTATTTGTTTGTTTGTTTGTTTGTTTGTTTGTTTATTAAAACCTACCCCTCTTCTGTTATTCCATAGAGAAAAAACAATTTACTAATAGGATACTGTGCAAGGCAAAGCACTGGGAATGCAAACAGGAATAAGACTATACTCCCTGCCCTCAAAGAGTTCTTGATGCAATGAGTAGACAAGACAAAAACAGATAGATGCAATATAAAGAAATTGAGGTTAAAATGGAAGTAAGTATAGGATATAGTGGGGGTGTAAAGATAACAGTGATAAACTACATGGGGAAGTCAGAAAAAATGCCCAGTGTTGTGTGGAAGTTCACCAGGAAAATGAGATGAGAACTTCACAGAAAGACGGAATGCTGTGTACAAAGGTATAAGATACTAGAAGATCATGGCTCAGTCACGAACCTGCCTACAGTTAGGGATGATTGAAGCATACAGCAAAAATGAGAGGAAATTAGGAGATGATGTCAGAGAAGCAGACAGAAGTCAGATCTCTAAAGGGCTCCTATTCTAGGAAAGCTATCTGGACTTATCTTGTGGGAAGAGTGGGGACTGAAACAGGAAAAAGAGACCAGAGGGTGAGCTGTGATCAGGGACTAAGGGAGAGAACTCTTCGACATTTCTTAGCTATCTCATACATATCTCTAGACATATTCTAATTCTATGCATAATTCATAATTCTATGCATCGTCATTTTAAAGACTGATTGGAATACATAGGATTAAAGGGATAACACTCCATTTTAAGACTTACTTTTTAAAATTTAAATCAGCACATATGCTGAATACTGGTCATAAATGAGATACATTTTAAGAAGTATAGTTGTCAAAGTATACTGTACAAAGTACAACCACTATCCTCTAAGACTTCTTACACCCGACACTAATGTGGAAAGAAGAAATATATATGTAAATATATATATATGTATATGTATATATATATTTAATTTGCTATATATAACCAAAATAAGGCATATGAAGATAGGTGTTATTAGCACAGTTACAACTAAGTGATATGAGATAGCATTCAGCAGAGAAATCTTGTTAAGTACCACTCTGAATACACATTTGAAATTTGAATAAATAACCCAGGGCTTACTAGACTAGATAGATATGGAGAGCTGTTCTGAAGCGATCACTATATTTGAATTCATCCTTGGGAATTGTGTTATATGGGGTCAGGACAATGATATGTTTTCTTCCTGTACATAAAATTTTCACAAATATGAATTAATAAAATAAAACAGGCTTTTTTCTATCATATAATATTTATATTTATATATTATCTGCCTTTCTTGAATATTTAAATAAATTTAAGATAAGGAAAGTAAATGGTAAACCACATGCAATTCATTTATAAAAGTCTCACATATTTCATATAGAAACTATATTCAACATTTAAAAAAATAATTCAATATTCAACATTAATGTTATCAGAGGAGAAATAGAAATTTAAAAATAGAGAAACCCAAAAGAATCTAACTTTTACATTTTCAATTTTGACATGTAATTTTTCAAACCTTACAATCCTTTAATATAGCTATTTATATTCTATTTCCTTCCTAAATTTAACTATATTTTTCCCACATGAGATTCAGGATGCTGACCTATAAAACAAAAAGAAATTCCTAGGTATATAGTATGGAAATGATAGAGGTTTGTGATGCAGTATGCCATTATTCAGGCTGAAAATAAATTGATTTTCTTTAAAAAGAAATCTTTTTTTTTAGTGATATTAGGTGCCAGGTTCTGCATGCTTGCTTCCCCCTATTCCACATGAGTTGAACTAAGTTCCAGAGTTTGGATTCCATCTCATCCACTGGTGGAAGAATAGTTATTTTCAATAATCTCCAACTACTTCTAATTTAATTCAGCTCTGCTGATGCCTTGGTGACTCCAAATGGAAATGCCTTCTTATTCCAGAAGCCAGGAGCCTCTTAATATAGTTTGAGACTTGGAGGCCCAGCTTACTCTTAACACCCTAACTCTGAGGAATGAAAATTTGCCTCTTAACTCCAGCCCATGCATGAGACCCTGCTACTGGATGCATATCCCTTACAGCAGGGTCTTCAAAACCCAACCAGGGCAGAGGACCAGTAGTGGTCTGTGGCCTGTTAGGAACCTGGCCACACAGCAGGAGGTGAGCGGCGGGAGAGGGAGAGAAACTTCATCTGCACTAGCATCGCCACCTCAGCTCTACCTCAGATCATCAGGCATTAGATTCTCATAGGAGCACCGGTCCCTGTGCCAAAAAGGTTGGGGACCACTGCCTTACAGAGATGTTTTTTTCAGGTCTGCTTGACTGAATCGCAACATGCCATCCACTCTGGGGCTCCCCATTGCTACACTCTGGCTGTCTACCCAGACACTCTCATTAATTCTTGAAGCTCTGATACCAACTGATCTTCCATGCTGCCTCTTACTGACAGTGCCTTTGTTGAATTTTACTTGAGTCCTGTGATCCTGAAAAACTGTGAAAGTTAAAAAAAAATCCTCCCACTCTTCATGTTCTGAGAGAAATGTCTCCCTGCAAAGAAACATCCTTCCTCGTATAGTTATAATAAGACTCATGGGTGCTCTTTTTTGCCTGTGACAAGGCCAAACAACTTATCCTCCAAACTTCCATTCTTTGCCTTATAAATGACTAGCTGATCGATCAGTACAAAGTGCTTGTTAACCAAACTTTCACTAAAATTTTCTCCTTCCCCTAGACTCCTGCACTTTGGCACCATCCTTCGTCTAAGCCAGCGTAGGACCCTTCCTTCACAGCCCCTCTGGAGAGTAGGCTTGATCTCAGATACTAAGTATTTTAGGCTTTATGGAACATAAGGTCTTTGTTGCAACTATTCAGTCTGGCCCTTGGAGTATGAAAGCAGCCCTAAACACCATGTAAGTAAATAAGGATGGTTACGTTCCAATAAAACTTTATTAACAAACCTCACTTTTTCAAGCCTTGCTTACTCCTCTCGATAAAAGAAATCTCTTTTGGTCTAATCCTTAAGACACTTTCAGATTTCATGGTTAGGGTGATCTCCCTATGGCAGTAGTCCCTTTCTCCTCTCTGGCAATAATCCTTTTGAATAAAACTCTACTTAAGTAGTTAAGTCTGAACTTTTTTAATTTGACATAATCCAGTGAGTTTCTGCCTGAATGACTCAAATGGCTTGACTCTCTCCTTTTGCCTAGAGTAGTTTGTGTCTCTCCCTCCCAATAACGGCACTGATTTGGACATACACTCACACCACACCCACATACGGCTCCTTACATCCTTATAATCTCTTTCAAAGCTTACAAGAGAGGTTTGCATCACAAGTTGTTACACTGGCTTTCTTATTTTAAAATTCTATGCAATTCATATTTTTAGTAGTCAAAACCTAAATATTGTATTACTTAGGTTTAGAAAGCAATATCTAAATTGTATTACCTAATATTCTTCCAAGATGTCCAAATTTTATTGTTACCAAATGTCTTCTCATCTCATATAACCAGAATGGAAGGCTTAGGGAATTTAAGGAATTTGTCAGAAACTCATGAATAAGGAAAGAAATAGTCTTATTTAAAAAAAATATTTCTTATTACTTGAGAATGGTGCTTGATCACAAGCCACGCATAGGGATATCATTTAAAGTTGTAAAAGCATAAAGGTCACAATATTCAGTGTAGGTAAATTCAGAGATATGTTTTGTTGTTGTCATTTGTTTGTTGTTTTGTTTTTGTTTTTGCTTTTTTTAAAAAAAAATCACAATTCTTCCTTTAATGTCTTTGTAAAAACACATAGATTTACTGTCACTCCCTGTGCAGGAAGATGATATGCTCCAAAGTGGAATGGAAAAGAACCCGGGGACAGTGAGTGCTCCTCTGTGCATGTCCTCTGTGTCCACAGACAGCCGCGATGGGGACCTGCTTTTGAAGTCGGGTAAATATTCTCCCACATATGCATATATGCATACATATTCATATATTTCATAATTTCAGTATTTTAAAAATGACGCTAGTGACACATCCTGTATGACTCAGTAGGACAAATAGTATGAGTTGTACTTTCCTCTCTTTATCATATGAGATATCATATTTTGGTTGATTTTGGTGTTATCTGAAATGATATTCGAAACCTTTACCAGGAGGTTTTGGCAACTTCTAAAACAATGTGTCAGATCTATTCCTACTCTTTGTTCTTACTACTTCTAAAGGAGAGCTGAGAACAGAAAGCCTGCTCAGCATGGCTGTCCTGTGTAGTGGGGAAGTGGCCACACAGTGTTTCATCATCATAAGGGCTACAATTTTGAGTAAGCTGCTTGAGTGGAAGGACGGCTGGAAACAAGAATCTGGAGGCTCAGCACTTTGCTCGAAGCTGTACATACCCAGAGTGCTCCAATTTGACCAAGGGAGGATATGATGAAGGCACTTAAAAACCCACGCAAATAGGAAAGATTAATAAACACATAATTATCAAGAGTGTTGTAATTGTGTAGCAAATAAAAAAAGGAAATGGTCTGTATTAACAGTAAACATGAGCTATGGTAAGCTAAACTGCACTAAGCTAAACAGGTTTCAAAAATGTCCATATCAGCAGGTTGAGAGTCACCTTTTAAAAGAAATATTTATCTTCAGTTAAGTTATATCACTGGTTACTTTTTTCAATCTCTTTCAATGTGTGTGATTTTAAGAATAAATAATATAATGTGGTTATGATGACTCTGATGAAAATATTTTCCACCACCATCAAATATTATAAATAATTGTAAAATTATATGCAGTGATTATATTCCAAAATTATGCATGCTGCCTAAAATTACTTTTCTTATGGTTTCTGAATATTCGTCACCTGGGTCTACAGAATAGGACTGGTTGATAAAATTGTTACTAAATCTATCGAGCTGAAGATACTATTTATTAGTTAATATTTCTTAACACATTCTATTTTACAATCATTTATTGAGCATTTGCTATGTGCCAACCACCGTAGAGGATGTGGGGTTTACAAAATGAATGAACTGGGCAGCTTGCTGTTTCGTAAGGAAATTACCAATTCTTTATTAAAATGTGATCGATAAGAAAACTAAGGAAGCTTTATGATTTATATCCAAATATTTGAAAATTTGTTAATAAGTAATAGTGACACATTAGGTTATTACCTAATGGCTTAAAAAAGTAAGTTTCAAATATATCTTATGTATACAACCAGATAACATTTTACTTATATATCTAAATAAAGTGAAATTAAAAAGTCTAGTATTTTTTTTTTTAATTTTTAACCAAAGGAAACCCTGATTCTGGGAGATTGGCAAATATTTATATAAGCATTGCACTCTCTTTAATTTTTATTGGCTAGCTGAATAAACACAAGACACTTTCTTTAACTGAAAACAAATTTTCATCAATAAATGGCTTCTCCCTAGTTAAAGAACAGTTACTAAACCCTCTAATTGGAAGCAGCTCTATTTACCATACATGTCACCAAAGGCCAAACTCCTGCTTATCCCTCAAAGCAGCCATGAAACTGGCATAGTGAAAGGCAAAAAATAAATATAGTTTTAGAGGGAGCGAAATACATTTCTCAGCCTGAAAGAGCTGCTAGCTCTTTGTCTTTTCCATTTTTAATTGTTCCTATTTTATGACAAGACATTAACTAATATCTGTTTATAAAAGGAATGCCTTGATGTTAATTACTAAGCAAGTCTTTTTATTTGTAATAGAGCTAAGTAATTTAACACTTTCCAGCCAGTTCCTAAAACAAATATATAATTGTAATTCTTTCAATGCATTGGTAGGCATACATAAAAGCCCCTGGAAATTGTTCATTTTGCTTGCATGAAACTGTTAACTCAGTTAATTATAAGTCATTGTCTTGTTATTATTTTTTTCCATACAGTTTCTTTCAACACAATCATTTATTAAGAGCCATGCACATTTGGGCACAGTTAAAGAAAAGAGGACACTCAAGAGTAATTACAGGTGGGAAAGGTCACATTAGAGGCTCTGTGGTCCTTAGACCCACAGCACCACCATCATTTACTTGTCTATAGATACCATGTATATAATATCTACCTGCCCTGATACACTATTACACATGGCCCAAAAAGACATATCCTATCATATCCTATCAGGCTATGAAGTCTTGCACCTCAGTCTCCTCTCCAACCAATCTTCCTGTTCTTACAGCACACATGCCACATGGTGAAGTAATAGGAAATGGACGAGTGAATGAATGAATGAATGAATGAATACCAAATAAATAAATTATATAAATGGGAAACAAGACATATGAAATTAGATTTTTAAATGATCATTTTAATCCAGTTATGCTAATTTATGGAAATAGTGTGGGCTTCTTCCCCTTTGGCGGCTCAAACTAATAGTCTAACCATAAGTCTTTCTATGATAGTGCCTTTATTCACAGACTTTGTAAATACAACCTAAGTGATGTATTTGATGGCTTGTTGGAGCCAATTGTTAAATATTCATGAATTTTGGAAGCTGGCTGTTAAACTATTGGTACTTGAAATCAATCATGGTGAGTATTTAAAACATGGAAATCAGCAAATGATAATAATTGGGTTTTATTT
>NW_006439192.1:25369379-25373840 GCF_000325575.1 Pteropus alecto | reverse complement strand
CCTTCCTTCCTTCCTTCCTTCCTTCCTTCCTTCCTTCCTTCCTTCCTTCCTTCTTCCCTCCCTCCCTTCCTTTCTTCTTTCCTTCCTTTCTTTTCTTTCTTTTTGGGAGCCTGCTTTCCAGAACATTATGCTAAAGTGCTTCACGAAGCTCTGATGCAAAAAATAAGGGAAGTATTCCCAATGTCCCTAACTTCCTAGGAATCTACTCATGATGTGCCATTCACATTTTCTTTCTAAATTCTTTTTGTATATGTGTTTTTGTTATGCCTACTTCTTAGGATTACACATTTAGTAAGGGTATTAGCCATTTTGTAAATAACCATTTTTAAAATAATGTCACTGAATCTGGTCAACAAGTCATGCCTTCCCTTTCTGTACATTTTGTGATTTTTATAGCCATCGGTAAAATCCTTTCTCAGCCTTGATCTTTCGGACTGAAAACGTCTATTTATTTTACACTCTCCTTATATCACTACTCATTTTAGGCATTTTTCTCAGGACCTATTTCAGTTCAGTCTTTTCTCAAGTGGAGCAATCAGTACTGTTTGCAGTATCTCACTTGTAGGGGGAAAAATCCTGCAACATAACTACAGCAAGAAAGGACTTTCACTCTTCTGTCCTTACTTATGAGTAATGTCCATTCATTTTGGAAACAACAACAGCAAAACACAGCATCAGGCTTCATAAGAAGCAAAGATAATAATATCAGACCATATCCAAAGAAACTAGTGGTTGAAGTTTTTATTTGCTCTGAGCAGGAAAAGAATCTAATTAGATTCTTGATTTCAGATTTATGGGGGAAAAATATTATCAAACTGTGGAAACTACTCAATAATTCTCTTTTCTTAATTTTCCAGGAAAACTTATTTTATCTAGTAAGCCCACTTTTAGTCATATATTTCAACTTTCTGTTATCTAACATTGCTAATGAAAATAAAAGCATTCTAGAAAATTAATAATATTAACGCTATTAGATTTGTCAGCTTTAAGTATACGCTGATCAATATCTATAATATACTTGATTAAGGCAGATGACTGAGGACAATTAATTCTGTATTTTGCCTTTGTAAGACTATTTCATAAATACTTAAGCATCCTTTTTTAATCAAGCATTATTATCTCTATTACACTTACTTTTCCTTACAGTAATATACATATAGCCCCTGGGAAAGCTTTGTTTCCATGGGTAATGTCAACTGTAACAGGCCTACTGTATTTAAAGGGGGCTCTGATGTAAGAATATTGGGTCCGATTTTTTTTTTTAACTTCTAATAATTTGTTGATTTTAAGCCTTCAAACATAAACTGAATTACATGGTGAAGAAACTACCAGAAAATCTAATTTAAGCTATATATCCTAAGGCATGTTCATGAATAATCATGATCTCCAAGCAGAAGTTCCTCCCTTACAGTAGAAAAGTCTCTGTAACGGTATTGAAAATCAGGACTTTTTTCTATTGTACAAGTAAATCCTTTCGATTTTAGGATACTACTTTAAGCTTTGAAGAACTCTCAAAGTAACATGCACTCCCTGTGCGAATGGGCAAGGTTTAAGCACATGCAGCTAATTCTACACAATATAGGTAGAGTCACCAAAAAGTCCAAAGCAGAGTTCTTTTCTATGAAACACTTGTGTTTGACAAAAAAAAAAAAAAAAATCCAAAAAGGATATAATGAGCAAATTTTAAAAACTCTGTGTTTTTGAATCCCTAAGCAGGGAACACAGTATGCCGTGTTTCCAAAGGGCATTTGAATATAAAACAGATTGTTCTGAACATCTTTGTTTTTGAAAAACAATAGTTTTTCAAGGAATGTTGTTTTGAAGTGTGGTTATGGTAAGAGTTTGCTGCTTGTTTGCTTTCGGCTTTGCTTTTCAACTGCTCATTAGAGTGACTTGGTTCATTTAGACATCCTAATATCCAACAGGCGGTCCTATGACTAGTCCGCCGCAGCTTGCAAGTAGAGAGAAAAATCATGTGCAAGTTTAGTTCTTGATTTTTGACCCTTTCCAAATTGTAGATAAATTATGGTTCCGAGCATTCAATTTATCATTTATTTTTATGCTATTAAGTGGATTGATATATTTCCCTAAAGGTAGATATTATATTGCTGGTAATATTTTCTACACAAAATATTGCTGAACACTTTCAGATAAATAAGTCAAAAAAGCAGAGTTGCTTACATTGGATCATTTTAGTTGATTTTGCATTTTAACCTAGCTTTACATTTGAGAGCTATAAAATGACATTCTATAATTCTTCTATTCATAGTGTCCCAGCAAATAAAGAGGAACAAAGTCACTTTGTCAAAAAAATTCAGTATCAAATCTTATTAAAATGTGTAGAAATCTGCATATGAGGTTTTCTAAGTATTTACCAACTCTAATTGATGAAGCTAAATTTGGAGAAAGACATGCTTTTTTGTCTTCACAGTAGAGATGATAGAGCTCTACAAATTCTGGTGGCTCTTACAAATTGTGGCTCTGTATTTCCATCAGGGAGGGTAAGCATGTCAAATAATGTTTAGATTATATACACTACTCCATTTAGGACTACTGTGCATGGTATGGTTGTTTAAACATTATTTTCCTCAATGGACTGTTTCTAACCAACAAATATGTAAGGTTCGATGCTTTACACCATTTGAGAGAATATCACAGTGACTGGGGCGGGGAAGGGGTGGGGGCTCTATGTGCCCCCCTCTGAATATCAGGTGTCACTCCAGTACATCTGGCAACATGTACAATCTCACACATATGGTTAGAGTAGGACACTCCGGTTAGAAATGTTTTACATTATGAATCTCAGGAGAGAACCAAAATGAAGACTTGCTGAACTGAAAGCATAGAGGATGGAGCTCGAAATAGAAAAGGGAGTCTAAATCATGTTATGAGAAAATGCCAACTAGTTGAATGAAATAGTTTTCCATCAGCTCTATTGATTCATCTATGTTTTAAACAGACTTAATGCTGAATTGAAGCATTACCTAGGTTAAACATTTTGATATTAACACAAATTATGTGTATCTTCTGTAAAAAAAATTAAAAAGCAAATGGCAATTATATCATATATATATGTATATGTATATATATATGATATATATAAATTCTCTAAATTTTATTTTTCTTTCTAATATGGTGAATTAGTAGCAATACAAGGACAGAACATGAAGGCCTTTGCTGAGGGCTTGGCAGTTCTCCAGTTCCTGCTGCTAAATATTATCAGGGAATAAACATCAGAACCAAATTCCCCTAGTAATTTCAGTAATAACATTTCCTGAACATAGTTCATATTCTAATGCTTACAAAATTCTCTAAAGAAAGGGCAATGGACAACAACATTTATCAAATAGGGGAGAGGGTGGGTTATGGCTAGGGGACTTTGTTTTAAGCATCAAGCACACTGTTTTTCTAGATTGTTTTTAGGGATCAATAAGCATAGTAAAGTTTTCAAAAGATGCAATTATTCATACTTTTTATAAGGTCGGTTATCCAATTCAAAAGTATCATTATTATTGTGATGGCTGTAGCTTTTTTGTTATTAGAGATAGCCTAGAAATAATAGTCACTGAAGTTCCCCCCATGTCATGTCATGTCATGTCACAAGAGCCACTGTCAAAGTTATTATTTTATATCTAATTCCATGCTAAAGCAGATTACATTATAAAATGTTTGTACCTCCATGCATTAATTGTGAGTGGGTAGGCACTGGCTGCAGCGTTTTTTTTAGGGTTCATGAATAATACAAACAGTATAATGATTAAGAGGTACTTTAAAACCAGGCTTGGGTTCGAATCTTGTGTGATCTTGGGAAAATTTAACTTCAGTACCCTCGTCCATCTATCAGAGGATAACGATGCCCTCATGCTTGGGGATTAAGTGAGATAACACATATTTAAAAGCATAGCCTATGTTAACAATTCAAAAATAAATTAGTTGCCAGTTAATAATAATACCAACAAAAACAAAAATCATCCATCAGTTTACCCTTAATACCTCTTTCCTCTCCTACAATGATTTTATAGATATCTACATATTTGTATAAATAATTGCATTATTCATTTCTCCATCTATATTGTTTGCTACTATACTGGGTTCTGCAAACTTTTAGAACTTTTAGACTGTATGTTAGCTCTTACCCATCAAGACAGCTTACTCATCCTGCTCAGTACATCCTTATTTGAAAATCCATTTATTTCTATCTTCTCATGATAACCTCTGTAGAATTGAAAAGTGAATGTAAAATGGAGACAAATACATTTGTGCTGTCTTTGCAGTGACAAGTTGGGTGTACCTGCAATAATGATAACCACTGTATAATTAATGAGCATTATGTCAGGAACTTATAGTTCCACTTAAACTATGAGGAAATTGTGATGATACACACTTTGCATCTAAAATTAACTCTGGCTATATCTTAAATTTCTGTCCCCACTTTCTCTTTGCCCTCATTTCTTGATTTAA
>NW_006439192.1:25364775-25369365 GCF_000325575.1 Pteropus alecto | reverse complement strand
TTCCCTATATATAGGTTATGTTAAACACTGAAGAATAATCAATTAACTAATTTGGGACTCAAAGTAGTTGAGTAACTTACCTTTTCTACACTGCCCACACAATGCCAGGGACTCAGAGGTGAGAGGGAGTGTTATGGATTTCACGGCTCACATCCTCCCTGGCAGGGTTTGTTGCTTCCACACTAACTTTGCATTGCAACGAGTCATGTTGACTTAGATACCAATTTTGAGGGCTTGGACTATGTTACAGGTAAGACCTAGAGTTTGGGAAGCATGGAACACTCGTAGCTAATTCATACCTGGAAAAGATGTCTACCTGTCAGTGGTTCGCTGAAGTTTTTCATAGTTACAGAACAGGGACACAGCTTTTAGGAAGTAATGGTACTCACAATGATGACAGACAAAAGTGAGTGATATGGGTGCTTAGATGCCTGTCTGGGGACTTTTCTTAAAGGGTCCTGTCCAAGAAGGCTTTGGTCAAAGTGAGAGCCTTGGTGAAAAAGATGTGGAATACAGAACTGGGGGGCTTGTGGTAGTGGACAGCTCCAGGGGAGGCACTGACCACATCAAGGAAGCTCAGTTGGAGGGACCTGGCAATAGAGTTTCTCAGGAGCTCAGAAATGTCTCCACAAGAGCAAGAGTCAGCCTTGCACTAATATCAAATATGGAAGAAGAAAGAAGCTCTGATTCTGAAGTTTGGGTTGAGCATCACACTGGAATGGACATATTTATTACAATTACATGAGATAATTCTATTGACAAAATAACCAGAGGACTTTTGACCAACTAAAAGAAAGCAGGTGGGTTCTGGAGTCTAAGAGCTTATCCAGGGGTAGAGAAAGAATTGATTTCAGATAGTGTTTTTTATATTAAATGTATTGGGGTCACAGTGGTTAACAAAATTATATATGTTTCAAGTGTGCAATTCAATAATATGTCATATGCATATTGCATTGTGTGTTCACCGTGGGGCAGGGCAGGTGTTGCTTCTGAATGCACTCTGAGAAGTTCTACTCTTTCTACAAAATGCTTGAGTAATTTTACATTATATTTAATATGGGATGTGGTACATTATTATTATTATATATTTGATATGTTACGAGTTGGAGCCTCTAAAACTGGGAGCACCTAGAGTCTGAACAATTTTCCTTTCAAATGAATTTAATTTTAATGATGTGACGCTAGAGCAGCAAACAAGAAACCTGGGGACTGTCCTAACCTTGCTCTGCTCAAAGCACACCACACACCGTGGGCAGCAGATTTCAGATAAACTATCCTGTCTAGTCTCATTTAGGCAACAATGGTGACTTCAAACATTAAGAAATCACCAGAAAAATGTTATTTTACATTATACTTTTTATCTGAAAAATTGCCACTGCATACTAGAAAACATTATATTGCATGTTAAAGTGTAGTTCTTGATAAGGACTTGTCCTAGAGTATCTCATGACAATTTCTTTGCTTTTTCAAGGTACATTTGCAGTTTCTAAGGAACTACATTTCACAGCCATGGCTATCTAGTAATACCATATGTGTACAATGTCGGAATAATTATATGATAGCTATTGTGAAAACCATAAATCATGGACATTAGAAATATGAAAAAAAATTAATTAGATTGCCTGCTATAACCATAAAATAAAGTCTAGTTCTCTACTAAAATAAATGCGCCATTTTGATAGAAACTTTATGTTAGTTTAGCATTCTACCCCCTTTCCTGGCACAACTCTAGCACATAGTAGGGATACAAAAATATCTATTGAAAGAATAAGAGTGTTTCTTCTCTCTAGTATCCAAAAGCAAAATAATGTCTATAAGGCTCAAGTAAGGTAATTCTCTGAGGAAAAGAAATAAAATGCCTTTAAGAGAATTATAAATGGAAATTTTGCATTTATAATATTCTCGTTCTCCAGTTTTCCAAAGTTTATTGATAATAGCCAAATTTTTGGAAATTAGCTAACAGTGTCACTTTAAATTTGTTTCTGATAAAACTTGTTTCTGATTACTCTGTTCTGAAAAACATGCCTTATTAAAATAAGAGTACAGAGAAAATCTACTGGTTTATTTAATAATTTAACCACTATATTTGAGACTAGAAGAATTAACCATCTCCTTTCGTTCAGTTTTTCCATTTCTAAAATAAGATAGCATTTTCTTATAACCTGCTTATTGTACTTGTGTGTGTATCTGTGGTCACTGTCATGTTTATATATCTGAGGTCATTACCTTGACTTACCAAAATATCTGTTTCACTACTGCTTTCTGAATGAGGTGAAACATCAGTTGCTGGCATTTCAAAGTTGATATAATAAAAGGTTGACTTACAATTAGACAAACTGAACTCCATAAATCATGTCACAGTTTTTGGTGGAGGCTTAGATGTAAAGTATGTATTTTTATGTACTTAATCATATATCTCTTTGTTTTACACTGCACATTTTCAATATAACTTTAAAGATTCTTTCATTACTTGTACATCTGAAGGTTACATATACTTGTTTCATGTCCTCAAATATTAACTTGTTCCTTAATGTAATGAAGGTAATCAGTGCAGCACGTTTCAAAGTGGTCCTACAATTTGTTCTGGAAACAGTCTTCATTTCAGCAGGTTAACATTCATCTTCTAAAAGATATATTTAACTTCAGTTGTTTTCAGTGAAAGCAACAATGCTTAGAGAGACACTAATTTTAATTATTAATTTTTTACCTAACACTTGCTGGTATGCTGTATCAAGTGTTGTAAGTAAGCCCTGATACATCCTATCTGCTATTTACATCCCCTTTATCCACTCTGTAATTTTAAAAACAATAGAAATTAAGTTTGTCTAACATAATACACTCCTAAGATATTAGCTCTATGTTGTTCTCTGAGCATTTGCATATCACTTTTTTCCTTTTATTTTCAAATATTTGCACGGGATCACTTGCCATCTTTTCATCAGAGTACAATATTCCCCAAGTACTGCCATATTTTCTCAGTTCTGGCTTCTCTGTGAACGTTTTCACTAAATCTTTAACATTCTGGAACTCAGATGTGCTCATTATATGTTCTTTTTTCTGTCTATATTGGATCAACTTTTAAATTAGGTGAACTAGTAATGAAACCAATTTAAACATCACAAAGATTAAAATGTTATTTTAATAAGAAAGCTTCAGGGAGCCCCAGGGTTGTCAGGACCCTCACATTAGAGACATTCTGTGAGGAAATGAGCTTGGGAGGCTATTGAGTGCTTTGAAATCCCAGACCAACCATGTGAACAACCTGAAAAATCAAGCCACTTAATATTTCTGAACTCTTGTCTTCTTGTATGTAGAAGGGGAGATAGTAACACCAACCTTTTAGACTGATACGAAGACTAGGTAAAATATTTAAAGAATGTGGCACAGAAATTTCTGTTAATCATAGAAGATTAAACACATGTTTTTATCTCTTCTGCCTCCCCAAACCAGAATTACAATGGCAATAAAAAGAATAAAATTACATAAACCCCACAAGGGCAAAGAAAATGTGAGGTGAGATGGGGGGGACTGAACAGCCAATGGTAGATGTCAGATAATGGAGAAAGGGAGAAAGACTGAAAAAAGAATAAGGATTAATAATTCTGAGTGATTGAAAATAAATCACTAAGAAGAACATAGGAAACTAAGCAAATAAAAAAAAAAACTGAGACAAATACTAACTCCAGGAAAAATAAAAATTTTACAAAAATGAATAATCAAAGTACAAAATGACTAAACCTTATGGAATGTATAAAGATATAGTGATGCAAATGCTTATTATAGAATGTTACCTGAAAGAAATATAAAATTATATATGGAGATTAAGAATGTAAGAGATTATTTTGGGAAGTGAGTTTTTTAAAAAAACAAGAACTATAATGTAAGTAGTGTATTTTGTTTGTAGCTGTAGTTCTGTAGTTTGTTTTTCATATATGAAGAGAATACTAAAAGAAATCTCTAATATCCCTCAATACCTGTTTATTAGTGTCCTAATAAACATCATTTGGTTAGGTTACCATTAATTTAATGTAACTAAATTAAAATTGTATAGCATATAAATAAATGCAGTTAACCATCCCTACCTCAAGCATTAACACAGGTTCTCATGAAAATAAAATGCGAAGTGTCTCTCAATGTATAATTTGCATTTTGAGCTTTGAAAACTAGAACATATATTAATTGTACTTGATCTAGATCATCTTGAAGTTGTCTTCCAATAGTTAGATCTAAGATAGTATAAATCATTCAAAATATACATTTTTTGCTAATAATAAAAACAGTATACCTAGTACATTGATATTGTTGGTAGAACAATAGGATAAAACCTGACTCACCTAAAACCTGTGAGAATCAGAATTTATCCCAAATTGCCTCCTTCCTTCACAAAAAAAAAAGAAAAAAGAAAGAGAGAAAGAAGAAGGAAGGAAGGAAGGAAGGAAGGAAGGAAGGAAGGAAGGAAGGAAGGAAGGAAGGAAGGAAGGGAGAGGAAGATCTATTTTATCTGGTTAATGTTGTGATATTTCACCGGAGACTGAGCAGGGTTAATCTCTCAAGGAGAATGCTTGAGGAAAAGCTTTCTGTGAGAGGTTG
>NW_006439192.1:25353236-25364722 GCF_000325575.1 Pteropus alecto | reverse complement strand
CACTTGGGTGTGGGAGGTAGAAATGCTGAAGAAGGATATTTCTTAATTTTTCCAAGTAATATGCAATCTAAACACTTGTCTCTGAATCCTCTGGACAAACTTTATTAAATATACATTATTCATTTAATCATAGTGGAGTTTGACCTGCTTTTCTGGGATTGCAGCAAAACGTTGAGTCTAGCCTCCTAAGTAGGAAAACTAAAACTCTCAGTTTGGTCCTGTAGTCTGTATTTACATTTGCTGTCTTGATGTCAATATGGGTACAGATGAATCACAAATTATAAAGTCACCTACTCCAAAGGCAAAGGCTAGGGCAGACATAAGGCAACCCACAAAAGACCATTTGAAAAAAAGTATTTTCTGTTTAATTTCTTTACAATAAGAACTTTTCCAAAATATAATACACACAGATGCCTTTTTAATAAAGTGAAAAAAAAAATTCACCCTCTCCTTGATGACTTGAGTTAATAGTTATAGTGACAATTGTTGGGATATGCTGAGGATTTGATGAGCATTAAGTTGATACAGGACACTGGGCTGAATAGCTCATTGGTGGTTAATGAACTTCATTTTGAAAAAATGTTGCCTTGTTGTCAGCTTAATTGTTGCTCATTTGCTTCCTTTACATAAAAGTAAGTTAGGAGTTAGGTATGTAGCCATGTGACCACTTGGGTATTATAGCATGACTGCATTTCTTCTTGAATAATCAGCAAATTTAAGGTTAAAGCGGTCTTCTCCAGAGTGATAAGAATTGCAAGGCGTGCCCCTGTTGTCCTCACTATCCTCTGTCTAGTGACTATCAATTATTTTTGTTCGATTAATACAAACCCTGAATTTACTGTATTCTGAGTCTCACTTATACTATGGTTAATACGTGTGAAGATGGAACGTGCTTCCTCATTTCAAGAGTTTGTCAAGTGATACTAACACTGTTCTCCACACATGCCTGGATACTCAACTTATAACTGAATTTTAGGCACGAGTTAGTAAATTGAATGTTGAATGCCATAACAAGATTAAGTTCCAACATGTTAGCTTCCAAGAAAGAGAATGGTGATGGAGTCATATTACCTCTTGTTCCACATGCTGTCAAAGTCATCAAAAACCTGACTATGAAGGCAAAGAGAAGCAAGAACACAGAATAAAACTGCACCAGCATTGAAACCAGGAGTACTACCAACCACATATCACAGACACACCGCTGTGTGAACCAAAGCAAAGAAAATCACAGGACACTGCACAAAATTCGCCTTCCCGAGAAAGTTGGCACAATGCTGCAGAAAGCAATTTGAAAAGATTCTATAAGTCTCTGTAAATATTCCCTGTTTGGAAGACATAAGTGCTGGTGATGCGGGCTTCTCTCTTAGCTTCAGGTCAGAGACTCTGTGGGCCAGACTAGACCAGGAAGTAACCATTATTTTTCACTTTTCATTGTTAACTAAACAACTAATTAATAGTGGTAATGTTTGAAGGATAGCCCCTGCTCGTGTAAGAGATAAAGTCAAGGGAAAAGTGGATCCCAGAGACACAGCCCAAATTTACCAAATAACTGCTTATCAATTTAGTGCAAATTCAAGAGTGGAGGATAGGTGTGTGGTATAAAAGGTACACAAAACAGTCTAACTTGACTTCGTATCAATGTGCTCATCCACCAGCACAGTCAAGATAACTTTGTGGACCTAGTATCAATGCAGTGGTTCCAAGTAACTTGGATAAAAAGCACAAGAAAGTCTCCTATAACCCTGCTTTTCATACTTTCCCAGGCCCCATATGCTCTGACTGACTCCACTTAATATGCTCTGGTTGGCTCGTCTGCTTTAAGGATAAGGTTTTAAATGCAAATTAAAACATCAGTGAAATATCACTTTTCACTTACATCATTGTTAAGTCTAAAAAACATTGAAAACAGCCAGCTTGAATGAGAATGAATGAGGCATCCTTAAAGACTGCTGGTAGAACTGTCAACTACAAAAAAAAAAAAAATCTTCCTGGAGGGTAATATGGCAATCTGTTTCAAAATTAAAATGCATATTTACTGACCCAGAAATTCCACTGCTAAAAATACACACTAATAATCAGACGAGTGCTCAAAGATATAGTGCAAGAACTTTCTATTGATAATAGAGAATAATTAGAAACCAAAAAAAAAAAAAAATGCATCAATAGAGATCTGGAAACATTATGGGACACCATACAAAGGAATATAGTGTAGTCATTAAAAATAATTGTATATGGCTATATTTAGTTTTATGAGGAAAGCAATGTATTTGCAAGTGAAAAAAGCTACAAACAGCCGCCTCTGGAAAATATTCACTGAGCATAAGTCTGAAAGGCTCTCCACCAGAATAGAATGTTCGTGGTAGTTATCCTGAGTTGTGGATTTATGAGTGATTTTCACCTCTTGATAAAATTATGTATTGTCTAGATATTTAATAAGGAAAATGCATTGCTTTTATAATATAAAAATATAGATAATATTCACAATTTTTACATAGTTTTTAAATGGTCTGCACTTTCTTCATTGGGTATTGTATTGACACATACTAAACAGCTTTTGTACAAAATCTGATTTTCATACCTTTTTCTGACAAGCAAATGTTTTGAAAATTCCATGGACATGTAAGAGCTCTACTTTAAAGCATCATGTGACCAGTCTGAACAGTAGTGTTTATTTCATTATTTGTTTGCATTCCATGTATTACTTTCTAAAACTTAGTGGAGTCAGAAAATGGACACACTAATAAAATTAAGAAGGATAATTTTTAGTTATTACAATTGGGAAAAAGTAAAAATTGTTAGCTTTGTCAAACATATAAAAGTTAAAGTCTCAGACCTGCACTGGACTTAAGTCAGCCAGTTATTTTAGTAGTGAATTAATTGACTTGCACTTCCCTTTGAGAAGTCCCTTCTGAAATGTTTGGATCCATAAACCGTGCTGAGCATAAAGTCATGTGACTTCATTCCTATTTCCATTGTCCCTCCACTTTACCATGAGCCTTCCTCTCTACCCGCCCACTCACACACTGGAGCTGACTGAAACAAGATTCAACTGGGCTAATGAGAATCTCCTTGGCCAGTGACTGGAATCAGAACGAAGCAATTGAAATTGAGTTGAAAAAATATATTTGAATTTTAGACACCCATTTCCATTTAGAACCAAAAAAAGAAGCAGAGGTGAGGACTTATTTTGATATTATAAGCTTCTCACCAGGCATAATTGTACTCTCTGCTTGGTTTCTGGAAGAGAGTATAACTTCTCCTTTTGGCTTAAGCTAAATTTGTGTGGCTTCCTACTATTTGCAACTGACTACTCTGGTGGGCAGCCTCTCAAACGGCCCCCAGTGATCCTCACCTTCAGGTATTCAACCGTGTGTAATTCATTCTCTTGGAATGTACACTGGATTTACTAGTTCAAACTAATAGAATACAGCAGAAGTGGTGGGCCCTGGATGATGGGCTCTATTGGCTTTTAGTTTAGATTCTCTCTGTGTGTCTCTCTGTCTCTTTGTCTCTCTCCCATCTCTATCTCTCTAATTCTGTATGTCTTTCTGTCTTACCTCTATCTCTGTCTCTTCCTCTCTGTTTATTTCTCTCTCACACAGAGTCCAGCCACCATTAGAGAAGTCCAGGTTATTCTGCTGGAAAGGCCTGGGAGGATGAGGAGACATACAAGGGACTATGGAGTCCCTCAGCCAATATCTAACACCAACTGCCAACCAGGTGAGTAAGCTTCTTAAAAAAAAACCCTCCAACTCTAGTCAAAGCTTCAGATGAGGCAGCATCAGCCAACAGGGTGACTGCAAGAGACCCTGAGCCAGAACCATCGAGCTAAGCCACTCTCAGAATCTGGACCAATAAATAATAAATATTTGTTATTTAAGACACTAAATTTGGGGTAATATGATGTGCTGCAATTGATTAAAAATATACAATCTCTTATGGAAATAACTCTTCTCTTGTGGAAGAAATGAGTAAGATTAAATAATTATCAGTGAAAACATTAAAAATTATGTTGAAAAACTTAAGGTCTAAATAGGAATTTTGTAATTTTTAGCTCTCAGTGGGGAAAAATATATATACATATTTATATATTAGCATATATATGTAGATATACATATATACATATGTGCTTATATATAAAAATCTATATAAATATATAATATATACACAAAATAAGCCAACTATATGATGAAATTGCTTTTTAATAATATTTCAGATTAAGGAACAACACAGATCCATAGGCAGTATCAATGAGATCTAAGTACTGAATAAATATATTGAATGAATAAATCAGCAAGTAAATAAATTCTCCAACAATAACTGCTTTTCCAACTCTATAACTATCCATCAATATACAATCTTTATTATCCTCAGAGAACCCTTGGTTGTGAAATTATTTTTTGTGATATAACCAGTTACTCTCTATGGTAACAACATCCATTAAGGGAAAAGGATTTTAAAAGCCGAATATCTGAAGTGACATTAAACTGATCTCAAAAGCCTTTGGAACTGTGGTTGAGGAAAGCTTTCAAGTGAAAACATGAAAGCATCATAGAATCATTAAGATTGTTTTATTTACTTGTTAAATTTGAATTTCTTTTTTGAGAGAATCACTTTTGAGGGTTGTTTTTGTTTGTTCTTTGTTAAAAAGTGAGGTATCCTGAAGTAGCTTGAAAGTAACTCCTAATAATGACGGTATCAAGCTGTTAGGAATGCTGTTTGGAATTACAGAATCACAAGAAACATGTAGCTTTTCTACGATTGGAAGAATAAAGCAAAGTACGAATGCTTAAAGAATGGTGAGCTCAGTGTCAAACAGATATGTAAAGAAAGAGGAAGTGGATATTTCAGGATTAACAGAATAGCAGCAGTAACATAGCAGCACAGTATTTAGAGGACTACCAATGGGAAATAAATGTCCTGGAGAAAGAGTTGGAAAAACCAGTGCATAGTGAGATCCAGACCCTGGGTAAAAGCAGATTTTTTCTAGTTCCCAGCCACAGATGTCGAAACAGATTATAGCAACAAATGACAGAAGAGCAATAAAAACAGTTATCTTATCATCAATTTGAGGAAATGAGAAGGCCTTGAGGGGAATGGGGAGGATATAAATCACATTCATTTGAAATAACTTTAGTTTCTTTTTAGATATGTTTAACTCACCAGCTCAAGAATTGTATTGAGGCTGTGCCATAGTATATATATGTTATTTGCAAATGTTTTTTTGTTTGTTTAATGTCACAATTGAGAACACTAGTGTATCATTTGGAGCAAATGTATCTGAAACCAAGTATGTCTTACTGGTCTCATGACAGCTCTAGTGATCCCCAGGCTAAGGAAGTTCATGGCAGATGATGGGTAATGAGGCTACTTGGTAGAGGAAAGGAAATGTATAAATTTGGAGTCCTGCCTTGTATTCTCTAAGCCTCAAGTGAATGAATATATGAAACTGCAAAACAGTAGAGTTTTTGTTCTGTGGCCACCAGTAAGTTACCGAAAGTATTTTGTCTGAACCAAAGAACACAGAAAATAATTTGAGAGATTGTTTTCTCAGTACTCCCAGGGATTGTGTATAACTCTTACCATTCTAGATGTATAGGAGATAAGAGAATTCATTACATAGAATGTATGGCTCAGGCCATCAGGGGCTAATTAGTTCTCTTGCAAACCCAGTTGTATGGTTGGATTAAAAATAAACTTTAAACTTTTGAGTTGCTGAACCAAAGTAAATGTCTAATATATAGTATGCATAAGAAATATATTGAAAGCCATGTTTGTGCCAAAGTGGAATTTGCTCACCCTATTTAAAACCAGAGCGTTCTAAAACTAACTCCATCACCTCAGTAATGGGAGAATACCAAAGCAGCTCCCCAGATACAGAGATATACAGTCTATTTTAGTGAGTTTTCACTAGTCTTGCTAATAAAATCCCAGTGGCTTAAAACAACCAAGGTGTATTTCTCATTCACAGCACCTGTTGGCTATGGGTCAGTTGCTTCTTTGTTCCTTCTGTCTCTTTATTGGGAGAGCCACGTTAAAGAAGGAGCTCCTATCTGAAATACGCTGTTTTCTGGAGAGAAAAGGCAACGATAGGACTACAAGATTTATGCTCAATTTCGGCATGCATTGGCTGGACAGTCACATGCACAAGACTCACATGAAGGCGGGTAGGAAGTATACTCCCCTTATAAAGCGGGCCACCAGAGAGGGGACATGCAGGGATAGCACTCAGGACAGCAAATATGTTGAGCAAATAATACCATAGAGTCAGAAAAAGCAAAATACTGTTTGTATCTTGCCCTGTCTGAGTTACAGGTGGTCAACAATTTGTACAGAAATTTGGAGGAAGTAAGCATCCTTCAGAAACTATTGAAGACACTGCATTTAAAGTTGAACTTTAAGCAATTACAAAAACAACAACAACAACAAAAACACCTGGGGATATTTTGTTATTCAACTGAGACCTTCAGTCAAGACTCTATTCATGCAGTTTCATATCTATATCTATATCTATATATATCTATATCTATCTATCTATATCTATCTATATCTATCTATCTATCTATCTATCTATCTATCTATATATAGCAATAAATACAAAATTATAGCTGTAGCATTTGACACACATTTAGGTTAAAAAGAGCTCGTTATTTAATCTACAAGGTGACTAGTGTGATTTAATATTTTCCATGAGTAGTATGGAGAAAAAATATTAATATTTTATGCTAAAACCCACTGAAGAATACTCAGAATGCTAAGGAAAGGTAATAGTTCTTCTCATTTAGAAATTCGTTTGGAACTTATAATTCATTTAGTTCATGTGGAAAATACCTTGATAGATTCTCTGAATAAAAATGATGGGACCTCCAGGGCATGGTCTACAAAATAAAGGTAGAGAAATTAAAATTTCCCAAGGACAACTTTATGTTGGAGATGGAAGGTGAAGGACTTAGGGATATGGAGACCAAGAGAGATGAACGAAGGTCTAGGGAGGGAGAAAGACTCTAGAAATACGATGCAAAGTCTGAGCCTAAGGAAGGTGTAATTGGTCTGTATCAGGTAATGGAAGATAATTTTCTAGGACCAGTGATATCTGACATTGAATTTGGGGTTGAATCCTACCTATTTATTCTTACCTTACTTGACCCACTAATGTTGCAATCTATAAACTCTAAGTCTGCCACAATTCTGTGCTGATGGCCTGAGGATGAAAAGAGAGAAGATGTCCAGCATGGACTAGTAAGAGAGAACAGTAGCCGCAAGATATGAGGTGTTTCTAAAAACTTTGTATCAAAATATGCATAACATAAAATTTACCATTAAGCATACAGTCCAGTAGTCTTAAGGACATTCACATTGTTGTATAACCAATCTCCAGAACTCTTTCATCTTGCAAAACTGAAACAATACTCATTAAACTTTCTGTTGCTATGAATTTGACTACCCTAGGTACCTCATATAAGTGGAAACAAATAGTATTTGTCTTTTTATAACTGGCTTATTTCAATTAGTGTAATGTCTTCAAGGTCCATTCTTGTTATAGGATGGGTCAGAATGTCCTTCCTCTTTAAGGCTGAATAATATTTCATAGTCTGCATATACCATATTTTGTTTATCTCATCATTCATTGACGGACACTTGGGTTGCTTCCACCTTTTGGCTATTGTGAGTAATGCTGCTATCAGTATGCATGTGAGATGAGAATTTTGAATAGGAGCTAGTCCATTAGCATAGATTGACCCAGCAAAATAACCCTGTTTTCCAAGAGGGTCAGCTTTGAAAGAGTGAAAATCAGACGTGAGTTATTCCTGTAACTTTTTTTCTATTACATCCATCCATTACAGAACTTGTCTGAGCTTTGTAAATAACATATTTTCATATGAAAACTATCTATTAATACAGACATTTCCACTTAAATGACCAAAAAAGAGTCAACTAAGATACTTGCATTGTATTTAGTTGACAAAATATAAGTATGGCATGACAAATAGTTGATAATTATGAAGAAAGAAAACAGGCAAATAGCTTTGACTTTTGATTATAGAGATTCGCTATAACAAAATCAGTTTATCTTGAATTATTTAATCTTACACTCTGAACAAAACTTGTGTAGAACAAAAACACCTACAACATTTTGAGTGTTTCATTTTATTAATTCATAAGAGCAAAAATTTTTTTAAACCTGATATGATGATGGACAAATAACTGAAGACATGCTCATAGTTTTACATTATTCAATAGAGTAAAGAAAGATAAAGAAATAAGCAAAAATTTTTCAAAGCAGCCCAAAGTCTTCTAGTCAGCACCTATCCTAGCCCTCACAAAGAGGACATTTTAAATTGAGTTATTGGAGAAAATGACATTCAAGTTTTACTAAATTGATCCTTTTCTTTATCACAAGCTACATTTAGGTTACTTTCAGAGATAGCCATATATCCTTCAGCTTCAAGGAAGATGGACAGATTTTTTATGACTCAGTTCTGTTTCCAAAGTGTCTTGTCAGACAATATTAATATAAGAAAAGAGCTTCCCCTCTCCAACATTTCACAAGCCATACCTTAAAAGCATTGGCCTTTGAAATCACACTCAGTCTAGAATTGCATTGCATTTTTCATGAGAGTTAGGAAAATCCTGGCTCTCTGAAATGAATTATATCCAGGAATCTTTATTGTCATCCTCTGAGCACACTATTTCTGTATATTTCTCCTCTTATTGTCTCTCTAATACTTTAATTATTTATTAGGCTTTTATAGCATCTTACCTCTAAAGAATTCAAATACTATATGGAGACTTTTTAGCAGTACAATTTTGTAAATATTTCCTAAGCATTATGCTACAATAGTAAAGCAACAATGAAACAACAGAAATAGCCAAAATAACAAAGATGCAGAAAATGAAGATGAAACACAGAAAAAAGAAAAGTGGTGAGAGTAGGCAGCAGTATATTTCATATTTGGTCTAACTCCTTTAAAGTACTATTCTAAAATTATGTTATGTTCTCCTATATCTCCTAGGCATACTGTGACTGCATCTGGAGAAAGATGACCAAGGAACTCTTGGCCATTTGTTTTTTCCTGTTGCGGTTATGTATCCTTTCATATGTAACAGGTCTTACTCAGGATTATCTTTGAATATCTACATCCATATTACTTTTTATTCTTGGCTTACACTTATATAACATTTACCATGTGCTAGCCACTGTTCCAAACACTTTCTAAGCATCAACACCAAAATAGCCTATAAGGTAAATGGTATTAGCCTCATTTCAGAGCTGAGGAAACAAGCACAGCTACTAAGTGGTGGATCCAAGGTTCAGCCTCAAGGTTATCTCCATCAGAAGCCATGCTGTTGACCATTACACTAAACCGCATTTATATATGCTCTTAGGCTAGAAAATATTAATATTGGAATCCACTTAATTAACTTCCTTTCACTCTATATTCTTTGACTTTATAGTTTCTTTTCCCTTCATTCAATCTTGAAGTTACAATAAAAATATTTGATGATTTTACTTATATTATTTCTTATGAAAAAGGTTTAATATGTATTGCCTAACTAGAGATCCTAACATATTACTGTTAAATTAATAATTTATTTGTTTAGAGTTATCTTTAGCTGCCTATTTTTGTTATATTGATCTTGAAGATTCTTTTAACTTTTAAAAATCTGTTACTTGGGGAAATTTGCACTTTAATAAGTTAAACACAAATAAAATGTGGCAAGCAAAGGTTTAAGGAAATAGTAAAGTAAGTTTTATTGTCCAGGGAAATATTTAACTTCCTATACCATGGTTTGCCGTTTCTGTAATTGAAATATCCTATTTGACATTGTCTCAGTAAATGATAAGCTATTTAATTCAATCACATATCTTGATTTCCAATAAAAAATACTGTTGTGGTCAGAGGAAACATCTAAATGATAGTTAAGTAGGATGATTGAGAGGTTAATCATACAAAACAAGTTTTAGATGGCAACTGAAAACTTTCTGTCAATATAAGTAATTGAGGATCAGTAATTAAATTTCTCCACATGTTAACTGAAGTCATTTTTCCTTAAGTAATATTATATATTTGTTCTCTGATCCAGCTTGTCTATCTGCCCATCATCCAAAGTTTGCTGGTCACAAGAATTCCATGCATGCACGGGAATCATAGAATCATGACTGGCCCATTCCTGGTCAATGACACCTTAGATCTTGAACTTTAATTTCATTTATTCAGTCAGTCCATCAGTCACTTATATGACAAACACTGAGAACCTACTCTTTTCCAGAGATATAAAGACAAAAGGGAAAAGTAGGATTCCATGGCTTTGAAAATGTCACATCTGGTAGGAAAATAGATAAACAAATGGAAAATTTTTATACTTGCTGAGTTAAGATACCTCTCAGAGACCATTCTTTTCCTACAGATTAAATTCTTTCTAGTGTGCCAGTTCCTAAACTGTTTTCTTATTCAATAGACTAAAATTTGATGACCCAATTTAAACTAAAGAATCCACTAGGCACAATGTGCTTTTAATTGTTCTAATCATTCTCTTCCAAAAGCATATAGAAAAATTCCTTATATAAAAATAGATATTTGATAGTTCATTAATTTGAAATACATAGCTTCTAAATAACTCAGTACGTAGGCTTATAGGATGTCCATATAATATTTCTAAGTTCTCCATCAGAATAAAAAAAAAAATCAAACAGTTTTGATATGGATTTTACAAAATGAAAAAAGAGGTAGGAAATTGCAAAACATCTATAAATTATTTAATCCAACAAAAAGAGATGTGCTCATATATAATGCTATGAAGTGCTTTGGAAAAGTGAAAATGACAAAGTTTAGATTATTTGGAGTGACCTGTATTCTAAATGTTGAATTAATTATATAGTTGATATTTATACTAACAAATAAAATATTATGAGTCTATGAAATATAAAAAAAAGTAAGAACAATAATTTGAAACAACAGCAAGACAGCAGAATCAATTTTACCTAGAAGAAAGATAAAGAGAATGACCTCTAAATACTTTGCTGTTGGAGCCAACTCTCTAAATACAGATATTATCTGCTACCTACTTTTTTAATTAAAAAAAGATAAAGTAATTTTGAGGTAATTAGTTTTCCTGCATTATAATAATCAAAGAAGTATATTTTAAAAGCTTAAAGTAAAAAAGGGATTTTGTAGGGTAAGAGAACTCAGTAACAATTCCCAACAGACTTGCTCAGCCTTAGGAAAAAGTACATCATGCTTGAGTAACTAGCTGAAAACAGATCTAGAAACACAAAAACCCATCTATGTCCTTGCTACCCTGAACGAGCCGTATCCCATCTGATCTCAGAAGCTAAGCAGGGTTGGGCCTGGTTAATACTTGGATGGGAGACCACCCAGGAAGACCAGGTGCTGTAGGTGTAAGAGAAGAGAAGAGAAGAGAAGAGAAGAGAAGAGAAGAGAAGAGAAGAGAAGAGAAGAGAAGAGAAGAGAAGAGAAGAGAAG